>NC_045737.1:8976616-9576616 GCF_008692095.1 Etheostoma spectabile
TTCAAACACTTTCAATAAATAAGCAATCAAAATTAATTATGGTAATGGGAACAAACAGAAACACAAAGAAGTTATGAAAGTTTTAAATTAACAATCAGGCACTGCCAAAGAAACTAATTTTTAACTCATTCCATATTGTATGAATGCAAATATCATGGGCGCAAACAGTTCCCTTTATGCTTGATTTTGGCATTTCCACTTGTGAGCATTTCCAAAATGCAAATTCACTGTCACGGATGTAAAAATGACAAAAAAGTCAACTCTGTCTTAATGGATATTTTTTGTGGAAGTGAATTTGTCGGTCAGTTCAGCATCTCATTTTCAGCTCCAATATTTATACTGTGAAGAGAATATCTCTAATTGATATGCTAACACTTTGCTTTACACTGCAGGTTAGTCAGGGGCTATTCAGTGAAACTGTAACTCCTAAAAGAAGGCTTAAAATGGCTAATCCATGTCTTGAGTAAAGCTGTCTGCTGTTTGACATTCTCACAGCTTCTTGCTCTTTCTCCCTTTCAACCCTAGTTGCCTGGAGGCTTTATCCACTAAGTCAAAACATTGGCAGCTCCGATATTTTAATTCCTTTTTGAAAATGTCTCCTATATGGCTCATGCTCATCTGTTTTGTGTGTGGCCGTGACCAGGAGAATAATGTTATTAGAGTCCAAGTAAAGACAAGAGCGCTGTTTGGATCAGATAGAGCTTGATGAGAGCTGGAAAGAGCAGTAAACGTATCTTTGTGGCGTGCCAAAATTCTGCCTCTCCCTCTCTTGCATTGATGGACGTCCACTCCTCTACTCTTGGACAGATGGTGAAGGCATTAGAACAGAGATCTTCAGAAACCAGAGAAGTAAAATTATTATCTCTGACATTTCAATACAGCCTTTAGTCCAAGCTTCCACAAGGGCTTCCAAATCCAATTGAAGCTAATCTAGACTCCTATTCATAAAGCTAATCCTTCTCAAGGCTCTTCCTCTTTAAGCCCCTTGGATCACTGCTCGTCAAAATCATCTCAAACAATTTACATTGTGAAGAGTGCACCCATAACATAAAGACACCATGGTGTAATGACATTTAAGCCCTCAGATACAGACTGGGAGTGACTGTATCCATTTTTCTCTGTTTTTATGCTCTCAACAGGAGACGGGCCAAATCCTGGGCTATGGCATGGTAAATTAGAATTGCATGAGTTGACTGTGGTCTTCACTTTCTCAGCAATATGAGCAGTTATCAGAATCACACAAGAGAGTCTTATTATGCATGCTAGTAAATGACTAATCTTTACTGTAATAAGACCCACATTTAACCTTCTAGCAGCTCTTTATTATAGACTAACAAGCTATGCACCAGTGTGTGTGTGTGTGTGTGTGTGTGTGTGTGTGTGTGTGTGTGTGTGTGTGTGTGTGTGTGGATAAGAGATGTATGTGAGTGTAGCAGTGAAACCCTAATTAAGCTGTCGGATGGTGCAGCAGATTGGACAGACCCCCCTGCAGAGTCTTCGGCCCCGGTAGGCAAACAGGCTTCATCTCTCAGCCAGCCAACCCAAATACATCTCGGCCCAGCTCACTACCAGGAGCTCAGCAATAGCATCAGTGCTCACTTCATCCAAGTATCTTTAGCACAGTGAGGCCAGATCAGATGGCATGCCAGTGCCACCAGCCTAAACTGCTGGTTGACTCCGAGAAGACTGGACAGAGATTTTAGCTAAGGGGAGATTAGTCCTTCTCTCAGCAGAACATATTGTACACACACATTTACTCACATGCATTAAGCACATATGCACATGCACGTAATTCTTAAACTCCAACACAGGAACTGGTGTCAGAGAAAAAGTTTGGTAGGGAGAAAGAGAAGAGGGGATTGAACATTTTGCAGACAGCAAGCGTTTGTTTCATGGTTTAGAAAAACCACAAGATTATAAAGTTCTTGTATGATGTGTGTGTATGTGTGTATGTGTGTATGTGTGTGTTTTAAGATACTCCACCACAAAAGGAAGGAAACTCTAGCCTCAGCTTTGTACAAACAACAGTTGACACTACTGTACGAGGCATTGTGGGGCAAATGTTAAAATAACTTATATTATTTCTTCTCTCGCTGTCTTTCTTTTTCTCACACATAATCACACACACACATATTTCTCTCTTTCAACATTCACACCACATCTGTGTGTATACAGCAATTATTTCAATGCATCTGCTGTCAGTTTGCATTCATTAATGAGGTAAGTTCTGTTATTTTCCTTTTCTGGTAGTCCCACTCAGCACTGAAATGTGCTGAGTGTCTCTGAAGGTTTTTTGAGCCCTGTGTCTTCGGTGGCTGCATATCTTGACTTGGGTTTGAATAAATTAATGAAGGGGGTTGTTGCACAGTTCTCACCATATGGATTACACATATTTTGTGTGTCTCTGTTGGATTTGTGGGTTTTTCATCCAGGGTGGCCACAGATTCTGATCTGGGCTTCTCTTACATTTATTACATAAATACAGCATCCTGTCCAAAGGGAACACTGCACTGTTACTCCACCTTACAGTGTAAAAATCAACAAACAAATCAAGAAAATAACGTTTTCACCTTTCAAATGTTCACATTTTTGTTGCGTGCCTGCACATGGCCTGTGTTTGACTGCAGCCCGTCCTGAAGGATGCATGTCTCCTCGTCCAGACTCGAAAAATGGCTGCCTGGAGGCATGGAGGAATAGGGCTCATTTTATTAATGCTACACATTTGATTAATCTGAGCAAATCTGTTCCCCATCCAATGGCTGACAGCTCTGGGGCCGAGGCAGGGACCCCAATACACACACACAAACACTGTCGGTGAGTGTTGACACAGTCCAGATGTTGGCAGCTCTGTTCCAAATGAAAGCAGGGCAGCCGGCCAACAACCTGAACCACTCTCCCCATCAAATGATATGTTTACAATAATACTGTTCTGAGACTCATGAGACATGTGCGTGTACACACACACACACACACGCACACACGTGCACACATATAGCAAACATGCAAGCATATTCTCAAAGCAGGGGAAATGAACTAATGGAAAGCTAGCGTACCACATGGGTGCAAAAGCAAACCAACTTGTGGTGGCGCAGAAAAAGAGGGAAATAGAGAGAGAGTTTGTTAAGTCAGACAACCAAAGAAAGAAAACAGAAAATAGAGAGGCGAGGTGTGACAAACAGACTGATCAAAAGAGACAAGTGAGTTATTATCATTGCCTTGTTTGGATCTGTGTTTCCCCGCAATGTCAGTCAGACTGAGAGAGGCAGGGGATGGAAAAATAATAGTGTAGTTATGTAATGTGCCTCGAAGGGTTGGAACTCAAACAGAGAGAAAAAGAAACACCACTGGTTCCACATAGAGGTGCATCAAAGGTCAGACTGTACCTACTGTTCTCTATAGCAAGCATTTTATACCTCTAAACCCCAAAAAACGACATGACCCACTTTTGACCAGATATTGCTAACCACCAGACCCTGATTCTTTTTCTTCCCTTTATCAAGCCACTACACTTAATAAATTATTAGTGTGAGCCTAAGGGCTGTAAATACTCATTGTTTCTCAAACATCACACATTTATCACAGATATTAAAAACACAATCACAAATTTATGCAATGCCGTTTTCCCCCCATCGTGACAAAAATAATTTGGCAAACCTTTTTTTCTCTCAAAGCTGCCTGGGGGTCTCTTTTTTCTTTCTCACACACACACTCTGTTGACGTATCTGCACAGGTGTTTTTATCTAATGACTGCCTGAGAACATTTCTATATGTTGGCCCATAACCAAACATTGTCAACGTACATCTAATGAGCAGCCACTCAATTTCAGTCTGCTGACTCTAATCACTCGTTTGTTCTCAGCATGTTACTCTTGACTGTCACACGGTGTCAAAACTTCACGTGTACCTGACAGCTCAAAGCTTCACTCTTCTTCATTATAAGTGGACACACGCATGTCAAATGCACCCATGCAGGCGTGCGTGTGCATGTAGGTGCATATGTTCAGAAATGTGAAGATTTGTTTGAATAACATTACATGCACAAACATGAAGGTATTGCAATAAACTATCTATATCTATAACTATTATCTTTGTTGCTGTTCAGTTCTGGACTATTTCTTGGAGCTATTACAATCAGATAATATTTCCTTGTTGTTGGCCCGACGAAGACAAGCCACTGCTGGTTTTAAAAAAGAAGGCCAGGAAAACTGTGTGAAACAGTCTGATGAAGACCTCGATCCGTTCATCTGTTCTAACAAGACCAGACAACAAGAGAAGTGGTCCTGACTCTGCTGGCTGTTGGCCTATGGGTTGGAGGAAGTTTCTATTCAGATTATAATGAAACTGCAGATTATAAGGGTCTATGGGGTGATGCACTCACAGTCAGGCTTTTAAAGCACCCCTCCACACATTTGAAGCCCTTTGAAATACAACTTTTTACTGTACTATGATGACCTGTAAATTTTAAATAATGGTTTGTTTACTGTTATACAGAATTTCTGGTTCTGCAGGTGCTTAATAAATTATTGTTAAATGGCTGAACAGCATACCTACCTGCCCCCACTGATAGCAAAAGCTACCTAGTATATTTGCTGTTGGTGATACCTGTTTTATACTTTTAAATCTACGCAGAATCTTCCAGACTAACCAAAGCAAAGGAAAGTGTGTGTGTGTGTGTGGTGTGTGTGTGTGTGTGTGTGTGTGTGTGTGTGTGTGTGTGTGTGTGTGTGTGTTGGGGGGGCTGTCATATACAGCATCATCACATAGATTAAAGAGTTAATTTGCAAAGAGATTTGCCATTTTGAACATGAAATGAAAATTGCTGGCACAGCCCACAGATAACATTGCTACAAATTCATAAAGACGGCTACAGGATTGCAATGAAAAGTTGTACAGGCATTGATGGTGCCCAGAGGATGAATCCTCATGACTTTGGTGATAACCTCGACTTTTGTTGATGACCTTGACTCCCCTGGCCTTTTCCCTTATGAATTTTTTTATCTTTTTATTTTTTCAGTAAAATGTCTTGAAAACTAATGGATAGTTTACAGTAACATAATATTTTGGTATCAACAGTCATGTCCCCTCAGAATAAAATGTAATCACTTTGGTAATACACTTTCATCTAGTGCCCTGATCAGGTCAACATCTTATTTCATACTATACTTTAGTTCAAATGTTAGCATGCCAAACCAAGAAGGTGCACACGGTATTAGACCTGCTTAAAGTGCTAATATTATACTTTTAGTTTTTTTTCTTTTCCTTTAATGTGTTTCTTTTTTGTGCACATTGTATGTTTATAAAGTGAAAAAGCCCGAAGTCCACCCCAAAGGGAGTTACCATCTCCAACAGAAAACACTGTTCACAAACTGCTCCGAACAGCTCCGTTGTAGTCCAGCCTTTACTTCTGTGACGAACTACATCACTTTGTAACACACGTTATAATGCTTGCCTAGCTGCTAGCGTGGTACGCCCTCATACTCCGCAACTGACAAGCTAGCAGTACTTACTGTGCATGTGCGACTCCCAACAAAGATGGTACAGAAGTGAGACGCCTCACTCTGTAGCCAACACAGAGAACTCAACACACAGGGTGAAAAGAGGAGCTGCAGTACAACATGTTCAGCACAACAACAAAAATATGGTGTTTTCTTAAAATTAAACCACAAATCTATTCTGGTACAACCTCTAAATACAATTATGAACCTGAAAATAGCATAATATGGGCACTTTAACATCAACATGTTAGCATTGTCATTGTGGGCACAGCTGCTAGCATGGCTGCAGAGTTTCATTGCTCAAAAGGATCATCTATAATTGAAATTAGCTACGCAGAAAATTCATTTTTTTATGTAATTTTATGAAACTCCAGATATGCAAAAACAACTGAATTTGTTGGGTAATATATCATTGAAGCAATATAGTGTTTGAGCAAATTAAGTTTGGAGGAGTGTACTTCAGCACAGAGCTTGAAATGCCTGGCACTGCTGAAACATATGGAATGAATTAACTGCATAACACTGAGGAAGCGAGAGAGACGGAGAGAGACAAAGACGAGAATATTTCCACAAAATGTTTAACTCAATAATTGAACGTTGCTTTTTATTTCGCTGTTTTCAGCCTTTTGAAGCTGCACTGTTCCATGCTATCACTGAGCTGATGGAAGTGTAATGAAGTGTGGAGGAACAGTGCCAACTTCAGCAGAAATGCCTGTGGTTCTGCCTTCCAGCCCAGTACTAACAACACAGCAGACAAACGGTGAAGATGAAAACTAACAGCGGAGTTGGAATCATTTTTAACACATAGACATGCTCCCTGCGTCACATAATCTCATCCACTAAGGGGTGTGTGTGTTCGCTACAGGGGTCTATTAATAAAATATGACTGTATCATATAATAGACTCGTCTGCCAAATTACAGGAGACAGAGAGACAGCTTATTAGGAGGATTGAGGGGGAGGTGTGTGTGTGTGCGTGTGTGTGCGTGTGTGGTGTGTGTGTGTGTGAGAGAGAGAGAGAGAAAGAGAGAGTGTGTGTGTGTGCAAGATGGAGCTTGAATAGAGAGATTAAGTGGCCTACTCTCATCAAAAAGGCACATTACCTAAGTGTTGGCATCATTAATAAGACTAAGGCAGAGCCAATCTGTTAACAAAGGTTCTAACTGTGACCGAGGATACATGAGAGAATTTCTCTCTACCACTGTGCAGAGGAAATTCTCCCTTTTTTCTTTTCTTTCTCATCCCACCAGCACACAAATTTAAGCCTATATATGCATGTATTTACATATTTGCAGATAGGTACATGTCACACATACTTATGCACATCCACACACATCACACACATCACACACAAAGCAGGGCACTCTAAATCCAAATCAAACTGCCATGAGTCACACTGTCACCGTGGCAACAGTGGCCAGCTCCATGCAGAACACATTCTGTCATATCTCTGGTGTTTTTTTCCTATGCACCACACACAGACATAACCAACTTTCAGCTACAGTATTCCTGCACTGATCTCTCAAGTGGATCAATGAATAAAGCACTGGGGTGTGTCGATTTGGCAGCTTGAGGTCATAGTTCAGGTTATTATCATTCAAATCCATAAAAAAACATGTAACTTAAACTGAAAAACTGCATTGGTGTAGCCAACCTGTAATATTTTGCTGCTTTGACTACAGTGAGTGATGATGCTCTCTGTCCTGTGGATGTGACGTGAGGCTTTTGAGTCGCACTGATATATTTCACCACCAGATGGTGTCTCTCGTCACTGCCATCACTGTGCAGTTGAGAAAGAGAGATGAGGGAGAGAGAGGTAAGATGTTGCCTGCCCTATCCATCTTCATAAACACAAGCAATAGTCATCCTCTGAAAACACCAACAGAGATAAATTGAGGGATGCTTGGTTACACGGCAGGCTTGTATGGCTCTGTCTGTTGTTGGTTGTCTGTCTGGCTTTGGACGTGACTCAAACAGTCCCTGATGTTTATCGGCACTCACTCGTGCATCCTGACTCCATTTTTATTGTTAAGGCTTGGAGAAAATCCTAAATACTTAGCAAGAAAATTGGTTAAAAATGGTGCAGAATTAGCAGTCTCTTTTGAGAGTCTTATTTTTGCTTTCTGCACTTGTCTTGTCTTGACACTGCAGCACTTAGGAATGAAGAAGGCAGAGCGAGCGCTATAGAGAACTAAAGTATTTCTTTTCACAAAAAGTGACATTGAGATGACTTCCCCTTGGAAAAGGTTACAGGTCTTCCTCTGGAAAACAATGACAGAGAAGAAAAAAACTGGCCATACATGGCACATATGTTGCTGCAAAGACACTTTTGTAGACTTCCTGAGGCTTCATAGTGTGCAAAGCAATGCAGTGCGCATGCAAAGCTAACCCCAATGTCACCAGAAATAACAGACAGACTGTAGTTCCTAAGGTACAAAGGCTGAGCGTTAAAATAATTCATAAATGCAGGTGAATCTGTTTCCATAGAAAAGGAGACGTGATGCCAAAAGTCAGCAATAACAATTGTAATAGTTTACAGGTTTGTATGATAATGATTGTTAGTATGATAAGAGCAAAAGTACTTTGTCAGCAAAACTGGGCAGAAACCAATGACAAAGCAGGCTCTGATTTATTTCCACAAACTTGTCCTTTTGTCTTCTAGAATGTGCTGCCAAGACATATGCTGTGGTGAAACGTTGACTAATGCAGGTTGGATGAAGTGGGTAGAATTTTGGAGGAAGAATCAACAATTTGAGAGTATAATCACCAAAGGCCCACCCACCCCATCTATGATACACTTCAAAGCTCCTTCAAAGATTCCACTAAACGAAGCTCATATGTCTAGGCTGGCAGCTATGTTAGGGATGCAGCTGGTCGTAGTTGGACTGTGGTTGAATGTCTGTAGTTTCTGCAGTGTGTCCTACTGCCTCTTGTCGGCTCTTATCTGGGGCTGTTTCACCAATTTGGGTCAGATTTTCCCCTCTACAGACAAGTCAGCAGCACAGACTGACTTTAACAGAAAAGCAAAGCAAAACTTTGCTGTGTAAGTTATAGCTTTTCTTCAAACAGACGGACATGTATTCTCAGTTCACATTCTAAGCAAAATGTGATAACATATTGACAGTGTCATGAAAATGAGTTTGATGATATTGTTTTTGTCGTTTGTCTTTTAGGATAGGTAGTAATCCCAAGATCCTCCCAAAGTTTTGGAACATTTTCCTCAATAGCAGTTGTTTATGTTTGGTAACAGTAAACCTACAGGCCCTAGCTGAGCGTCACCATTTATAATCCCTGTCCTACTCTTACACTTTCTGAGTACAATCCTCCACCACTACATTTCACTTACTTCTACTATTGTCATTATCTCTAGATACCATATCCAGAACTGGACACATGCTTCTTTCTTTTACTATGCACATTTTATTCCCTAACTGTACTGAAATATTGCACAGATGTCACAGTAGATAAGATTTATAATTTTCATAATATTGTTATATAAAGCGGAAAGGTTTTCGAAATATTTTGCTCACTCATGGAGCATCAAGAAAAGAAGGCAAACCAATACCTTGGGCAATTTAAATTCAGTCCATTTTTTTGTCCAGCATGGGGGCTCCACCTACTGACCTGGTGGAATACATTGTACCTTTACATTTCCATTAAAAGTGCCATTGGAATTTTTTCGAATATACATTTTTATTATGGTGTGCTCACTCCAGTTCTGGAGCTTTCAATAATTGCTACCTTTATCTTATTAGTGATGGTTTTGTATATGTTTATATAAACAATCTGTGTACCTTGTGCAGTGGAAAACACTGTCTTGGAAGAAACATTTTACACTAAACCTGGTGAGAAAATCCACACATTGCACGTAAGATTGATGATCCTGTTTTCCCCTTTTAAGTGTAGCTCTGGCTGAACAGTACATCCTTCATGCAGGATGTGTTTTGCTGTGCTGTTTCATTGTGATCACAGCCCTGGTGATCTATCTCATCCTCTCTCTTGTGCTGGATGTGGAGTGGGGCCATGCGGGCTCATTACAGGCATCAGTAGAGAGTGATTTGGGTGCAGCTCCACTGCAGCCCTGACTTCCATCAGAGGGGGGATTTTTTTCAGCATAACACCGGTGGTGCCAACGGTTCCATCAGCACTACTAGATACACTGAGACACATTTGGGCAGCTCACCCTGCAACCATGGTAACAGAAGAATTTTACTAGTTGGCAGCAGCCAATAGTGGGGCATTTCCCACTCAGCTCCGTCCAATAGCAGAGCAGCCTGCAGCCCAGCCCACCTAGAACATGTACTGATGGGCTAGTGCAGGCAAGATTCAGAGACGTAGGCTTGGCTAATGAACAAGTACGAGAGTAAGAGTGTTTAGGTATGTGTGTGTGAGAGTGTGACTGAGTGAGGCTGTAGCTTAATGTAATGAGAGGATTCCCTCGCTTTTAACCACAACAAGCGAACACATTGTGGGGTAGTAGTTATTTACTGAGACCATCTGAAACTCAGCAGCAAACCATCCTGTTATCTTGATCTCACACTCATACACACACACACATACGCGCACACACACACGCACACACACACACACACACACACACACACACACACACACAGACTCTCGGCACAAAATAACTTATCAGCCTTATCTCGGCATGTGACAAAGCAGTTTTTAGGAGCTCAGAATAATAAATCCAAAACAATCTTAATCAGAAAGAAGAAAATATGTGCCACCATCAGCTGTCAATAAAGTCATTTATTATTTCACACAATGGATAACATGAACAACTTCAACTGTAGTTCTTCTTAATAAGTGCTCAACGCTGCCAGCCAACAGAAGGGTAGCAAAAGAATGAGCTTTTCTTTCTGAGGAAAGAGAAATAAAACAAAACAAAATATGAATCTACAAGATCATGAAAGATAAACATGACCAAAAGCATGCCAGCGGACATGGATATACATATATATTGCATGTATATATGTGCTTAAGACATATATCTGTATGCCAGCAAATGCAAATACAAAATATATGTGTACATTTACACATACATACTGTGAAGGATATATGCATATGCATGCGCATCTAGTATTTACTCTATATGACAAATATTTGCAGTTTTTAATATTCATACAATGTACAAAAATGCTTCATGAATTAAAAAATTCATTACAAAAAGAAACATATTAAACAATGTACAAGTCTTGCTCAAAATTCAATTGAAATTCAACTTTCGGCTTGTCTAAAATATTTATGCATACAATCAAGGTGAGCATGCAAATAAAGGAAACCCACTCTAGAAAAAGGTTCAAATACACTATGTATACAAACTAAAATATGCCCACACTGTTAGAAGAGCTCACGTTGTGCTCTAAACAAGTACATTTATTGGTTTTCTCAATGCTTCATCTGCACGTTCAGCTTTGAACAACATTATAGCTTAGAACTGTAACGTATGTTGAGAATGACTACATGTACATTTATGAGGTTCTGTCTCGCGCGACCCCTCACTCCATGTGTAGGACACTCATCACAGCAAGCTACAAAGGGAATAGGGAGTGATAGAAATGTAGGTGCCGTTATATCCCATTCTAGTCACTGTACTGAACTGGTAAGTGTTGACTTCAGTAAATACACCCCAACCACTGATTTAAGGTTGGTCCAGTGGTCCAGATTAGCTGCTAAATACAACAACAGTGACCTTGAATCCCATTCACAGCCCCATCCCCTCTGCAGTCTCTGTATAGAGTGAAAGCTCTGGATTGGGACAATACTTGTCAGTGTTAGAAGGCACCGGAGCATTGGCTGGTAGGAGAGACAGACAGGACAGACAAAACCTGGGGTCTTTAACTTTAACATCAGAAACTGCTGACCACCGTATGGAGTAAGCTGCCAAGCGTGTAGTCTCTACATCTCACACACCACAAATCTAGACCTCATCTTCACCACAACCAACTGCAGACCCACCAAAAGTCATCTAGCAAAGCAAGGTTAAGCACACTAACTTTAGGACGAGTGTATTTTTGGCTATTTCCTCTGAGAACTCCCCCCACACACACACCCCTCTTGCTTACTCTTCATGCTACTGCACTGCCCCAACTGGCTGCAGGCAAAATAGCTGCAAGTCAACGGGGATTCCTATTTTTGGTTGAGTACACTACAGTTGAGTTTTTTTCCTCAAAGAACTTTTAAAGGTGTGAAAAGGCTAATTATTTTAGCATTCTGTGTAATCTAATGGACTGGAACGATGACAATGTCAATGTACAGCAGAATTTGTCAAATAGGAAAATCAATTAGACTAACTTTTTCGGTATGTTTTCCTGGGTCTTGAGCAGTCTTAATAGAGAGAGAAGATCTACTGTGGTTTTTGGAGACAGTCCCAGCATAGCCGAGCCCAACTGGTATCCATGCAGGATGGACATACTAACACTATTTACAACAAACACTTCAATACTGTAGTTTTACATCTGGTTAAGGCTGTACTGCATAGAGCTGCAGTAACTATAGTTTTCATGAAATGATAGTCACTTTCTGCACAACTTATTACAAATTATTACTGGTATTATTCACAATTCTTGTAACATTAATTCATTTTATTCAGTAAATAAGACCACTTATTTCTCTTTGTCGAAGGGTGGACCCAGAACAGAAATTCCTTTTAAGGTCATTGCCAGGCATGGCCTGATGCATAGCAAACAACAATGTAGGAGAATAAGGTTTCCATGACAACCTCCTCTGACATCCTCCTTTGCCAAGTACAAAACCAGTTATCTGTTTTAAATAACTGGTTAAATACTGGGCAGAGTAAATGATCCTCAATTATATGTGGGACATTGAGTTTAATCAATATCTCTGGATAGAAACACATCCGATACAGTAGACCATCCTGTTTCCACCATTGCTGTAAAGCAGTATGTAGGCCACTACATGGTGTGTATTCAATACAGTAATATCACATTATATTCATCAGCCCAGCCCTTCTAGTTCTGTTATGATGATATGGGTCAGAAAACTAGGAGGAAGCTGGGAGACAGACTCAGTGCCCGGTGACAGAGAATGCTGACTATGGAAGCTGTGAAGGGACACGGGCAGCATCAGGGTCCTGATGACTAAGACACATGCGTCATATGAACAATCATGAATATTTTGGGTCAATTTCTGGGGAGTTCTCTGCCACTTGATATTTCTCAGGTCAAATGTAATTGGTGAGAGAAAAAAACATAAGGCACAAGTTGAACTGCTGCAACTGAGAATCCCACCCAACCCAAATAAAACTGAATTTCCTGAAACAAAACTTTAACAAAGTTGTCAAAGAAACACTGATTAATTGCTTATATTCTGAAATACGTATTCGAGAAACCACTACCCAAAGCCACAGATACTGTAGATAGAGTTTAACAAAAGCTTGACATATTGACACAAACAAATCCAAGATGGCTACATTCTAGAGTGCACATAGGGATGCTTTACATTGGTGCCAACATGGTGGAGAGTTTGTCAAACTCTGATTTAGGTTCTTTTAAATAATACATCCTTACACTGAATACTGAGACTTTGGTTTCTAAATCTAAATACTGGATTTACTTTCAAAAAAATATTTCCAATGATATGGATTTAAAATCATGTTAAGTAGAAAGACTGGGATTGGCTTTTTAAAACACTGACTGTGAGCCCTCTTCTTCAGCTAAACTGTCCAATCACGATTCAGGCTTGGGCTTCAGTTTGACGCTTTTGGCTGCGCAGCCTGCATATACAAATTGATTAAAATAATGCATGCTCTCTGGAATGGATATCCACACCATCAAAGGCCAAAACATAAGGCTGGAACAAGCATGTAAGTGCTGCATTTGATTGATGCAAGTGTATGGTTTTTCATAGTGCAATAAACCAATTTTAAGTTTTTACCAAAAACACACCTGATATTCCTCCTGTATGCAATGCAATGCCCGCTGGATATAAACACAATAATGAGTGTATGAATGAATATATGTGGTTCTTTCTGTCTGAAAACAAACTTGTCTTGAGTCGCACCCATGTCTGTTTTTGGTTATAAAACAATACACAACTTTCATTGTCTATGGTACAACAATTCTATTTGATATACTGTATGCCAGTACATGTCTACGAGCTGGTTTCTCATTGTACAAGGCAGGCAACAGTGGACTTGGTTTCTATGTACAGTCTGGGACAATCTCATCCACCATATTGCCTCTATGTCACTGCACAGGACAGGCCTGAGCAGGGAGGGAGAATTAAATGAAACGGGGGTTAGGTTGAGGGAGCACAAGCAATGAGAAATGTAAAACATGATTGGGAGTAGATGAGAGGACAAAGGGAGGTGAAGTTGAGCGGCAGGCACCAGAAAGGGCTAAAAAATTGGGGTGAGTGTCGAGCGGGGAGGAGCAGACAGCAAGTATCAGTTACTCCTCAGAGAGAACAAAAAAACAAGGAAGGTACAGATAAGGGTGAGAGTAAGTAATAGGGTAAGGTGGCTGAATTACTGCTGTTTTATCCCACATGTCTTTGACAAGATTCCTCAGAAAGGCAAAAATAAGCAGAGCTGCACAGTTTAATATTAACCATTACCCCTCCCCTTGCTGGTAAATATATGGCTAAAGCCACATTCAGATACAGTATTATAAAATACAATACACGTCACTGTATCAGATACATAAAGAATCACATAATATCCTACACTAAGTACCACACACTTTTATAGCATCAGATTCAGTATCAAATAGTACCATATAGTGCCATTGTAAATGAAGGTCCAATGAATCCTTAAAAGGCTCATGTCTGGTTGGGTTAAGCAAGTGGAAGTGCTCCCTCCTCCTGCTCCTCCACTGACCCTCTGTAGTCCTCACTAATCAGAGAGGAGAAACAAGTCAAAGTGCACCAAGGAGTCCCAGAAATAAGGGCACTGCATCTGAACCAGCACTGACTCCAACAACTGCTTTCCGTTCAGTTACAGAGTTGCTCTCTCCTGCAGGTCTACTGACAGGAAGGAGCCCATAACTGGTCCCTGCTGTGGCCCCTGCCTCTGCGTTTCCCTCCTTTGGCCAGAGGAGGCACAGATCGCGCTTGATGCACCACAGTCTCAATTGTTGCTGAGATGGAATCATGATTTGAGAACTCCAGAGGCTCGGGGGTCAAGTTTTGCCGGAGGCTCTGCCTACCTGGCAGGTCATCACACCTCTCCAGGACAGGCATCCCCTGAGTCCTCCCATCTCCTCTCCTACCGGCAAACATGTCCAAACCTCGACCATCAGCCCGATCATTTGCCATCCTATTAGTCGGCTCAGATTCCACTATGGGTTGTTTTCGGGGCCGCCCAGGCCGTCTTTTAATGACATTGTTTCCTGTTTTGGCTTGTCGCTGCAGGCGCTTGGCACGGAGGATCTTCTGCACATGCTCAAAGTTCAAAGAATGCATCCTCCTCACGTCCTTCTGGATCTGTTCCACCTCGCGTCGCTTATATCTCCGCTTACTGGGAACATCTGGGAGAGGAGAAAGTGAGCATAAGTGAGGTGAGACATCACAAGGTAGATGAATAGCAGAGCAAACTCTATGTAGAAAAAGGACTTTTCATGATAGCATGTCAGTCAAAAAGAGCAGCCTTGGAAAGGCAAGGAAAGATATGCCAATTCAGCTCATGGAGAAAATGTCTTTTTTTTTTTTGCTTCAAGAGCTTCCTGCTAATTTTGACATATTCATGTAAGCCTTTCAAAGCCCAGCTGAGCCAGGAGAGCAGATCCTATCCTGTAATTGTCTACTAGAGAGCAGAGAGGAGAGGAGAGAGAAGGAGATCCCATTTTGCTAGCAGGAAATCCACAGAAATGTCTCCTTCAACCATTTAATATGTCGCTACACAATAACAACCCTGTGCATCTGGAGCACAGGCTGCCAAAAAACCAAACACAAAAATACAAACACACATATCGACACATTCACCCGCATGCAGATACTCTCACAGACACAAATACAAGCACACACAAATGCATACACACACATGCCCAAAATACACAAATAATGAATTCAGCAGTTCAGAATGGCTGAGCAGAAGAAACTGGAGCCATATTGTTTCCTTCACACTGTTGAAATGGGCAGTATGCCCTTTACATGCTGTTCTATCCTGTCTCTTTTCCCCTTTCCCCATCATTCTCATTCTCTTTTCCACTCTACTCTTCATGGGCGGCAATATGCTACTCTCTAATTTTCAATTAAACTGGTAACACTGCACCATTTAATTTCCGTCTCTATTTCAGAAACCGTTTCCTGGTCTTGGTCCATCACTGTCATTCTTTTTGTTTCCCATCTCTGTCCCGTTTCTTAGCCCCCCCCTTCTTCTCTGCCTGGGCACTGTTCCCAGGGCTCAGACTGTGCCACAGCCAAAATGGAGGAAAAGCACAATCAGCCACCAGTCCCCAAGCAATGTGCATACAACATGCTTGGTCTCTTTTTCTTGAGCTTTTACTCCTATTCCTGGATTCCCTAACCATCTCCTCTCTTCTTTCCCTCCGGAATCCTGCTGATACAATGTAGCAGGTCTCTGCGGAGCTCTAGCACATGATGAGTGCATTAAACCAAAACAGCTCTGAGTTGGATACAACAAATATGGTGGGATGGATTGAGAGTAATGTTTAAAAAGTGATACGCAATACATTGAGAATATTTCTATTTGTTTCATAAAACATGGCGTGTTTTACAGTGTTGCAACAAGCAGACACAGAATATTTTTGTGATACTGTTTTTTAACAAATGGTAATGTTAAAGGAAATATTAAACATTTAAGAGTGTACAGCTCTATGGTAAAGTGTTTGCTAATGAAGTAAGAGTAAGGGAAGATAAAGATAGGCGGAACATCTTACTCTATTGTTGCTCAAGAATTCAGAGCAGACAGTGAAATTAGTCTAATGCAGAAAGCACTAAGTAGCAGTAGTTTACGAGCGACACAGAAGTGTGCACACTCAGTTCAAACACACACACACACACACACATACACACACACTACAAAGTAGCAGAAATTTATGAGCTGCATACACGGAACATAAAACCAGTGACCTTCAGCAGTGTGAGGGGCCGTATAGCACTGAGGACCTGTTTCTCTGTGGAATAGGAAGTCCCTACTACACAGAGATACATGCTCACAGACCAGCTTTCAGACAGGATAAAGAGATCCTTGATGTTTATCATTTAGTGAGCATTTATCTGCATAAAAGTGCACACATGTGTTTGAACGAGTCATGTGACACAAAAGACAATTAGGGAGACAATGCATATTTGGATGTTTTTATCCAAAAAACAAAATACACACATACGGACACACATGCATTCAAAATTAAATCCCAACCAACTAGTTCTATTGAGGAATGATTTACAAACTCACAGTTGCATGCAAAGATGATAATGTGAATTTTGCATCTGTATCAGCTTGTGGATAGGGATCTATCTAACTGTGTGTGTATACTATATGCGTGTGCATCTAAGTGGGTCTATGCGTGCGTATGCACACATGTATGGTTGTGTTGCACGCATGCGTATGCACACGCGCCTGTGTTTTAATTGGGCTGAAGCTGTGAAGTGAGGCAGTAAGTCATGATAGAGGAGGGGCAGGGCGAATGGGAAAAAGAGAGGGAATGGGGGAAGGAGGGGGAGGGGAGACCAGGGGAGAAGCAGAAAGAGACCTGGAAGAAGGAAAGAAAGATAGAAGAGGTAGGGGGAGGAGGAGGCGGAGGAACAAGGTGTAAGTCTGTTCATGGATGTGGGAGAGTGGCAAATGAGGAAAGCAAGGGCAAGAACTGCAGAAGCAGCACAAGGGGAGAAGGGTAGGACATGGAAGGTAGAAGATGCATAACAACACAGGGAGGAATAACGTGTGTGTGGGGGGGGGGGGGGGGTAGTGTGTATATGAGTCATCTGTCCTGGATCCCCTGGGGCGGGGGGTGTATTTTAACTGAGCCCCTGGCTTCTCCTCCCCACCACTGGACTAGGCCCCAGTCATTAAACCTCTGGCTGCCAGCCAGCTCTTTTAACACAGGCAAGGGCCTTTTACTGCATGTCTGTAGAAAATAAATCACACTGTGTGAATAATATATCTCTGGCAAAGGCATTGGCAGGAGAGGAGGGAGGGAGGGGAAGAGGGGAGGAGGGAGAGATTGGTGAATTATAGTTGTCTTCATCCATGCATTACGTTCTCTCTATCCCCAGCCAGATGTGCTCAAAGACAGCAGAATACAGAATGTACCAAAATACACATTAGTTTGAATGGGAGAATTTGGGGCTACCCTGCCTCTTTGTCTGCTCCAAGTCCTGATAATGTTGTATATATTTATAAATTGGAACCACCTTGACGAGTGTGCTGCCATCTACATTTAAAAAGGGGAAAACCCTGTTAACTCTGACTAAATATACAGTATGTATCTACGCCAGCAAATAGCAAGCCCCTTATCACTAGGGAGCAGAATAATATATTGGACACCAATTAGTTTTGCAAACATGCTCTTGATTTAGCTATGTTAACAGTTCTGCAACCTTGGCCAGTTAACATTATACAGAACTGTCTTGTAACGCCAATATGCTACACTTATACACTGTACAGTATCCTGCAGCAAGCCTAGATTTCAAGATACACTACCGGTCAAAAGTTTGGGGTCACTTCAAAATTTCCATTGCACTCCATTATAGACAGAATACCAGTTGAGATCAGTTGCATTGCTTTTTTAACCAGCGCAGCAGTTTTCATATTACATTATGTGCTTACATAATTGCAAAAGGGTTCTCCAATGTTTTCTCAGTTAGTTTTTTTTAAATGATATCAGATTAGTAAACAGAATGGGCCTTTGGAACATTGGATGAATGGTTGCTGATAATGGGCAATGTAGATATTGCATTAAAGATCAGCCCCCCACTCAGATCAGCTGGTATTCTGTCTAACATCGAGTGGAATGGAAATTTGTAAGTGGCCCCATACTTTTGACCGGTAGTGTATGTCAACATCATGAAACAAAAGCCCCATTTTTTAACACTACCTAGGTTCAGCTTTCAATTGTTTTTTTATCTCCTCTGTGTACAGGAGAAGTCACTGTCAGAAGTATTCATTCCTGTTCCTACTTTTCTCTGATAGGACTCTCACTGTTTTATGATCCGCCCTCCTTAGCCTTGCCATCGGAACTGTAATGAGGTCCATTGCTGTGAAACTACTGTTAATGTCAGCTGAACACTCCCTGCTGAGGCTTTATATCATAGCTTTCCACAGGTGATCCATGGATGGCTTTTATTGTGAGGTAGCTACGGGAAGTCTAGCCATAAGTGAACTGGTAGCAGTTGCAGTTTGGGCTAACCTCAAACCTCCAACACATATTCAAAGTAAGAAATACATTTTACTGTGCTGCCTCTGTCAAAAGAAAAAGCATCCCTGCTGTAATGGTTTCTGATCATAGCAAAAGGGCAGTGCACTCCCCTGTAAATACAGCGTGGGGTTTAAAAATGAACAGGTAATCCTAATGTAAGTGGTTCTTACCAGTGAGGGAGGAACTGGAGCAGTTGTTCATCTGTCCTGGCTCCTGCCTGGCAGTTTGGAATGACATTAAGCCCTGATCTCCAAACACAGTGAGCCTCGTGTTTCTGCTCCTCCCTCCACAGTCGTCCTCCCGTGACCCCACAAACAGGTCAGAAGTTGACTCTGACCTCTGCGATTGGCTACTGTAGCTGCTCATGAAGCTGTTTATTGGCTGTCGAGTCTGACGGGAGTGGAACTGACTGTCAGCGAGAGAGTGTGTGGACAGCTGGTCCGACTCAAACATCCCTAAGCTGGATCCTAGGCTTGAGCCTCTACCACTGCCCCTCTGCTTCTCCAGATGCTTTGAAGAGCCCTGACTGGCCATGTCCCTCCTGTCACTTAGCATGCTGAGACGGGCATTGGTCTTTGCGCCGCTAAAGAGCCCGCCCAATTCCTGCCGGTCTCGCAGCGAAAGGAGAGGTTCATCCTTGTGCTTATGTTTGTGCTTGTGCTTCCTCTTATGGAGACGAACCCCTGCAAGACCACCTGCACTGCCACTGCCCAGGGATCCAAGGCCCTCTCCTCTTACAGAGGGCCCCTGAAGTGGGCCATTGCCGCCGCGAAGCTTGGCCCCTGGCTGGAGCTTTGAGTGTCCACTAGAGTGGAAAGCCTTGGGAGGGGGTACAGCTGGCCTCATGAAGGGAGATGGAGGCGCAGGTCCTAGCGAGTGGTGGGGCAGATAAAATGGGGGAGCAGGGGGAAAGTAGCCCAAACTCAGAGAAGGTGCGTAAGGCATCGCATACGGTGCTGCATAGTAATTTCCCCCTGGCAGCGGATAACCATATCCTTGAACAAAAGGCAGCTTCGATGTGATTGGCTCGCTGGGTTTAGCTGGACGGCCGCGTCTCCTCTTAGCCTTCAGATCGGCGCTCCTGCGGAGGTACGAGCTGGAGTCACAGGAGTAGGAGTCATAGGTAACAGGATAGTAATGATGGAAGTTGAGGCGGAAAATGGAGGGATATGGTTGCTGGGGGTAGCAGGTGTATCGTCTGTGAGACACTCGTAGCTGCTGGAGCTTTAACACAACCTACAGGGAGGTTGAAAAGAGGAAACATTTAGAAAAAATACACTGTATACAATGAACTTGTGCATTACAGTGCTTGGTCAAAGATTACACACATCATTTACAGTATTATAATGTTTCTAACCTCCTCCAGTTCAGAAAGAAAGTGAAGATGATCCCGGCTCTGTAGGCACTTCCTCTTCCTACGATGATGCTTTTGCTTCTTTTCCTGCTGTGACAGGAAGTTGTCAACAGCAGTTACTTGCCGTTCACAGCGTGCTTTGCTGCCCCTGTTGGATGCTTCCAAGGCTGCTGCCTCTGCAGCCTCAAACCCACACAGATCAAATGAGTACCTGTATTAGCACAACATGCAACATAAAAACACAATAACACCACCACATTAGTATCAATCTAAAATATTAATCAACAACCGCCTTTAAGGTCCAGGAAAGGGAAACAGTACTGTACCTGCGTCGAGAGGCGGAGCCCTTCTCCGTTTGATCTGAGGTGCTGTTGTTATCTGTCCCAATCCCACTGTCGCTTGGAATAGTCTCCTCGCTGTGGGACTCGCTGATGGGGGACAGGGTCACTTCCTTCACTGATGCCCCCTCTGACAGGTGGGAAGGGGAATTAGCCAGAAGGCGTGGAGGAGACAGTTTCCATCCCCCAGAGAGGAAGCTCCTGCCTGCAAGCTTGGAGGGCAGGGCTGAGATGGGCTGCAAACTTGGCATAGTGGCATCAGAGTGGCTGTTTCTTATGGATGGAGTGCTGGAGCTGGGAGACAAGGTGGCAGAAGGCACTACAGGGCTCTCATAGAGACTGGATGTGGAGACAGATGTGATTGGCTTGTCCCTTGTGGTTTTGGGAGGGTTTAAGCCTTGGGTTTCTGCTCTGGGTTTCCGCCCTCTCTTCTTACCAATGTAGATGGTTCCTCTCTTGCTGACATTTATCTGTTTTCCCAGCCGAGCCTCAATGGTGGACGCCATGGCACTCATAGCTGAGGAAACAGGGGCTGAAGATGACTTCAGAGCCAGAGCGCCGTTCTGACTGGAACCTGAAAGGATCTCGTTCAGGATGCTCTGCATTTTCCCAAGCTTCATCTTATTCACTGGCCTGGAAGGGCCTCTGCCACGCTTTAGTTTCAGATTATTAGAATTGGCACTGGTGGTCGTGGAGGCCATTTGCACTAATGTGTTTAGTGTGTGTGTCTTCCTCCTACGGTTTAGCCCTGCAGCGGTATCCTGTGCCAGTGGGCTTGGAGGTGAGGTGGAGGTGCCCTCATGGATGGTCTCCACTGTAAGTAGTGGCTGTTTTTTGGGGCGTCCTCGTTTCCTCTTAATGGGTGTGTGGACAGTCAGGCTGTCAGTGTTGGTGTAGAGGGGGCTAGAGGGGGTGATGGGGAAGGCAGAGGGTGGGTCAGCTAAGGTTGAGGGGCTATTCCGGTTGTCTCTCTGGGGTGACGTGAGGCTGGCATGGCTTTTAGCTTTCAGGTAGGACCATCTGTCCTTGGCCTTGGTTGGTCTGGAACTGGCTGTGGAGCTGATGCTGTGGCTGGGGCTGGGACTCAGGGCCATCCTTGGTCTGGGGCTGAGACTGGGACTAATGTTAGCCCTGGGTTTAGGGCTTGGGCTAGGACTGATGCTGCCCCTGGGGCTGGGGTTTGGGCTGGGGAGTCTGGGGTTTGTGTTAAGATTGGCTTTGTTGATAAGATTGTGAATAGGCTCTCTGTGTTTAAGGGCGTCTGTGCTGATCTTAGGACGACCAACTGGGTTCTTTTTTATTCTATTTGCACTCAAAACAGACATTAAGTCAGACCCACTTATAACTATCTCTCCTCTTTCTGCCCGGTCGCCTTTTTCTCTTGTATCGCCTTTATCTGCTCTCTCTGCTTTTTCTATCCTTTCTCTACTGACATCAGCGTGACTTGTGAGTCGACATTCATTTTTGTGAGTCTCCATCTTATGTGCTACTTTGGGTTCTGGGGGCCCAGGCTGGTGCTTCTCTGTAGTGTCAGAGTCCTGCCGTTGCTGTAATTGCTCATCTACATAAAATGACTCGTCAAAAGAAGGCCTCCTCCGCCTCTTTCTTCCTTTCCCTTCCTCTGTCAGCATGGGCATCCCTCTGTCTTCATCATCACCTCTCCTCCCAGCAATCGCTCGCTCTCTTTCCTCTTTTCTCCTTTCCTCTCTTTCTTCATGACACCGCTGAGCTGTCTCCTCTTGCCTGTACTTCTGCCTCTCCTCTGAATTAGTTGGGCTTTCCGATCCTTTCTCTGGCTGTCTTCCCCAAGGTGTATCAGCACTGTGGGGATTACAGAGCATCCTCTGGGAGTCCTTCCTGCCGTATTTCCTCTTGATGTTCCCAAAGAGCTGTTCACTGACCTCTTGCAAACCCCTCCCCCTGGAGAGATGTGTACAGAGACAAAATTGTGGAATGGAGAGAGAGAGAAAGAATGTTTTGTAATACACCAACACTACACAGCCAGTACCGTACCAGTATTTAGCAGTATTAAGCAGAATATTTACTACTTTTGCTGGAGACCAAACATAGAGTTGAGCTCTGATTAAGTTATTGTCTAATTGTGTTAAGATATTCTGCAATGTATTGCTATGCTTTAAATAATTTCAATCATCATTGTGTGTGTTTAAATTGAATGAATTACGTTTTCAGTAATGACAGCAGTAACACAACAATAATGACAAAAAAAGCCTTCCATAACCGTACCCACCCCCCTTAAAAACACACGATGGACTCTTCCGTAGAAGTAATTATCTTCACTCAAGTTTCTGCGTCACTGGATGCCACAATCTTCTGAACATTGACATACTCAGAAATACAAAGAGAGTTTTGAGGAGCTGATAGTCTTAATAAGCTTTGTAGCAACTCATTTGGCAATGACTTGAATGTAATGGACGTTCAATATTATCAAAAAGTTACACACTAAAGCTTTAAATATGTATTATTGTTGCAAATGAGACTGTCAAATTCAAATAATGAATCACAATCCAAAAATATATAATATTGTTACACAAAATATCACAATATAGCATTGTATCCACTTCCATCCGCAGTGCACTGGATGGAGTATTTTTGTTCTAATGATCATGTTTGGCTCATGATACATCTACCACACAAGAAAATAAATGAACCATACCTGCTGAGAGAGGTTAGGTTGAGAATACTGGCATCTGTAACCACTGGCAACTGCAGGTCTGGAGTCAGGGATCTCTGAGGTGAGGGACTTTGTGTCGCTGTCCGTGAGAAAGGTTGGGCTGGATCAAGCAAAGAGCTCCGACTGGCTCCTGCCAGTTCCCTGGCTGGCTCAGAATCTGCACGATTGGCCGGGGATGCTGAAGGTGCTGCAGGCGTAATCCAGTCCGGATTGATTTGGTGCTGATGTGCATGAGGGTGTTGGAATTGCTGCACGAGGGTGTGCTGTGTTTGCTGTGTGTGTGAGAGTGTGTGTGCAGGAGGGAGGGAGCTGCGAAGCTGGTGTTTGGGCAGAGTGTGATCTCCCAGTAGTTGCAGCAGGCCTCCCTCTCTCTGCTCAGGCATTCTGAACTGGCGCTCGTATGTCTGGGGACGACAGAAAGGAGAAACAAAGATTGGTTACTACATAAAAACTGCAATCACAAGACGGCTTTATATAGCTGCTGGGATAGACAAATGATATCATAATATGATCATAAAACTACAACTACTCTATTTCCTGTCTTCATTACATCAGCCTGTAAGAGAGATAATACATAACATCCACTTCGACATTCAGTTTATTTGTGTCAGTACGTATCAAATCAGTGATTTGTTGTGCTCTGATACTGATATGACACTTTTGTCTTGTCACGACAGGACTGAAGTTTTTAAAACATCTTGTGTGCATGAGCAAACAGTGTGCAACAAAACAAAAGTCTTGTTTACAGAGCAATTAAATTCCTGTGGCAAGGATGTTGCATGCTGTGAGAGCTGAGGGGGGATGGAGTTGGGGGTGTCTGACTGCACACAGTATAAAACACAGTAGTCTAGCTCCTGACTGCCCTAGAGACAGAATCCTTTTCTATATACTATCTTTATTTCTCCTGTTTACAACTGTAACTTACACTGTCATACTGACCAACCCCTGAACTACTTATGCTATATATGTCCTGAAACTATGGCACAGTTTATCTACATTCATCCAGTGAATGGAAATAAATCTGAAGTCACTCATCATTCAGTACCCAGTTAACATTTGTCCATGTATGATTTTGTATGACTGAAAATGTAAAAGCTTTATATACTGTATTAGACAACATAACCCTACTTAATGTACCACTGCTGAATAATCAGTGTACTTCTGGAAGATGAGAAATAGAGCAGCGGATGGCCTTTGTGGTTTAGCCTGTTATTAACAGACTCAGTATGACGCAACAAGACAGTTCTGTGGTGCTGTAGGGAGATGTAACATAACCACAGGCCTGCCTCTCAGCATATAGACACATGTATTCAAGCGCACACTCGCACACACTGTCACATGCATACAGTAGATATACACAGTTACGAAATCCTAACTTCAAACATAGCAGCACACAATGCTAATGTTTTAACACAGTCAGGCAACCAATTTTAGCCTTGGATCGGCACCTTGCCAGTTTGCAGATACACACACAGTAATGAAACATATAATGTTTGTAGTTCAGTACACAAATTTTCAAAGAGAACAAGCACTTCATCTCTTCTATCTTTTACCTGACAAATAATGTCCTGTTCTGCTCTATCCTTTCTCTATTACTATCCAACCTTTTTCTTCCTCTTTCTGCTGTCCCATCAGCAGTCAGGCAGTTAACACTCATTTTGAACTTCCACACTGGCTGCAGAAGCAGTTTATCAGCTAGATGCAAGCTGCATATACTCATGGTGCAAAAAGGTTTAACGCACATGAACGCTGATGAAAACACACACACTGCACACACACTAGCAAACTCTAAGCAGCGTAAATGATTAACAAAACAAGAAAATGCACATGCTTATATGCACACTCTCATTCATCCCCTGAACACACTGCTATGGTATCCTTTCAGTTGTGAGACTGAATGTGTGTGTGCAAGGTGACACTAGAGAGGAGACGCTGTGAGTCCACAGAGGGATAAGATGACAGACACCTGATACACACATGCTTTCTCATTTAACCTGTCCTAGAATACCTGCTGTTTCAGGTTAAAGGAGGGCACAAAAAAAGAGACAGACAGGGAGATGGAGGTGGTTAGAGTGTGAGACCACACACACACACACACACACACACACACACACACACACACACACACACACACAGAGAGAGAGAGAGGTGTGCAAGACATAGGGAGCTTCTCTCAATTTTGGTTTTGCACTTTTTTATCACTGTATTGGAAGTCTTGTCCTTATCATGTACTGTATGCTGCACCAATACCACAGAAAGACATTTCTGTATTGGGTAGAGATCGCCCAATACTGTTTTTTCAAGTAAGATACCGATTACTAGTAGTTAATGAAACTGATATTTGGAACCAGTATGCATTTATAGAGAAAATGAAAATTCTTTAAGAGTTTATTTTATAAATTAGAAACTTTCAACATTGTACACAGTAAAAGATGGTCAGATAGTGTTGTGGGTGGGACATTAAGTCAGACTCAGTGGTGAGTGAAACCGAAGCAGAGGGACAGACACAGAGCTGTAGTGGAGCCGAAGTTGCACACTTTATAGTTAATTAACTTTATTGTTTATCAGGCAAAAAAAAACGTTGATACAGATAATTTGCAAACTGTCAAAAAACGGTTCAATAATTGGCCAGGGCTGATAATCAGTCAATCGCTAGTATTTAGAGAACTGATTCTAATACTTCTATGTTGTACATACACTGTCCTGCTCTTGTCATGTGCTGTGTGAATAAGGACTGTGCTACTGCTGAGCTGCAGCAGGGGGCAGCGGTCAGGAAAATCAGGACTAGCATGGACTCTGACCCTGGAGCGGCCCACA
The DNA here is from genome assembly GCF_008692095.1 of Etheostoma spectabile. Lineage (NCBI taxonomy): Eukaryota > Metazoa > Chordata > Actinopteri > Perciformes > Percidae > Etheostoma > Etheostoma spectabile. The sequence continues at coordinate 9,002,658 of NC_045737.1, forward strand.
AGCACAAGAGCTGTGAGGCTTCAACCTTTTCCACACTGTCCTTCTACAAGTCCCCTCTGGTAGAATTTAGATAAGAAGAAAGGCCAGCACAAAACAGACCCAAGGCATGTTTAGTCCTGAACCCATTTGATGCATTCTCCCTCCCTCGAGGCTCTCAGGGCTATGTTCAGGGGTTAAGGGTCGTACTCCACAGCTAGGTCAACAACCATTTCAAGGATGTCTTCCTCTGGGTCAGCACTGTAACAACATGGACTGGTCTCAGCCAGTCAAACAAAGGCTCTCCAACACCAGAATGCAGGCAGATATGGAGCTGCACATTCCTTTCCACTGGTGATGTAACCATCAGATAAGGTCAGAACGCAGCAGAGGAGATCATGGATAATATGTGACTAATTGCTGCAATCACCCAACTGAAAGGCACTTTGCAAATGAGTCAGCACATATTTACTGACGAATGTGTGTGTATGTAAGTGTGTGTAGGTGTGTGTGTGTGTGTGCATGTCTGAATGTAATGTTCACACTCAACAGGCAGTTGTAAATGGGGATCTGGATGTAAAACACTGAGCCCCTCTCTCCTCCGGTTTGACGTGAGGGGAGGTATGTGACGGCCCCTCCAGTCTTTTCCTCTCCTGCAGCCTCTCATTTTTCCACTGTTGAATAAACTGAAACTCAGAGTGGAACTTCTCCCTGACACACCACCCACACACACACACACACACACACACACACACACACACACACACACACACACACACACACACACACACCCCACACCACACACACAGCACTCTGGCTGCACCATTATACTGGTAAAGAACACCCTAAACAGGCACACCCAAATCTCACAACTCAGCACACATATAATGCACGTATACACCAGCAAACATATACACAAACTCTCACACACACACACACACACACACACACACACACACAAACAGGCTGCCCTTCAAATAGTTTTTCGCAGCCTTTTATTTGGCTGCACGCCCAGTGGTTAGAGTGTTTCATTTTTCCCTGTGTATGGAACTGGGCAGCTGTCCAGACAGACACACAAAGAGAAAGAGGCACAGAAAGACAGAGAGAGAGAGAGAGAGAGAGAGAGAGAGAGAGAGAGAGAGAGAGAAAGGGAGGGAGAGAGGGGGTTACTGAAAGAATGAGAGCGGCAGAGAGGGAGGGAAGATGAGGACCAGCAGAAAAACAAGAAGAGAGGTGCCTAGACCCGTTAACAACTAGTTCCCTCCGAAACCTTATGATTGATATGATCCTCTCTTTTTCCCTCTCTCTCCTTGTCACACACACTCTCCTTGGCTTTGACACCATGGCGTCTCCCTCTGCCCCTGTGGCCTTGTGCACTGCCCCCCCCCTCCTTATCACATCCCTCCTTTTCTTCTTCTTTTCTCTTTTCTGGAGCTGACCATTCTCCCCCTGTGGGAACTAACCCCCCTCCCCCCTTCTCTCCAGCTCCATTCAGAGCGCTGCTTTGCTGTGATCTGTGTTTCTGACAGCTCTGCACACACACACACATACACACCACACACACACACACACACACACACACACACACCACACACACCACACACAGCTCCTCTGCAAACAAACACCATGAATACTAACACGGCCTTTGTGTCCACAGCATTTAAAATGGGGTAGAAGGAGAGGAAGGGAGGGTGGAGGGAGGAGTGCAGAGAAAAGGAGGAAAAGCGATGGAGGAGAAAAGAGGCACTGTGTTGATCTTGTGGCCACTCTCACAGACCTCCCCCCTCCCTCAATGCCATCCACCCCCCCCCCCCCATCCCTGTTTCTCGTTCTCGTCGTTCTTCCCACCAGTTCTCCCGGAATAAAGACTTCCATTCATGCGCCTGAGGAGAGCCACAGCAGGGGAAGAAAAGAGGGAGGCGAAGGGGGAGGGAAGATGAGGGGGGTGTCAAGGTGGGACAGTTAGTGGATCACTGGGATCAAGCCCACTGCTTAAAATTGTGTGCATGCGTGTCTGTATGTCTATTTCCGCTGCCTCAGCCAATGCTTCACTATCTCAGATCTGGTGGCATCCTTGCCAGCCAAAGCATCTTCTGGGAAAGTTGGGTGGGAAAGTTTGGAAATTGGGCTCCATTCAAAACTTCCGCTCTTGGACTAATGCTGCAATTCCACAACTATGTGTTTAGCCCACAGCTACAGTTTTCTTGTTTATTTGAGGTAAAAACTCACTTTTCATCTGCAGCATGTTGTTACTTCTGAGCTGGGCATGATCAAGCATTCAATCTACAGTACATCTGTCCTTTAGCTAACTGCAAGGCAGAAGCCAGATTTCTTGCACAGCAGTAGGTCCTAAGCAAAATGTTCCCTCCTACGTCCACAGCAGTAATCCTTCAGATTGGAGTGCTCCTAAAGATAGCAGCGAAACACCCAAGAGTCTCCTTGTCACACTCTCTGCAGACACGCTCAGACGTAGATGACTCAATCTGAACAAAAGCATGTGATTGGCCGAACTGAAGCACGTTATTACGGTGCAATTGGAGGTTTTCACCCACACATTAATGACAAACACATTTACATGCTACACAAAGTATACATCTAATCCCCGCTATTAGCATTAATGGTGTGTGTTTTGTGTGTGTGTGTGTGTGTGTGTGTGTGTGTGTGTGTGTGTGTGTGTGTGTGTGAATGGTACTAAGGACCACATTAGAAGAGTTTTTTCATAGTGATTATTGCAGCGATTATGCACCAATTGTTCCTTTCATGGACGTGGCTGTACCTCCAGTGACAGCATTATGCATTTCAGTCAGCGTTAATGCTCGGCACAAAGAAAATATACACAAGCAAAGAGACTGGCCACACACAAACACACAACTCGCACGCACGCACGCACACACACACACACACCACACACACACACACAGAGGTTTGAGTGATTCATGAATAGACAGAATGCTGTTAAATCAATTCATCTATTGGGAAAGTAAATTACACACACCTACACACACGTGCACAACAGACAGTACAAAACCAAAGGAACGTGTTGTTCACAGCGCTCTGTGCACCATATGACCCAATCGTACCACTTCTGTACAACAGGAAACAATTAACAACCAATGAGCTGCTCTAAATCCTAAGGGATGGCTTCCTGTGTGGAATGATGGGTAATTCAAGACAGAAGCGGTGCCGAGATTAAACACTTCCTTTCTAGCAAACAGTGGTCTGTAACAGCGAAGCCTCACGCACTGATTAGTTATTCAAAAATAATGCACTTAATGCGTCATTGTCTAGTTACTGAGGCAATACTCAACAAGAAATTACCACATCACCTGTGCGTTCCTGTGCATATTTGGGAGATAAAAACTAAATTAATGGTGTCTCCATTACCATATGATGCTCTGTTATACTGAAAACTTTAAATGTCTTTTGACTTTCCGATTTGATAAAGCAAAGCAAAGGAAACACATAGTCACACTTGATTGTGCTGCTGAAACTAATCAATTAATTAATGGTCAGAACACAAAGTTGAATTAACTTTTCTTTTAGTATTTCATAGTTGGGTTTAGCCTGTTTTTAGCTTCACAAATTTGAGGATTTACGCTTTTCTTAATTTTATCAAATTTTTTCACTATTTTATGAGATGTTATAGGTTGAACAATCAAACCAACCGATTAATCAATAACAAAAATAATCATTGTTTGCAGCACTAATAGAGCGCAAATAGTTTTCTATAAAGTGATTCTTACAAACAGACATGTACTGTGTCTTGAAGAACAACTCTTGAGACTTCAATTCAAGTTTAAAGCATGTAAAGTAACACTTTCATTGCTTTGTCTACATATTTCTGTGAATATCTCAAGTCCTCAGATGATCCCCAGCATGCTAGAGAGAGAGCTAGAGAGCCACTTTATGACATCCTCAGTGACAGGGAGAATGGACAAAGTGAGACACAATAGTCTTAACCAATCAGACTGCCCGCCTCCCCTCAGGCCCCCTCGCACCAACAATAATGTCTTTGTATGAGGCTGCACTCCACTCGCACGTTCACATGCACACAGAGACCAAGCACAGCATCCTACACTTTCTCAGACGGGCACAAAGAGAGGCGGGAGAAGCAGTGCGCCACATCTAGAACTGCATTAGTGCAAACAAGCCTATGCCAGAATTAGAGTGTGTATCTCAGCTATCAACCTGGCTATGTGTGTCTGTGTGTTTCTTTCCAGGCCTGGGCACATGCCTGCAGCTGCACCCTCGCTCCCTTGTCTCAACCGGCACCCCTTCTTGTTGTAGGTGAAAGGTCACACGGAGTGGCATTCCTCTCGGTCTGAGAGCAAGCGAGCATTACGCTGAGCAAAGGGGGCAGAGACAGAGAGGGCGAAAGAAAAATAGAGAGAGAGAGAGAGAGAGAGAGAGAGAGGAGAGAGAGAGAGACCGAGCAGGGCAGAAAGCACAAAGGGGCAAAAATGCAACAGAGCAGGGCAGGTAAAAGATGAGGAGCGCAGGGCATTTGGGAGTGTGTATGTGTGTGTTGTGTGTGTGTGTGTGTGTGTGTGTGTGTGTGTGTGTGTGTGTCTGTGTGTGTGTCTGTGTGTGTTGTGAGTGTTGAAATGGACCACTAAACAGAAGACCCTTGTGGCTCTTCCCTGCTTCATAAACACAGCTGTTTGTTTAGTCTGAGCCGCCCCAAGGGACAGACACAGACAGAAGGACAGACAGACACATTTATATCATTTATTCATGTCTGCATCCATACTTAAGAGACAACGAGCATAAATAAACAGCAGAACTACAGACAGATTATTTTACAAAGCCTTCTACAAAGACATGAAAAGGAGCAGAGAACTGGGCACAATGACACACACAAACACACAATGCCCAGGGCTTAAAGGCTTTTTAATTATTTGTATGATTAGTTTTTGTTAATGTTAAAATGTTTTATACCACAAAATGGTGATTGCGTCTGAATAAAGTATGTATTTTAACCAACTATCCAAAATTTATAAACTAAAATAAAATAGTGGCATGCCAATAAAGCCAGTGAAAAGTGCGTGAAAGCCTGAAAAAAGATTTTTGTAAAAGGAGTGTTGAACACCACCTCTCCACGGTCATCTCTTTTGCTTTCAGACACACACCACCCTTCTGACAGGCGCGTCCCAGGCAGCTGATGGGGCCATCAGATTTCACTGACAAACACACTTACGCTTCAAGTGAGACACAGTGAAAGTCAATACTCTGCGCCTGCTTCTCCGTTACTTTGACTCCAATCATCCACTTTCCTCCCCTCCCGGCACCAAACATCCCCATCTATCCCTGCTGGATGTCCTCTCAAAACCACAGAATACACTCCTCCGTGTGTACACACACATCCATGCAGGCACACACGTACACACTGACTAACCACAGAGGCAGAGGCATGATGGAGCCACACTAACAAAGCAGCCACCAAGAACACATGATGCTGTGACTCAACATCACCCGTGACCGCAGAAGACATTAAACATGGCAGCCCTCCAGATAATCCCACAGTTATGTGAGTCACAGTCAACCGCTGTCCAAAAACCAAATTCAGGTTTTTTATAGAGTCTACTCTTATATTGATGTTGCCATGAAAAACCCATGACTACTTGGATTTAGGCTTTTCCTTATTGTTGTTATCTTTATAGCCGGAGGGCTGTGGTGTTCTTTTACTACACAAAGTTAGTTTGGTATAATTTTAGGAAGGACTACTTACTGGTGTGAAAAAGACTATCAGCTGTAAAGCATCCTTAAAATCTTATTGTGATTCCTAAAAATGTAAAATGTAACTTGAGCTAGACTGGCTATTATAGTCTCCCTGCATCTGCCTGAAGAGGAACAGCAACCCACTGGGACTGGGCACAATAGCGAATGAATAGGGCTTGACCTTTGGGACAGATTGAGAAGATGGTATGTGTGTGTCCGATTGAGAAATTAGCTACAGTTCCAACCAAATGGTCAGCACCAACACACACATAGACACCAAATCCAGCCCTGAGGGTAAGGAAGCAAAGGCCAGACTCCAGTTGTCTCAACCCTGACCCACTCACACAAACAAACAATACAACACACACACACACACACACACACACACACACAAAAACGGAGGCTTACACAAATGTGAATTCCAGCTATCACCTCGACTTTTGAATGTCCGGCAGGGTCGAAGTTCATCTCTTCTTCTGCCAGCCTCCAGTGTTGTTTTGTGTGACAATGTGTGTCTGGGTGTGTGCATGTACGTGTGCTCACTAGGAGTGACCTTGCAGAGTCATTCATTGTGGATACACTGCAGCACTAGCACTGCTGCAGAGCTGATTAGGGAGCAATCTTGCTTAGTGTAATGTGGAGTCAAGTGTGTGTATATTTGTATGTGTGTGTGTGTGTGTGTGTTTGTGTGTGTGTGTGTGCGTGCGTTTGGTGGGAGGAAGGACAGTAGAACAGATTGTGTTTTGCCTGAACTTTCTTCCGGTTTAAGAGATACTCAAAGGCAGATCAGAGGTTAGATGCGAGGAGAGTGCGTGTGCGACGTGCATGTGTGCGACTTGAGTGTGGGTGTCGGTGTGTGTTTCAAGTGTGTACAGAGTGTGTATGGGGGTCAGACACAGATGGACAGCTGGTGTTTCAGTGGTGCTAAATCACTCACCCCTCCCCAGCATATAAGCACACACACACACACGCACACACAAGCATACACATGTCCCATCCCCCATTGACCACAGGGAAACGCCCCTTAAAGCATTCCCAGCTCCACTCTCAAAGACTGCACACTGAGGACGCGCGCGCGCACACACACACACACACACAAACACACACCAAAATAAAAGCCTGGCCATTTTCACTTAAATGACACAGAAAAAAGTCCAATATCACAGTTTGGGTGACAGTTTGGTCAGGCCATATTATAGGTGACTATTTCATGTTCATACACTTTCATAAATCAGTCAAGGATTGCTCCTTGTGGGTAAGTACAATGCTTCAACACACACATGCACACATGCTGACATACACACACTCACTCCTATTTTATGAGCTCATCAAGTCCCTCAGGTCACCAACCGCCATCTCAACCGCCAGGGAAGAAAAAGCTCCCATCAAACGGCTAACCATTTCACACATAAGCATGTGAACGTATAGCATGCACACACACTTGGCGTGGCAGCATTAATTTCCTTGTGAATGCACTTGACTACACATAATAAAAACACATAATAATCCCAAACACGCTGAGAGACCACCAAGCAGCAACACACACACACACACACATACACACACACACAGCCAGGGACCACCAAGCAGAGGGGCTGTCAAGACAAGATAAGTGTGTGTCTAGCGTCAGGGTTTCGTATATAGCACTACTACACATACACGTTCGCACACACACGTACAACAACAACACACAGCCTGGCCTGAACTCCTGGAAAAGCTCTGGCTTATCTTTCCCCACAGATAGTGAAATGGATTAAGAGCCACATTTGGCACGTCCAGAGAACTGGACAGATAACCAGGAAAACACTCTCTAACTGCAATCACTGCTCAACATGATTTGTGTGTGTGTGTGTGTGGTGTGTGTGTGTGTGTGTGTGTGTGTGTGTGTGTGTGTGTGTGTGTGTCTGTGTGTCTGTGTGTCTGTGTGTGTGTGAGAGAGAGAGAGAGAGAGAGATGCATTTTACCTTGCGTAACCTCCTCCATGTGTTGGCATCGCCTTGATAACTGGGTCTATGTGTGTGCGTGTGGGCATGTGTGTCTGGAGAAGTGATGCAGTGGTTGACCCAAGACCCAATCCGTTAGAACACACACATTCATCTTCCAAACACACACAGCGTGCCCAGACAAAGAGCTGTGTGTGAGGGGACGTTCGGCATGTGTGTGATGTCAGCTGGAGACAGAGAAGGGAAGCCCATCGTATCCCATTTATGTGTGTGTGTGGTGGGGTGTGTGGTGTGTGTGTGGTGTGTGTGTGTGTGTGTGTGTGTGTGTGTGGTGTGTGTGTGTTTGTGTGTATGTGTGTGGGTCTGTCCCCTGACACAAGGCGCCTGCTCATTGACCTCTCTCTAGTTATAGATGCCTGCTATGAAGATGATAGGTGGGTATGATTCCTTTTCAGACTGGGAAATGGCATATTTTTCTATTCTCTTCGGTATGGCTGTGTCCAAAATCACTCCCTTGTTTGATCATTCACATAATGAACGCTAAGTAGTTTACTCAATAGACAGCAGTAAAATAAGATTGTGGACAGCTGTAGAGTCACAACTGTCATCTATAAAATGTGATAAAAAAAAACAATTGAATATATATTTTTAGGGCATTCTCACACTCACTATGTAATCCCATATAATTTGCTTTTTAATGTTTATTACAATTATTGTTTGCTGTGTCCTGTTACTATTTGATGCTGGAATGTCAGTTTCCCCAAGAGAAGAGAAGAGAAGAAAAGAGAAGAGAAGCCACCCTACATGTTTGCCTACTTATCTGTCTGTCTGTCTCTTCCCTTCTCTGTCTATTAGAGTCAAATCTCTCTCTGTGTCTTAATGGGCATCTATTGTATCCTACCTCTCCCCCTTCTCTATTCACCACACACTACCACACGCACATACACACTCCCTCTGAGGGGGCCCCTTAACCAGGCTCTCCATATGCCTGACCCCCACCTCCTTTCTCCTCCTCCTCTTTCCACAACCCCCTTCTCCCTCTCCCCATCCCCGACTCACACTCTGGCTTCTGCTCTGTTGCTGCTGCTGCTGCTGCCCACGCTGCCATCTGCTACAAGACAACAGAGAGTGAATGAGGGAGGAAGAGGAAGAAAAGAGTGGCAAAAAAGAGTGAGTGAAAAGAGGAAGACATGAGGGAAGAAAAGACTGAGGGGAAAAGCGGAGAACGCGGGACAGATAAAAGATAAAGAGAAAAAGAGGGAAAGAGTAGATATGGACACAATACAGCAGAGAGGCTGTCCATCTGCTCCCCCTCTCACCTCCCCTCCCCTCCTGACACTCAGCCTCACACACACCACAAAGAGAGTATTTAACCTCAACACACACACACACACACACACGCACAAACACCCACACGCAAGGGAGACAGAGAGACAGAACGCAGCCCAGCCTCTCTCTTTAACCCGTTCCTCTCCAGTGAGCCTGCCTGTATTACACCCTTGGGGTGGCAGGTGATGGGTGGATGGAGAGAAAGGATGTAGGGGGGTGCAGGGGGTGCAGGGGGTAGAGGGAAGGGGGAAGGGGGATGTGATTGAGGGACAGAGTGTAGGGGATGAAGAGTTGAAACTGATCTGAATCAACACCAACACATCCTCCCCTCCCCAAACCTAAAATCTCAATAGAGACCAGCTTGCTACCCCTGTCACTATGACAACCTCTGTCAATCATACTGTAGCAGTAGGCTTCCAAATGGGGACCGATGGTACCAGCTTAGGAATGGCTGCCCAAATTTCAGAGTGCAGGGTTTAGCTCACTCATGGATTTAAAATGAACATTTTAGTGGTAAACATGCCTTTATTTACAGAAATGCGACAGCAGGTCAAACCTCTTCATAGTCTACTCTGTGGTGAAAATACGCATCCTGCAAACAACTAGCTAACATTGACAAAGCAAAACCCACATACTTCCGTTCCAATTGAGTTGCAATTTCGTATTTGAATCACCACTCAGACTTTAAGCACAAGTTTGGTGATTTCACCAAATGTTCCATTTTATTGTAAAAACCCAACACAATGTATTTCCAACCCCTTGTCACCTATTACAAATGCCTACTGGTTTTTATTAGTTCAACCAACCATGCTTTATCAAAATTGTTTAGAGCCCTGAGGAACTAAAATGATCCGGTAATTCATTAGAAAAAATGATTAGCAGAAAACCTTTGTGAAGCAGAAATATGTTTTTTCTGCCTCTCTTGGTAATTATCTTGCGACCCCTTAAGATTAATCTTCCAACTCCTTTTTTTTTTGGTTTCCAACCCCTCAAGTTGGGAAACAGTAATGTAAAGTACGTACAATACATCTGTATATATCTGGCTTCATGACACTACAGATAGCCTATTGAGAGTATGAGTGGCACATAAGCTGACTACTATATTTCGTTCAAATTTAGTTTAGACAATTTTCAGTTGAAAAGGTGTGGTTTTTATATGACATGATGGTTAGACATGTTGAAATTTCCCTCAATAACAGATCCTTGATTATGTTGATTGGTTATTTTTTGGGGGTTGCATCAGACCCCTCTTGAACACAGACATAGAGTGGATATATCTGACCATGCAAACACCTCGTGAGCCCCTTGAATTTAAGTTAACACCACAAGACTGAAGGACAACATAGCAAAATGCGGCCCAGCATCATGTTGACAACATGACGCCTTCGCTCCTGCTGGGCCTGTCAAGCTCAGTGATATTGCGATGGCTTTCAGGTTTAGACACACACACACCACTGTGTAGGTCAACACATACTACAAACACTAGATTCCCCCAAGGACCTGTACGTACACAGTGTCACACACACACACACCAAACAACGGTGAAGTGTGTAACGGGTGTGATGGGGGAGGGGGATGAAGGGGCGTGACCCACAAGAACTGATTTTGTTAGAGAGAGGAGAGGAGAGGAGAGGAGAGGAGAGGAGAGAGAGGAGAGGAGAGGAGAGGAGAGGAGAGGAGAGGAGAGGTCGCCGTATATATGACCACAAATGGAGAGAGCAGACACCAGCTGTCACTTGCTTATGTCAGCCCTATTCTCAGCTCCTATGTGAGTGTGTGAGTGTGTGGTGTGTGTGTGTGTGTGTGTGTGGTGTGTGTGTGTGTGTGTGTGTGTGTGTGTGTGTGTGTGTGTGTGTGTTTGTCACTGTGATCTCAGCTAGCCATGACTGGTTTCAATTACACTGCAAACTTTGACCCTGTGTAACCAAGCAGGGAAACGAGCTACTGAGAGAGAGAGAGAGGTAAAGAAAGAGGTAGAGTGTATGAGAGAGGGAGCAGTCCATTCAAAGATGTTGAGATAGAAAGAAGGAGTTACACCTGTGAAAAACATACTGTACGTGAAATACAGCACTTCCAGGGATGGTGACTTACCCTTTTTCTGGGGGGTCCTCGTTCATCGTCTTTCTGGCCGCGCCCTGCCCCGCCTCCTGTCCGTCCCTGACGCCCCCCTTTGCCCTCTCCAACCGGAGGTCTGATGGTCATCCTGATCTCCGGTGGGCAAATGTAGTTCTCAAGGTTCTTGGGGGGCTTCTTGGTGCGCTTGGTGGTCTGAATCTTCAGCTTTAGACTTCCTTCCTGGAAACTCGCTTCCTTGATGGAGAACTCCTGCTCCTCCAGAAGCCCTTCTACCTGCTCCTCTAGCCCCTCCCCTTCGCTGATGGCACCGTTAATCACGTCATCACTGCGTGCCAAACTGATGCCCCCTGCTCCTTCCTGGTCCTCTTCATTTGGCCCCACCCTGCCTCCTTGTAACTCCGCCTCTTTGGGTCGGGCCGAGCCAACCAGATCCCTTGGCTCCATCCACACTCCAGCCAGAGCCAGTCAGGATGGGGGAAGCTGTGGCAGCCAGCCAATGGGAAGATAGAGAACAGTAATCTGTCGGGCTGGTTGGTTGTTGTCAATCAGCTACTGGGGTTGGGTTGGTTGTCCCACAGGAACACAGCGAAGCCAGGGACAGTCTGCGGAGAGAGCAGGTAAATGATATGATGACGAAAAGAAGAGCTACTAAGACAGAGTCCTGTCATCCCCATAGCTTCTATTCCATTCTACCTCTCAACACAGGCCTGTCTGCTGTCATCAACATTATTAGCTGCCTATTATGTATGAAGACAAACACACAAGCTCATCACAGAACTGTGGGGGCATGCTGCTGCGCTCTCATTTGCATTTTGTACCTCGCATAAACAAACACATTTTTGACATCCACTACCACTTGCCTTCCTCTCTCCCTACTCTCTCCTTTACTCACTCTTTGCTAATCCTTTTCTCCCTCCCTTTCCTTCTATCCCCTGACAGATCTGAAGCAGAGCGTGCAAACACTAGAGTGATCAGTGTGCAAAATAAGACATTCCTCTTCTCTGCTCTAAAACCAGGCTGAAGTTAGTCTGAGGACACAAGCTAGAAAAAATGAAAGAAGCTGACTTCTGTTTTTTCCTTTCACCAGAGCAGGAAAGGAGGGAGGGAATCACACATGGGGAGAAAGGAAGGCAGCAGAGAAAGACGGAGGGAAGGAATCTAAATTCTTTCCCCAGATGTGGTTTACGAGCTGGTCTGGAAAAAACAGCGTCTGAACTGTTTTACACACACATGCATTGGCATTGATACACACATGCATGAAAAACTGAATGCACATAAATACACATACAAATGACAGTGTTGCTGTCACCGAGTACACTTATTCGCCACTGCTGCTATTTCTTCTCTCTAGAGTTGTCGTAGCCATTTCTCACAGGATTCACTTTTTCCTTTTTGGATCATTGCACATGCCGGTGCAGATATATATTACATACTTACATCAACACACATATGCACTTACACAGTCTTACTTACACCCAGGCTTATAAACAGAAAGCAACCAAAACAAACACTGGACTACACTTCTCACTACTGCTCGAGGGAATCCCATCAGTCAATATGACATGAGGCATGACTGAGCTGAGAGTGGGGAATTCTGTCTTACACACTGAGCTTAGACTGACACCATTTACACTCATGTGAACCCAGACTAGACCACTACCTGCGGACATGACTCAAGTAAAAGCTTAGCACTTGCTGCAGACTTACAATGACCTAAGAGCACAAAAGGTTTGCAGCATATACTGAGTGTGTTTGTGTGTGTGTGTGTTTTCACTGTGTGCACTCCTGTACCAGCCCACGCTACTGTACTAACAGCTGATCCCCAACATAATACCCAACAGGCCTCACAGCACATGCTTACAGTCCATCCATCCAGATATACCCGCTTATCCTTTTAAAGGATCCCAGCTGACATTGGGCAAGAGGGTACAGGGCAGGTCACCACCAATCACAGTGGACACATAGGCAATTTGGAGTCCACAATTTAACCTTCTCGCTGTGAGGCAAAAGTACTAAACACTGCACCACTATGCTACCCCGTGATTACAGTGTGATTGAATAATCATAATCCACAGCGGTATTTCAGTTAAAGACTGCACATAAACATTGTCCAACCCTAAGGTCTAAGTCAATGGTTAGTCATTTTTCTTCTGCATTTGGTAGATTTAAATAAAAATGAAAAGGTTTGTTTCTACAAACCCTCTCTTTAGCTGTAAAGTCAATCAATAAAGTCAATAAAATCAATCTGAAACCACTGACTCATTAGGGTTATTGGTGTAGGTTCTGCAAGCCCCATGGTGGCTAAGTATGAAAAAGACTTAAAGGACTATAACACTGGTTTTGCATGTTTAAGCTTATGAATTCCACATCACTTATACCACATGGCCAACATTATACTGCCAGCAATTTTCCAAAGCTTACTAGTTTTCAGATTGATTTCAAACCTTCCTGGAAGTCATCCATTTTCATTCATTAAGTGCAGTATTGAAAAGGAACTTGAGTCCTTAGTCGGCTTAATTTTTATGTTGAACTCACATTATTTTCACATATTCCCTTTTGAGGAAGGACTGTTCTGTAAATGATTCCCTGCTGTTGCCGTCGGGTAATCCTCAAAAGGTGAACAGCAACCTATTTCACGCAAGAAACTACCGACTTCTCGTTGTTCTTTCTACACTGTCATTGTTTGTCTTTTGAGTTTGATTTCAAGACAACAAAGATTTGGAGTGTAATGCTTTTTGGCAGTCTAAAATATCACATGTCAGAGCCTCCCTGATCATTCTTTCACTAAACACGGTCCTCAAAACATACCCTGCTCACTGCACAACCACAAGACAACAGGGGTTACAGCCATCAGTAAAATTGATGCAAAAATAAAGGAGGCTACATGTTCAGTTTGATAGATTACCTATTTCAGAAAAGTTTTAGCAAGATGATTTTCACACTAAAACCAATATAAACCACTGACTGCCTGGAAGTTTGGTATGGTATTCTTGGGGAAATGGTCAGCAGTAATATACAGTACAGGCTTGCATTTAATGGACAAAATCATACATAACAACTTTGGTGTTTTAGTAACTTCTCAGGATTCAAAATTTTACAGGGATAACCAAAAGATAGCGAGTCTAGGCTCAGTCCCAACCTGATCGTACAGTGCCCACATGCCCATGTTTGGTCCTCCAGGAACCTCCCAGTCCCTAATGTCAGCTTGGTGACTCGCCCTCATGGCATGTGTGAAAGCCACCCTGTCTGTCATGTGACTGAGGACAATGACAGGAAAAAGAGACAGCTGCCAACCACAACCACACCGTCACACATCACACATCTAGGAGAAACCTATCCACTTTGGGTGGTTCTCTTAAGACTCACTACCCCAACCATAACCCAGTATGACAACAAAATGGCGTCATACATTAGGGCAATCTACATTCTGGGCCATTACTTTCTAAACTACTTAGCTGGGTCATGACTATTCCTCCTCCCTCCCTGCTCGCTGCCCTAAGCTGTGATAGTTCTCTGTTACTGGCAGACAGGCTGAGAGTTTATGTAAGTCTGACCCCTCCTCGGGCCTCCCTTGCCTACCCTGAGCCTCGCTGTCTCCTCTCTCCTCTCTCTCTCTCTCTCTTACACACACAAACACACTGACACACACATACACACCTCAACTTGCCTCAGACAGCAGGGTGATTGTAAGAGACCAGACTCACTGCATAAATAGCTTTATTATGTTCTCAAAACTAACAGCGCTAACCAGCATCCCTCTCAAATAGCATAAGGTTATTCCCTGTGCTGGATGTGAAAGGCAGTGAATGAGACACTCCTCCAACATTTTGCCTTGTCTTTTGAAAACAATTATGATAAAGAATTGATAATGGAATACAGATGGACAGAACAGAGATGGCGTATGATACAGAGACACAGACAAGACAGAGGTAGTGTCTGAGTGTGAGTGAGAAACACACAGAGAGAGAGAGAAAGAGGGAGAGAGGGATGGCAGCAGAAACACAACCTTTTAAGGCTGCATACCCAACAGCCCCAGTGCCTGAGGTGGACTCACAAATAGCTCATACACACATGCAGACAGATGTGCGCGCACACAAACACACACACACACACACACACACACACACCACACACACACACACACACACACACACAGGCACACCCATTTACACATCCACAAGCACACCAAACGCCCATGTGATTGCACAAGGTGAAGAGTCTCTCCCCCCTGCCCCCCCCTTTCTTTGATGTGAGAGTGTAGTAGAGGCTAGGCCATCCCTGGCTGTAGATCTCAGAGGGATGATGAACATTGTCTGTCTGCCATTTTCATTTTTCATTTATCTCTTTTTTTGTCTTTTATTCCAGCCCTCTAGTGAAGGGGCAATCACGTAAACCAGTGTATCTATAAGGATCCAATCTTTGGTTGAAGACAAATCAAAGGGAATGGCCCCTGTCTTTTAATACTTCCAAATCCAGTGGGCACGAGCATGAGTTTTTAAATTGGAAGTCTATTAGTCCCCTGCCTCAGAGCAGAGTAAGGTGAAGGAAGCCATCTTTTTAGCCTGTCCACATCAAAGAGTGTATAAGAAATACACTATGAATAAATTGGATTTGAAATACAGAATAAAACCCTTTCTCTCCCCAGTTCAGCATGGATGGCACAAGGATGTGTTCAGCTGTAGGGCAGCTAGAAGGACAATCATAAAGTACCATAATAGAAAATGATGGCCTTGCAGGCGCTCTGTGCAGTCCCACATGCACACACTCCTCTGGATGAGCCATATGCCAGGTAGCACTAAAAACCATCCTCACCTAACTACCCCGCAGAAGCAGATGAATGTTAAACCATTTTAACTGCAGCAGAAGCCACAAAATGGCTGTCAGCAAAAACACCTCCCCTTCTCCCCAACTGTCTTCCTCCTTTCCCTTACCTCACCCCCTCCCCAAACCTCTGTTCTCTCTCCTCTTCTCCGTGCTACCTTTTTCCTTTACCCTCCACCTCCTACCTCTCCCACCCTCCCTCTTTCTGTGTGCTCTGCCAAAAGGTGCTCCAGTGCTGATGTTCTGTTAAGAGAGCCTGCCAACAGTTAGATTTGTCCTTGGATGGTGTTCACATTCCCTCCTCCCCCTCTGTGATCCTACTTCGACCCAAAGGTATCCAGCTCAGAAGGGGATACACCTAATCGATTTCTCGTGCTTTATTTTAAGGTGTCATGGGCATCTCATTACTTAATAGGGGGTTTAATAGCCTGCTTCAGACTTTCATGCCACAAAAACACTGCCAGAGTTTCAACTCCCCAAAACCTGTTAACAAGACAAGATCGATGGTTCCCTCAGAGTCTAAATCACCTCTATTATCCATCCTTCAACCCCATTTCTTTCCATCTAGTCACGCACTTCTCTCACAATTGCCTCTCTTCTCACGCCCCTTGTTTTTCTTTTTCATCCAGTGCTCATTTCCACATCTTCAATCCCATATATCCTGGAGACCTGGCTATTTTTCCACACTTTCCCTGACTCATCCAGGCTTGTCAATTTATCTTCTGGTGCTGTGGTTGTGACAGAGGTTTCTGGGGGCTGCTGATAACAGTGGCATACTGCCATTCACTTTCACCAATCACCTTCCTCCACACAGCCAAAGCACGGCTATCACTTTTGGCCGCACCATTTCTGACATCCACCTGAAACTGATCAGCTATTGATAAATGTAGCCAGAGCGCTGTAGACTATGGTGGCATGTCTATGTGCTACAAATAAAAAAAACGAAACAGAATGAATGCAAAGTGAGGAATGAAACACACTCCTGCCATACTAAGTATGCATAACATTGCAACTTCAACAGCACTTGACATCATATATGTGGCATTTGTCTTTCTAACAGCCTCTACAAATTGACCACAACAAATAGAAAAACCACATCCAACCACATAGGATAGACTTCAGTTAAATGTGACATAACTCATGCAAGACTGAAGGAGAAACAACCATCTGCTCGCTGCATGTCAGAGACTAGTGATGCTATGTGATGGACTATCATGTCAGTGAAGATGCGGGAGGTTCACCCAAGTAGAGAAAACATATGAACTAAGAACGTGAACAGCAGTGGTTTAGCTGATCCTGGATCAATGTGTATAGTGGACCCTTTTCCCCATTGACCCAATCAGCTGTTTTATCGTATTGCGAAAATTGCCGTGGTATTACACAGTAATAATGGATGGAGGCTGAGTGGTACAGGATTGTTTGGGGTGGTCCGTGTCTACGTGCGTGAATGTGCGCGTGGTGCTGTGAGTAGGCTACGTCCACTCGTGCGTGTGTTTGGTCGGAATTTGTTGGCATGCGAATACAAGCAATTCTACATATTTCATGTCAATTAAAGAATAAAATGGTACAGACATAAGATTAACAACAACAAAAAAACTACATATAGGTTTAGGTAGGCTAGCATGTAAAAAAGCAAGCATGTAACGTTAAAGCAGACACACAGCAATGCTACAGCCTAACATTTCTAGAAGCATGTATAGGAAAGGTGCATTCAGGTGTGGAATGTGGCCAGTCAACTGGGGCTACTTACCCATGTCTAATGTTGTCACACACTCGGCTCTATCGTGTAAATATTTTATCAAGATCATTTACAATCCATTTAGACACATTTTACACAAGCGACGGATGGGATGACAGCCTCCCGGGGAGCTGTCAAACGGTGCCAGAATATATGTATTTTTTTTTTTTGACAGAAAACCCCGAGGAAAATGGCGTCAACGGTGCTTTGGAAAGGAAAAAAAACGAAAATGGGATTTTCAGCCGATCTGATGACAGAAGCAAGGTAGCAGCACGGGGGGGGGGGGAAATCCAATCGCAAACTTGGCGCTTATGTCCAATTCCTTACAGAAATAAGATCTTTAGAGGACTCTTGCGGATTGACTCGTGTGGTGGGGAGCCGCGGCGGTGCAGAGTGCGTCTCCGGTGCCTTGCAGGATCGCTGGTCACTCGGGGAGCCGCACAGCGCTGAGATCCCTCGCAAATCCGCTACTCGGTTGGTAGGGGAGGAGGGGGGGGAGTAGGACTATTACTGCAGTCAAAACAAGCCCGCATCCGACTACAAGCCCAAATCCAGCGGGAAAATGTCAGCGGCAAAACCGCGCTTTCAGCCGCCAGTAGCCTACGGCAGACTGACGAGCCGATGCAGGAGACGGGGGTTTAGCTCGCTTTTCCTCGCCGGTTGCATTGGTTCAGGGTTTTCTCTCTCTCACTCTGTCTCTCTCTCTGCTTTTCCGATCGGTGAATGTCAGGTTCCGGAGCCTGGTGTCTGGTAATGATCTCACCCCGCAGACTGAAAGCTCTCTCTGGCCGAGCAGAAGAGAGGAGAGCCGAGAGGAGGAGCGACATCGCCTCCACCTGGCAGCAAACGCATTCAGCGCGTCTCCTTTTGCGACCTTCCCCTAATTCCCATGGCCTTCTCCTATGGGACTGTAATGCAAAGGGTGAAAGCAACATCTGGCAAAAGGCATGTTGTTTTACTGAGTCACTGCTGTACGAACAGAGTGATGCTTTGCCTTTTTTCAACAGGTTCAGATAGGTCTACCTACAGAACTTTTATACAGTGTAGCCTTCAAGTATTGGATACAAGTGTAAAAATGTCTAATACAAAGAAAATAAAATGTTTGATGGCCTTATAGAAATTATGTTGGACTTTGTCAAGGACAGTTTAACACAGTTCAACACTTGTTCTTTATATGAATACATCCTAACAATGAATGAATAGATGCAAATTCTTCAAACGTAAATAGCCTAGCTTGCATAAATTGGATGAAAACATCCTAAAACGGATTAAACTGGCGGTGATCACAAAAAAAGACCTATATCCTACTCCAAATAATTCTGATACAGTTTTGCAATTCCAAGACAACAGATTTAAAGTATTAGAAATAATATAATCGGGTGTTTCACACTCATCCTGTAGATGAGTAGAGGCAAAACCTCTGCTGAGTCATTACTAAATACATAATTCTTATCAGATGTTGTTCTATTGCTCATCCTCAGGAGAGTTTTGGCATGAAACATTTTGCAAACCCTTGGGCTAACCTATAAATAATGTTTATCACCAATGGTTTGCCCATAAACCGCAACTACTGGGATGAGTTGAGATGATGTAATTTGACAGACACAGTATAATTAAGTGTGTGTTCAGGGAGACAAAAGTTAACACAACACACATTTTTTCTTCAGAAGAAGACAAGGTGGGCGTGTGGTTGAGTGGAAGAATAAAGGTAGATTTAAGTGTGTGTGTGTGTGTGTGTGTGTGTGTGTGTGTGTGTGTGTGTGTGTGCGCGCGCGTGTGCGTGCGAGGTGGTGCTTTCCCTTTAATATGCCAAATTACAGCAGGGTGGAAACAAAAACCCACTATCAACCAGCCTTAAACAAGCCACAGTTGTTCCATTACATTCATCATTGTCAGAAGTTGTGTTTCTCCATGCAAACCTTGACCTTCATGTATGGAAAACATCCTTAAACATTAACAAGCAATGCAAATTATGTGATGACCTTTCCCTCTTGGTGCCCCATAGTTACTGTCACTCATCCCTGCTGTGTGTGTGTGTAGTGTGTAGTGTGTGTGTGCGCGTGTGCCCGCGCGCGTGTGCCCACGTGTAAAGCACCCACTGGGAGGTATTTCATTAGCCGGGGTGGTATTTGTGATTGTGTGCTCAGTAGCATGTAAACACTCAGCTGTGTTACAAACTTGTAGTTAAAAATCTGCAGTGCCATCCGTGGTTTGGGTGTTATTGCTTTTCACTTCCCCTGCTGTGGCACATTGATTAGAATCCCAAAACGTGTTATTTGTATGTGTGTATCTGTGTGTATGTTAGAGCATTTGGGATAAGTGTGTGTATGTTGTGTTTAGAGTCTTTATTTTATTGGGGCTGTTTTCAGAACAATGGCACAACTCTTTGCCCATTTGCTCATTTCTCCACTCATGGGGCCAGTATTGTATTAAATTAGGCTCTCGGTTATTGTATAAAGATAAGACTAGGCCTACACATAAATTTGGAGCTTGACGTTAGGGTTGAAGATGAGAAATAAAATTTGACTCTAAGATAAATTTTAAGACCTCACAAATTTAGAATAACGTCTGTGTGTGTGTGTGTGTTCACATTTATGTGTGTCTATTGATTTGGGATGTGTGCAAGAATACAAAGAGACCCCTGAGAGTGAGGGGTCAACAGCTGCTCCCCAACAACCAATCAATTGCAGTGTATCAGTAAACATTACACACAGACACTCATGCGCACACACACACACACACACACACGGACACATACAGACGGCACTCTGTTCTCAAATCTGTTGCCATGGATACCAGATACAGGCAGCCAAGAGGGAGCAGTTTTCCAGCTGAAACTGTAAATATTGAATTATGATGGGAAGGAAAAAGACGGCCGTGCAGGGCAACGTTCCTGCCTGAATAATCTAAATATCTAGATAATCCTTTCATCTCTATTCACCGCTACAGGAAATCTGGTGCATCACTCATGTTCATCAAGTTCAACATAAAAAGATCATTCTGTCCTTAGGATTCAGCCATTTATCTAACTCTCTGTTACAGACTGATAGCTGCCCCAATTCCTTCATCTCTCCTTGCCTTTTTGTCTGGGAGATCTTCCGTCCCTCAAGTGAGATGCAAAGTAAATGCCTCCCCATGCCAATACATAAAAGTGAATATCATTCAATCCACTTTACCAAATGCTGAAGCTTAGATGTGGTAACAGGTCCTCTGTGGTTTCGTTGATGGGGAGAACAGAGATTCAGATGAAGAAGTGAAGAAGGAGAAAAAATGATTCACAATGAATTAATAGATTAATAAATGCTTTGGCAAATGCTTTACTGTAAGTGGGGCCACTGGAGAGAAGGACTGAGAGAGGAAGGAAAGAGAGGCTCTGAAGGTGAATGTCAATAATTGGTTAACTGTTTTTTATGAATAATATAAGCAGTGGAGTCAGCAGAGGTTAAATAATAATATCACACTGATATTCACAACAAAGCTACAGCACTTGACTGTGCCGGGAAAGAGAGCAGCGAGAGCTAACCTTGAGCTGACATTGCGAGCAGGAGAGACTTGCGTTCAATCAATGAAGGGCTTTTCTCAGGGAGTCCACTAATCTCACCGGGCAGCAGAGGGTTCATCAGAGCTCAGAGACCCCCGGGACTAACAGAGGTAATGGGGTTAGCTGAGATAGAGGGAGTGTGTGTGTGTGTGTGTGTGTGTCTGTGTGTGTGTGTGTGTGTGCTCTTGTGTTTTGCAGATAGAGGTGTGTGTGACAAAAGTGGATCTGTGTGTATTGTGTGTGCGTGTGTGTGTGTGTGCATGTGTGTGCATGAGTACGTGTGTGCATGTGTGCGTGTGTGTGTGTGTGCATGTGTACGTGTGTGCGTGTGTGTGGGCATGTGTGTGTGTGTGTGTGTGTGCATGTGTGTGTGTGTGTGTGTGCGTGGTAGTGTGTGCTGTGTGTGGCAGTTGTGTGGTGTGTGTGTGTGTGTGTGTGTGTGTGTGGTGTGTGGAATGGTGCATGGTGGTGTGTGTCGTGGTGTTGGTGTGAGAAGTAAGGGTAAGCCATGTGATAGATTGAGAGTATGGACGTGACGAGGCTGACTACTGAGGCCTCAGTGATCTGACTGGCTTAATGAAGTAAATGACTTCTTGGATAACACACTTTTATCTCCAGCTCCTAATACACTCTGATAAACCATACAACCAGAATGGCCTACTCTTCTCCCTCATTTACCTTCCAAAGACGACTGGCTGTAACACCCTGCTGCCTATCATTGTACAAGACAGTAGCCGTGGCATCATGGGGGTTTGAATTCATCCTGGGACCAATTTTACACATCCTCTGCTTGTCTCCACATGTATTTCCAGAATTTATGTTAGACAGAAAAACTGAGCGTATAGGCTACATAAAGCAATGAATTATAGCAGAACTGCCTAGCACACAGTGTACCGTCTCTCTTAACAACTAAAGAGGACACCTGCCATTTGCACATTCAGTCATTGCATATACAATGGTAGAGACACACACACACACACACACACACACACACAAAGGGGGGAGAAAAAGTTATTTGAAAGACTTTGTTCTCTATTTGGGGCTGAGATAGATATTCTTCTAATGAGAGCGATAACAACGCCTGAGAGGAGATGTAGACCGCAACAAAACAGCAAAGCAGATGGGAGCTAAGACAACAACAAAGACAGTCCTAAATGCAGTTGACTGCAGACTCCCTGCTGGCTCTGTCTATGTGAAGAAACGACACTGTGCCCATCCCCCTGCTACTTATAGGGACATTATCATAATGTTGTCTCTGTATGAGCCCAGCAATCAAGTGGGCTCATCTTGAAGTCCTCCACAAGCCCCGGTGTATGCTGATGCCTCAGATGCTGGAGGATGAGGAACAAAAATGCTGCCCTAATATTTATTCAAACTGACAGTTCTGGCATCTAACAATGCAACCCAGGACTGACAGCACCAATTTGATGAATCTCTGCGTTGGCTGTAAACAAACAGCAGTAAGGAAGATAATGTTTGTCCTTCTGCTTTCTTATTGTCTTGTCACTACATACATCTGCAAAGAATAAATGTGAAATGGAAATACTGACTTATGCTGTGGACTGTAATTGATGCCAGTAAGTCAGTGTCGGAGGTTTGATACATCTGGATTCAAATCGTAGCGTGTACGCTATAGGCTACTAAGGGGGAAAAAAACAAGCAACAGATCAAGAGTGGGAGCATCTATTAGACACAATGAATAATAAATTATTAGTTCTCAGAAACAGACATTGTTTGTCACAGCCTATGCGAACATTCACACCTCAAACATCCACCCTACAACATCCTGTTGTGTTATAACTGCATGTGGTCAGATACAGCTGCATGTGTGTGGGCCTATGTGAGAGAGTCAGAAACAGAAACAAATAGGAAAACTCCCTAGATGACAGAACACAGCCACTTCCCCTGAGAGTGAGTGAGTAAAACCAAGACAGAGATGTGCAGCAGGTGTGTAATACAGCACTGGCTGTGAAAGCGCTGAATCACTCTTCTCTTACACATTCAGTCAGTGTATCAAAGTTCCTTTTAAATCTTATCTTTCCGATGTATTGATCAGACAGAGGGCATGTGCTATGACTAAAAAGTTAAATGGAGCAATGAATGACTAAAATTTGAAATGGAGCAATGTGACAAACTGAAGCAGAAAGAGGATGTCTAACTGTACAATAGCCAAAATTGTTGGACATCTTTTTAGATATATTATGGAGAAGAGCTGAAGCTTTTGGCCATGTTATTTTCTCTCAAAAATAGCCTTTGCAACTTAAGATTTCCCACTTTCATCAGATTCAATCTATTTTTTTGCATTTTGATGTGATATGCATGGTGGTGGTGGCAAAAATCTAATTGCCAGTTGTTAATGTGTTTAACAGAATGGGTGTTTGGCAGAGTGATGCAAGGAGGAAATTAACTGTTAAAACCAAAATACATCTTCAGGGACCACCTGAATGGCCTCCACTTCATCTCCTTCAAAGACAACAGGCCAGATTATTTACAATCAGTGTACAGTGTTGAATGAAGTGGCCACATATCACAGACAGACAGAAAGACACACACACACACACACATACACACACACACACACACACACACACACACATACACACCACACCACACCACACCACACACACACAAAATAGACCTCGCCTGCATTAGTTGTTTACTGTACACCGTGTGAACCCTGTCCTGTCTTTCCAGCAGCAGGATGTGGTGGTGCGACACGTCCTTGCTCAAAAACACCCACTTCCTATAAGTTTGATAAACAGCCCTGTGGTTTCACTCTCCTCCTGCCCGTCTTACAGAGGTACACACACACACACACACACACACACATTCACATACCAGTCCAACAGCACCATCTGCTAATGTGACACATCACCAGAATGAGTTATTGTGCATAATGTTACCCATGCTATCATGAGATTTACTGTGACAAACTGTATAAATGCCACCAGAATCACTTATGCCTCCATAACTCAGCTGCTGCTCTCCTCATCCACAGTCTCACAGAGAGACTGAGGGGAGTGAGCACAAGAATGCCCTCAAATCATATCAGAATTAGAGGGAGGACATCAATATGCCACATTTGTTTTAGAGGGAGTGATGTAAGTTGGTCTGAGTTATGTCCGCCAATGGACAGTTATGCTCCACGTTACAATAATGTAATGTAAGGTTGATGATACAATGCCAGGAAAGATTTAGATTACTGCTAGAGTCTCTTCTCTTGTGTCTTCTCTTCCCTTCTCTTCCCTTCTCTTCTCTTCTCTCTCTTCTTCTCTTCTCTTCTCTTCTCTTCATGGTTGCATGGGCACATACGGTCCTGTCAGTCACATCTGTGAGCTGTCAGAGTATAAATGTGCATGCATTTGAGGGGAGAATGAGGGGTGTATTAGGCCTGCTGATCCTTCACAGTCCTTTTGTCAAACTTAACAGGAAGTCAGTCAGAGAGAGAGAAAGTGTGTGTGTGTGTATATGTGTGTGTGTGTATGTGTGTGTGTGTGTGTGTGTGTGTGTGTGTGTGTGTGTGTGTGGTGTGTGTGGCAGGGAGGGTCAAAGGAGAGGAGCCATGGCTAATCCTGTGGGATGTGAGGGTATCTACAGTATATGGAGATGGGATGTAGAGATGTGTTCAGCGGTGCATGGATCACAAAACCTTCCTAACTGACAGAAGAGACTCCCAAGGGACCAATGTCAAACTGCTAACTGTTTAAAAAGAAAGAAAGAAAAAAAGAAAAACGGAACATAACACTATTGCATATTGTATAACAACTGTGAAATGTTACAGGAATTTCAGAACATATAAGATCTGAGTTGAGATTTGTTTTTCTGTCATTGATTAAGAAATCATACAAAGTGCAGTATGAAAAAGTGTACCATTGTATTATTATCACAGTATTATATCACAGAAATATTATTATTAGTTGTAGTATTAGTTGTAGACAGAAACTCTCTAAAATGTATAATATAATCATACACATACATTGTAAAACATTAAAAGAAAGCTATGAAAAAATTCCCTTTGAACCTAACATGTAAATTAAATAATAATACAGCACAAGATTACCTATTTTTTAGTAATTTGTTAGTAATTTGATAACAGATCAGATTTAAGCTTTGTTTTTCTTTTATTGTTTATTGTTGTTTCTTTGATTGTTGTTTATTGTTGAAATCCTACTAAATGTAATATGTCAAATATTTATTGATGATGATTATCATAGTAGTGATAGTAGTAGCAGTAGTAGCAGTAGTAGTCACGTTAGTAGTTCCATGTTTCTGTAATAATAAAGTAATAATAGTAAACAGACCCTTCATAAAATGATACAGTAACCAATTGTGGCACGACATTCAAAATAGAAAATAATATAAAACAATTCACTGTAAATTTAAATCACATTCTCATTGTTTATATAGACCTGCTTTGCAAGTTGCTTTCCCGTCCTCAGTGGTGAACCGGTAGGTGGCGGTGTCGGCCAATAAAACACCTCTTCTAACCCGGAAAGAGAACGGACGGACCTTTAACAAGACAGGAAGTGTCTCCTGATGAAACTGACAGTTAGCTAACCATGGCGCTTGATGTAAAATCCAGAACTAAGCGATACGAGAAACTGGATTTCCTCGGAGAGGGTCAGGTAAGTGGAGACAAACATCACATATTTGGGTCTTTATATCTCTCTACTTTCTTCCTCTTGCAGGTTGTGGCTCGATGTACAGGAACATGTTAGCAAGCTAACAGCGTTAGCTGGTTGTTAATGTCAACAAAGACTTGCTGGTCCATGCTATTGTCCTTACAGCAGCAGTACGGGTGAAAAAACCCCACATTGGTGTCTGTATTCTGTACTAATTGCTCTCTGTTTCTCTTCCGCAGTTCGCCACAGTGTACAAAGCCAGGGACAAAACGAATGATACCATAGTTGCCATTAAAAAGGTATAATAAATCAGCTCAAGTTTGGACATCTGTTAGCATTTGTATGCTATGCTGATATTTACCACCAAATTGTTGTCTTTTTTTCTGGCAGATTAAGGTTGGCCACAGAACTGAGGCTAAAGATGGTAAATGCTGACTTTCTGTTTATACCACACAGTGCAGTCCATTGTCATCTACCTGTTATGACTAATATATAACCATTTCTTATCCATAGGTATTAATAGGACCGCTCTTCGTGAGATCAAACTGCTGCAAGAACTGCATCATCCAAATATTATTGGGGTGGGTACAAATTCATTATGTTTGTAACTTCTAATTAATTAAATTACATTTTAACTAGAGTGTCAAATTACAACAGAAACTATCTCAGGATACTTTACAGCTAGAGAAGGTCTAGACCACACTCTATAATTTACAAGGACACAACCAATTCCCTAAGGGCATGCATTTGGTGCACAGTGGCAAAGACAAACTTCCTTTAACCTCGGACCAAACCTGGCTGGAGACGGCCATAACAATTATAGCAGTGAGTGAAATGGAATCACATAATAAACCCATCGGGATTAACAGTGAAGATTTTTGACCATGACTAATAATAATGATAGTAGTAGTAGCAGTGGGCGTCAAGCAGGACCATAGCAGCAGATGCAGCCACGATCGGTAAGGTGAGAAAGCACAAGGACTCCAAGGGAGAAGCTAAGTTAGCAACATGCAGCAATGGGACATGAATGCACACAAATGGGGTGAGAGAGGGGGGGGGGAGTTCAGTGTGTTGTAGAAAGTCCCCCGGCAATCTAAACATCTAGCAGCATAACTAAGGGTTGGTCCAAGGCAACCCTGAGCCACCATTACTATAAGCTGTATCAAAAAGCTTATAGTTTTTTAAGATTACTCTCAAATGTGGGGATGTTGTCTGCCTCTCAAACCAAAATTGGCAGCTTGTTCTACAAGAGAAGAGCTGGGTAACTAAAGGCTTTACATCCGATACATTAACCAGACTTTTTTTAACCAAGCTGTGTAATAGCTCTGTAGGTGAAGTGGATTTGATATTCAATTCTGGATCTAAAATTAGCGCAGAGAAGCTAATACAGGAGAAATGTATTTTTTTTTCCTAGTTCGTATTAGTAGTCATTTCGCAGCATTCTGGATCCACTGGAGAGTCCGTTGGGACTTTTTTGGAGCAACCTGATATTGGAGAATTTTATATTCCAGACTTGAAGTAACAAATGCATGGACAAGTTTTTCTGCATCTTTTTGAGACAGCCTATTTTTTGCAATGTTACACAGGTGAAAAAAGGCATTCCTTGAAGTTGGTTTTATGTGAGCATTAAAGGATAAATCCTGATCAAAGATAACTCAGAGATTCCTTAAGGTGGTGCTGGAGGCCAGGGCAATGCCTTCCAGCGTAGCTATATCTTTAGATAATGAGCTTCAGAGGTTTTTGGGGCCAAGTACAATAACTTCAGTTTTGTCTGAGTTTAACATCAGGAAATTGTAGACTATCCAGGTTTTTATGTCCTTATTGCATGCTTGAAGATTTACTAACTGATTGGTTCCATATCTAATATGTTAATGGTATTAATGGAAAAAAGAATGAACTTTCTATATTGTGCGTATTCTCCTAATTTGAACTGAGCATTAACATTTCATCTGCTGTGTGTTTTCTAGCTGCTGGATGCCTTTGGACACAAATCCAACATCAGCCTGGTGTTTGATTTCATGGAAACCGATCTGGAGGTAAGACAGTCCTCTTTCAACCCATCTATGTCTTTCCAGGGATAGACAAACTAAATACATTTTTCATAATGTTTTTCAATATCTGCAAATTCTAGATTTGAAAATGCTTTACGGGTTGGCCTATTTTCTTTCCACAAAATGCAACATCAATGATTAATATAGAGGTAAATCCACTCCTTTTTAAATCATCACTCATTATATTATACATATGTGTATTATCCATATACACTGTCTCTGTATGGAGATTTACATCACTCATTTATGGTTGTGAAAGAACACAATGTTGCATTTCATTGGTGGGCCACCAGATGGAAATTTCAGTCTTTATTACCTCACGCTTATTAGAGACCAGGGAGAGAGCATTTAAAAGCTGGGTTACATTAGTAAGTTCTTTTTCTCACAAATATCTACTTTGTGTGGCAACTGTGATAGTTATTTGTTTGCTGCTTTGTTCCGCTTCCAATCTGTGAACGGCTGAGAAGGCCAAAAAACAAACTAATAAATTAAGAGATTATGATTGAGAGGTGTGAGGTTAGATGACATACAGAGTAGCACAGAAAATATAAGCAGGATGACAAAGATAGCAGCGGCATGAGTGCTCTCATCTAACTATTAAGTGGTTGTGCAAGGTCACTGAGGCTTTTATAGTTTTCTTCTTCTGGTTTGTTTTAGCATACAAGGCTCCAGATGGTCGGCCACCACCCATGCATTAGACTTTAATAGAACGATGCAAAACAAGATAAATACACTTTAAAAAAATCAATAACACTCCGCTTTTGGCTCTCACAATGAATTGATGCCATTAGTGGCTCACAGGCAGCAGAAAGACATGAGGATGAAATATGATGCTCATCTTATAATGGATGCTAAAAGACTATTTTTAGGCCACATAGTTAGATTTCGCTGTGTACGTTTATTTGCTACAGATGTTCAATGGTTTTATTGCCAATTAAATTACATAGCAGGGTACTAAAGTCAGTGTTTTTGGAGCTGCTGGAACAATGGAGATTTTGGGTGAGAGGTTGAATGCTGTTTAGCTTGGCTGCAGCTGTGTCTACTTCTTCAGAGATACATCTCAGTTTTCCTTAAGTCTCTTATCTGTTCAGATAAGTGTAATTTGTTTTTGAATGTGTGGCCCAGAGACCTGTAAAACCATTTTACCTAATGGTTTTGCATTAGGTAATGGATGAAGATTATTAGTTGTCAGATATCCGGCTTTACCTAAACCTCTTTGTCTTATTTATTTTTATTTTAAGGTGATCATCAAAGACACCAGCCTAGTCCTGACTCCAGCCAACATCAAAGCCTACATTCTAATGACTCTACAGGGATTAGAGTATATGCACCAACACTGGGTCCTACACAGGGTAAGAGCACCGATGCTCCACACACACACACACAGTACACAAATATATACACATATAGTCAATAACTCACATTTTCATTACTCACATTCATTACTTTGTGTGTCCAGGATCTGAAGCCCAATAATCTGCTGTTAGATGGCAACGGAGTGTTGAAGTTGGCTGATTTTGGTTTGGCCAAAGCATTTGGCAGCCCCAACAGAGTCTACACACATCAAGTTGTTACCAGGTCCGTGCTTATTGTATTAATAATACAAAACTTAGACTTATCTGCACATTCCCCTGTGTTTTTGTGACACTCATTGGAAAACAGCTTATCTTAATCACTTGAGATAAATAAATCCTCATGTGTCTAACTTTATTAAGTTAAAAGTTTGTAATGGGCACCCAGAAATCTCAGTTGGTGAAGCCTGCACCCATATATAGAGGTTCACTTGGCGCAGCGGCCACGTGTTCGACACCAACCTGCGGCCCTTTGCCTCCCCCCCCACTTTGCTTTCATGTCTTCGTCTATCCTGGCAATTAAAGGCCTAAAATGCCCAAAAAATAATCTTTAAAAAAGTCATGAGAAAATACATTTGTGACTAATGTGTGCGACAACACATGCTTTAAATATAAATGGAACCATGGTAATCTAATCTTCTCTTAAGCAAAAAAAAATCTCAAGGTTTCCCCAACTGTTCTAGTCAAACTAGAAAAGTCATATTCTGTATGCTTGTTTTAATATAGTGATGTTGAAAATGTAACTCTATTTATTGATCCTTTTCCTAGGTGGTACCGCTCCCCTGAGCTCCTGTTTGGTGCCAGGATGTACGGTGTGGGTGTTGACATGTGGGCAGTGGGATGCATCTTGGCAGAGTTACTCCTTCGGGTACACAAACCTCAATTCAAAGAGATGTTCATACAGTAACAGGGAAGGCTTTTATTTGTGTATGCTTGCTAATGTCTCTGAATGTCTCTTTTGCTGTAGATACCATTCCTTGCTGGAGACTCCGACCTTGACCAGCTAACTAAGATCTTTGAGGCTCTTGGGACGCCCACAGAAGAAACATGGCCGGTTGGTGTCTGTTATCTCCCCAGTGATGGATGTTTTTACTCTGCTTACATTTGAAGGTCCTTGTGTAATTTGTTTGTCATTTATGTCAACAGGGAATGAGTAGTCTACCAGATTATGTGTCTTTCAAAATATTCCCTGGCACACCTCTGGAACATATATTTAGTGCAGCTGGAGACGACTTACTAGAGCTGCTACAGAGCTTCTTCACCTTTAACCCCTTGACGAGGACCACAGCAACACAGGTAGTACACCACTAAAGCACAGTAGCTATTCTCACTTTAATAGTATCAGAGTTATGCAAGGTTAAGTGTGTGCAGACATTAAAAACCACAGCTTGCCTAAAAGTCTAAAAATCATGTTGACTCGTCTTACATTTAATGATTTATTTTGACTTGAACTGAACATTATTGGAGGGATATATTTTCTATTTTCTGTAGCAGATTGTAAAAGAAAATTATACAATCAAAAGTTAAACACTTCAATAAACCGATTTTCTAATGGTGACTTTGATCAATATGATGTTTATGAAACATATCCAGATGTCTTTAAATCTACACATTTTCCAATAATAAGCATAGTGTTACTTAAAGAGCTCTTTTTGAAAACAAGTTTCTTAATTACATAAAAGCAAAACTAAAAGAAAGGAACAACAAGTAAGCTACAAATAATAAAACCATGAATGGCAAGTTTTTCAATTCTTGGAAACATTCTTGGAAGACTAAAGTGACAATGATAGACCAAAACAAAACCATACCTTATGTACATAGATTCTTGCATTTTTGAAGGTAACAATGACATGTTGATGACACTGTTGTCTGTTGTTCCCAAGGCTCTGACGATGAGATACTTCAGTAATCGACCTGCTCCCACTCCTGGTCCCCAACTCCCCCGACCCAACTGTGCAGCTGAGGCTCTGAGGGAGAAGGAAACAATCTGCCTCAAGAGGAAACTCGAGGGCCCAGAGACAGGTAATCAGCACATATAGTTTCTATGTATATCCACCAAGTACCACTTTTACCTTTTACATAACCAAAGTCAAAAAACGCAGGCCAATGTAATGATGGTAAAACAAGTTAAAGTTTTGGTATAAACAGTTTCTGCCCCAAAAATGTTTAAGGCATAGTTTGAAAGGGGCTGGACATTTTAAGAACATTACACTCAGACCAAACTTGAATGAAGCATGAAGCATTTTAGCCCAGTGAAGCGATCCTGTGTTCGCATGGTTATGCACACTACGGTCATAAATCTAGAATAGCACTTGATTGAACCTAGCAATTCAAAGGGTGTTGGCTTCACATTTAACTGCAGTTAGATATTCAGAATATAGCTTAGTAGAACACACACACACACACACACACACACACACACAGTTTAGTGGATTGTGGTACAGGATATGTTTTACTGAAGGAGGACCTTGGTGTTACTGGGAGGTTCAAAGCTTTTCCAGCTCCTTCTGTGGTTTGGAAAATATCTGGGTTGACTATACGCTATGCTACAGTATATTTACAGAGATAATTTCCACGTACCTTCAGTAGACAAAACTTAAGTGGTTAGCAGATTGCTGCATATAGTGTAGATGCAGTGTTTGGCTATATTGTTACTTGTTTGAAGTATTCTTTTTCTAATGTTTTGTAACAACAGCTTTTGTATTTTCAGCTATAATGAAGAAGAAGCTCATTTTCTGACCAGATGAGACCGGGTTAATCAGATGATCAACATTTTCACGCCATCGCGTGGGTCAGCTACCCGGCGTTGCCCACTATCGTCCTCCGGAATGGGAAAAAAAAGATGTCCAACAGAGGCAAAAAGGCTCAGATGTAGTTGACTATAGGACAATTTAGAGGTTTTAGATGTTAAATCAGTTGAGAATTGTATCTAAGTTTCGCTCTACCTGTCCAACGTGCTGCTGTGTGTAGCATCCCATCAACTGATGTACAACAGAAGTCAATAGCGTTGGCTTTGGTCTTTCTTCATTGTAACAATGATGCCTAAGCTCTGGGTGCCTGTTGTAATATTTATTTTTATGTGACTGAAAATAAGAACAACCAAACAAGCATGCCTGATTTATTTCATGTACGGTGAATGTTATTGAATGGTGCACATGCATAGAACCCTGGCAGGATGACGCAGGACACAGAGGGGTCTTAAACCAGGCTATACGAACAATGATCTGCTTTACATGGCAAAAAAAAAAACAGACCATAACGCCATGATTGGCCACTCAGAATCAAACAAAGCCATGTTATTTAAAAAAATATATATTTCTTATGTGGTATGTTGAGCTGACTACTCTTTCTCTATGAACTGATTTAATACTAGTGTGCAAGTGACAGAAAAGCCCTGTCTCTTTAGGGCAGACAGGGTGTCACTAGTCTTGACAGCGTCATGCAACAATGTGCCACTATATCGTTCCCTCCCTGTCTTTTCTCGTCAACATTACTGCGATCCAACGCAGTCTGACATGTCAGAGGCCTGATGCTCTGGCAGGCCTTAGATGCTTCCTTTTTGGTTTTCTGTCAAACAGGATCAGATTAAAAGGAATAGACAGTGAAAGAGGAAGAGTATATCCCAGATAAAAAAAAAATCTGTCTTCATATTGAATCAAATTCATTTTCCATTCTTTACAAAAAGCCAGTGGAGACTTATATTTTCTATATGTTAAATGTCATCTGCATCCGTGTTCACAATAAGATCATGCTTCAATTTCTGTTAACGCATGTCTGACTAATTTGATTTAAAAAAACAAGTCCCAGACATAAATGCATATATTTGACTGTTCTTTTATTGGATCTGAGCAAAAAAGGGTCATGGATTTGAGGTCATTGTTCCTAATTTCAGAAAGAAGGCCCCCTGTGTAATTTGTGCTTATACAGTTGTGCTCATATGTTTAAATGTCCATGCTTAAGTTGACTAAAATGAGGAATTAAAAAAAATGTTTTGGAAATTTATCTTAATACCTTAATTAAAAAATGAGGTAAAATCCAACCTTTAAGGACACCAATTTTCTTTTTGAATGAATAATGTATTGTAAATGAATAAATGTTCTTCCTTAAAATATAGGGGGCATAAGTATACACATCCCTATGTTAAATTCCCATAGAGGCAGGCAGATTTTTATTATTAAAGGCCAGTTATTTCATGGATTAGGATACAATGCATCCTGATAATGTTCCCTTGGCCTTTGGAATTAAAATAGCCCCATATCATCACATACACGTCATCATACCTAGAGATTGGCATGGGATACTTTCCATAAAATAATCTCTCAATGCAAATCAAACCAGCCATTAGTCTAACTGAAATAAAACCATGCGATGTGATGAAATGGAGCTTTCATTTTAATTCCAAAGGCCAAGGGAACTTCATCAGGATGCATAGTATCCTGGATCCATGAAATAACTGGCCTTTATTAATAAAGATCTACCTGACACTATGGGAATTTAACATAGTGGTATGTATACTTATGCCCCCTGTATTTTAATGAAGAGCATTAATTTATTTACAATACATTATTTGTTCACAAAGAAAATTGGTGTCCTTAAAGGTTGTATTTTACCTCATTTTTTAATTAAGGCATTAAGATAAATTCCAAAACATGATTTTTTTTTATTCCTCTTTTTAGTCAACTTAAGCATGGGCATGTAAACTTATGAGCACAACTGTATATAAATGTCCATAATACAGCCCTGAGAGAGGACACAATGACTGTGTGTGTATTGGGGTGACTGGGTCAGATGATAGGTTTGGCAAATTGCAGCAAAGTTACACTTATCAGCAAAGACCATTTCATTGGTCAGGAAAGCCACTCTTTGGACAACACCCTGTTGCCTACATGCAGTTACAGAATACGACCACAGGATTATCAGCTAAATCCGCATGTGGGATGATCTGCAGTGGGATGATTAAGACCTTGGCATGAATAATACAGTGCAGAGCCTTATTTAAAACCGAAATTAACCAAAAGACTAAGATCTCTGTGTGCACACTTATTGTACAGTTAAGGTACACCATTAGCTATAAAACAGGCAGGTTTACAGGTCTCCATGAAAACGCTGTGTGATTTGGTTAAGATTAAAAATAAAGAACAAACAAAGATGTTTGTTCAATATTGGTCATAATTTAATTAGGGACTACACCTTTTGGTTAAATGTTCATTTCTGAATGAATATACAAAATAACTGAGCTGTGTTTTACGCAGGGTACTTTTTTTGTGGCAGATTTCCTTTGAGAACCTGGGACAGAAGATATGTTCATGTAAGAAGTTATGTCTGACAACTTTCTGGTATTTTCTGGTGTTTTCCATGTGGGCTGGGCACTTAATGACCCAATACTGTAACATAATGCCAAACAGACTTTATCTTCTTGGGAATATGACAGAAGAACACTAAATAGGCTCTTACATTACCAATTACCTTTGATAATGGTGGTGTTGTGGAAGTTTCTGTTCAGCGAGGGAGGATTTTGTGATGAAGAAGAGACCTTGTTGAAACAAAAATAAAGACAGGCTGAAACTGGATTAAAAGTTTGGATATTCGGTGAAAGAGTTTAATTATTTTCTCGAGAGAACAATCAAACAAAATGACGAGAATGGCAGTTCACAATGGAACCGAGTAACAAGGTGATCCCACAATTCTGGTGCCCGCATAACACTGGACAACTCCTTATATCCTCTCTTGCCCCAACAGAAAAAAAACCCTATCATGTTTGCAAATACACTCTGATCCTAAACAAAACACTTCATCTCATTCTTCAGACTTCCCGTAGCCAGTTGCTGTCCCTGTACATCTGGTTAACGCGTCAACAGATGGCCGTCGCTGTCATTCTCCCTTAGAAGTTCAGAGATTTATCTTTTCCATAGATTAGTTCCGTTTCTGACCTAGAGTTTGGGCAACCTGACCTTTGCCTATCCCCCAGGCGCCTGCATCTGGTTGCCATTTGTTTATTCCGGTGATAAACAGAGTCACACTTGTTGCTGTCCCTTAGAGAAAGAGGGCCCTAAAACAGGAGGTGTCAGAGGAAGCAGACACGTTGTTCATGAGGCAAGTGTAAAATAGGGGACACATGCTTAGAGGTATATGTGGAGGTTTGACTTGTAAGAAAGTTTTACTTTTACGAATGAGTAAAAACTGAATAAACCCAGATAAACAGTCATTGCCTATGTTTGAAATCATTGTCTATGTAATTTTCCCATCACATTCCCCACTTTTGATTACAACCCTAATCATTATACATTTGAAAATTACCAAAAGCATACATGCAATAAAAAGAAAAGGAAAACACTTTTCTGTGAGGGATTTAAGCCTCTGGGCACAAGCTACCACTACATCTAGTCTAAAAGAAAGATGAGGAGTCAAATGGATTCTATGAATCAGGAACTACTCAAAGTCGGAAGCTGAGTCCGAGTTGCAACCGTTCTCATGGTAAGAGGGCTAATGAAACAATTCAGGACCATCATCTTTGAGTTGTAAGGCTTGATACTGAACTTTCTCAAGAGTAAACAAAGAAAATAATTATTCATATTAATGGGATAATACTACAAATACTTCAAAACAGAAACAGATCACAGAGATTACTGGAACCACAATATTCCCCATCCAAGCCTTCCACCCCTCCCCAAATATCCAAGCGCCCCAGTCACCCAGAATCAGCTATTACAGCTGTTTGAATTATTGTATCTGAATGCAAAAAAAAAAATACAACTGCTCCAAGTAAAGAGTGGATGACTTTTACGACATAATTAATTTATGTTAGCCAAACTTGAAGGCCATAAGAAACGTACCACCTACCAATAAGTGTATAAGTAAAAAGTAATAAGTAATTAACATTTTGGGGGGCATTATTATTATAGTTTCAGATCACTCAATATGTAATCAAATTGTTTAAATAACGGTTGAATAATAGCTCTCACAAAATTGTTTTACGTTCCCTTAGTAATCCTCAGGGGCTATTCTAGGATCAGAACTGCTAAATCAATCATTTCATTAGCCAATAATCTCTGAGCTACTTAACAACGTCAGCTAACATTTGTTGACACTATTAACACTGATGGAACTAAAGCTGACACTTTATATGTCACAGTAAATTACCAATTTGACACAACGTTCTAACATTCAGCAATTTCGGTATTTTATGTTTCTATTTGGGTTCTAATCTGCACCATGAAATTACCAACCTTCTTCTCTGGGGATTACAAACGTTAAACTTCACAACCGTCTCCTCCTCTCCCTCTGACAGATTAGAGGCACCATAATCTCCAAATAGCCAAAACTCATTGTTTGTCCTCTGTCACTAATAGACACGTTTGCAATATCTAACTTAAAGCACTACATTTTTTATTTTGTTTTTTAATCATTATTAACATCATTTTTAGGGGGGCTGAGATGAAATTTAGGGGGGCTTGAGCCCCCCTTAAAAGGGTCTAAAATCGCCACTGATGGTCCTTGATGGTCCTATAATGTATTTAAGGATCTCTGCAGTGATTTTAATGAAATGAATTTGGGACATCTGGCTTTGATCTGTAATAAAACAGTATAACGTTAGTGTGTCATCATAGATTTAATTTATCTAAGAATTTAAATACTAGACTTAATGGCCTGGGCAGTACAGCTTTGTGTAGTGCTTTTTGTTGGTGATGTGCAGTGGGAGGAGAGACAGGGAGGGGGAGACAGGGAGGGGGAGACAGCGGCGGCAGCAACCAGGCACGCAGGGAGGAAGGATTGAGCAGTTTGAGGACAGGCGCGTTGTTCCCCTTGTGGTGGTGGTGATTTCATGTGGAGGAGGAAGAAGAAGAAAGCGACTGAGAAAGCAGCGAGCTCGACTTATTCTTAAACGGATTTTATGTATTGGCTCCCCACAAAATGTGTACTCCGTGTTGTATCTCGCAGGTGAGGAACAATAGCCTACTAGGCTACTGCTAATTTTTGTTGTTCAACGGATGTGAACGATACAATGAAGCGTTATGCTAGGTGTAACGTCGACTTTAGTCATGTTTACCGTTTTTGTCAATAAGTGTGCCGTCAGCTAACTAACACGAGACAGCGATTGTTGTATGTCGTGCTGCCAGCCACCTTAATTCATGAACAATATGGAAATATTACAAATTTGTCTCTGAAATTATTTTAATGTAGTAACGTTATCTACAGGAAGACAGAGACGAGCTAAAATATCAGCCACAGCAGTAGCCAATGTACAGTAGGCTAAATCAGCTGTCAGAAGAACGTCTTTCAACGCCTTTTTACAGTTGGGTTTGATGGCTCTCAGACGTGTGTTTTCATTAAAAATAGCTTTTTTTTTTTATTTATTTTTTTTAGTAGAGAGAAATGCATCTTATTGTGGTTTTCTTGTGTAGGCCTACTTTTGCATTTTTTCAACCAGCTGAAAAAACTTCAGTCCAATCTGATTTCTAGCTCGTTACTTCTTCTACCAGTCACAAATACCCTTATGGAAACGTTATGGTTTCATCTTTTGTTTTTCTGAATTGGTTAGACAATAAATAGGCCTATTACTTCTAAATCCCTTTTAGAGCTGAAACAGTTAGTTGATTAATCATGTAATGTGTGGATTGAATATTATAACAATGTTGACAATTGATTTATTATTAAAGTCTAATTGACTGAATCATTTTTTAAGTAATTGTTAAAACAAAATAGTCACTAATTCTAAGTTCTTATTTACAAGTCTCAGGTTTTTGTTGTCCTCCATAATATTAAATTGAATATATTTGGGTTTAGGACTTTTGGATTTTCTGGCTTTTCTTACATTAAAGGATTAATCGAGAAAATAATCTTTAAATTAGTCAGTAATGAAAGTGATTGGTGATTATTATGTTGTTTGTGTACCTGAATTATTTGAGGGCTGTAATTAATATGAACTCTCAGAATTGCTTTGTAAAGACATGCAGCTAGTAGTTTCTCTGTGAAGTTAGAGAGGATTTTATTTAGTGCTGAGCGTCTTTTTTCATCCAACAGATTGTTTTTGACCACAGGGTTACCACTGCTGAGCTGGTCTGGTCAAGAATTTAATTACACAGACACATCCCTCATCCATGAGGAGCTCACTTCTATTTCCTGTTCTTTCAAAGACAGGATGATGGAAACAGGGAAGGATTAAGAGTAAATGAAAGGCAAACAATAAAAACAGTTTAGTGTTGCTGTGCTGGGGTGGTGTGCTAATCCCTATCACAGACACCCCATTTAGTTTTGTCGCCATCTTTATGAATGTGTAAACTTGTAATTAGCTTGTTTTTGAATGGGCATATAATGTGCCCCTCTTGAGGTTTAGAGTAGCCCAAATTGATGTGTGGTCTGTTAATTTCCTCTGGCTAGGAGGTGAAAATCAATGGAGAGTGGGCGTTGTTTGGGTTAAACTTGGAGAGAGGAGAAGGCACGGTGTGGGAGCTGCTCACTCGTAATTTTCTCAGTGGGATCAGGGATGTATGCCATATTGTGATGGAACAGGGGGGTAGGCTTTAGCTCAATGTTGAGTTTTGTCCAAAGTGCTGCAAGCGTTGGATGTGAGTGTGGGACAAGACAGGAACCACATGGGTATGTCAAGCAGCACAGCAATGGCACAGGCCACTTTGGCAGGCTACATGAGTCTAGAAGACCGAGAGGATACTAGAGACTGTGGTCCAGAAAGCAATTTATTCTTTTAGGAAGACATCTAGCTCTGAACCGGCACCCTGGCCTCTGGGAATGTGCAAGCAAAATGAGTGTTTTCACATTGCACAACTCTTTTTTTTTTTCTTTTTTTTTACGGTGCATTAATAACCAAACAGTTTTGGCTTTCTTTTCTATATCAAGGTGATGCAAAATAACAAAAAGCATGAATTGGAAGGCAGTATCGTTAATTATTGGTTGTGTTTTGTAATAATAATTCTATGATTGACACAGGTAAAGTGTAACATTGTATTTCCTGTAAAAACATTTCCCCAATTCTTAAGAATGTTAACTGACTGTATTGTGATTGCCATACCGATAAATATTGGTAAAGCTATCTTTAAATGTTCACCAGCAATACTCCCACAAACACAAATTAGTCACATCAGATGGCGGTTTGACGGCTTGTTGCTGAGGTCACAGCACAGAGGGACAAGGAACCCTGTTGATGAGCTGTAAAATCACTTTACCTGTAAAACTATAGCCTTAGTACGGCCCCAAACATCTGCAGCAGTCCCCACCAACATACATTTCTGGGTCAGTGATAGGATTAGAATTACTGGCCAACTCTGTCCATGTCTGACATGTCTGCTATTTACAGCTTCTCCTCAGGAATTTTACTGTGGTCAGCAGCAGCAGGGGGTTGTTTTCCCACAGGGATACCACCATTGGCAATCTTTCATCTCTTTTGTCTTTCTCTGAACTGTCATACAGCAGTGTTAATGTCTTAAGAAACCTCCTACTTTACAGAGATTCCCATGTCTTGTCTGTGTAATTTAGTATTTTTGTGCAAGGGATGAAGGTGCTGATGTAACCGTATGAAATGCCAGCCAACTCTTTGCATGGTGCCTTTAGTATCAGTTGAGCTATGTTGTGGCTATAAAGCACATCTTTGCTCTGTGCAACTCTGCGTAACAGAAGCATCCCACTAGTAAACAATACACTGGGAAGTGAAACAGGCCTGATGCCTGTGCCTGTTGATCGGATATTGCCTTATATTTCGACTATCTTCTCGTTCCTGTTTCCTTTGGTTATTTTTGTGACTAACTGTTTTGTCTGCACAGGATTGTTTCATTTCTGCCCTGTTTTTCAGCTCTTTACTGTAAATACTTTTAGTTTTTTTTCTGCCTATTGGACTTAAGTTTCACTCTGTTGGTTGTAGCTAGGGACTGTATTTGCCAAG
Organism: Etheostoma spectabile; assembly: GCF_008692095.1. NCBI lineage: Eukaryota > Metazoa > Chordata > Actinopteri > Perciformes > Percidae > Etheostoma > Etheostoma spectabile. Next base: position 9,042,719 of record NC_045737.1, read on the forward strand.
ACAGAAACAAAGAAGCCCTCCCTTTGTGTGGGAAACAGAGCAGTGATACATTTTTGCTGTGTGTATACAGCTGCCTAGCTATATGGACAATAGTAGACTTGTCAGTCACAACATGGGGAAATGGAATGAGTCTTGCTCTGGTCTGGAGCTTGGGCCAACCTAACTTGTGTGTGAGAACGCTTCTGCTTGTGTCTTATTGTTTTCAAGGTTTTTTGTTTCACATTTCCCTCTTTTTGCATTCTGCTGGTTTGCTCCTCACTCTATTCAACCCTATACATTGTTGTAAGTTGACATAAAGGGTGTGCCTAGTGTCTAGAGTTTTGTCGTAACCGTTGGTTTGTCATGACTCATTGTGGTCAGCTTTATCCACTGGCCACTATCACTAAGCCATAACTAAAAAGGAGTTCCCTCAGCTTTAAAGCAGCCAGCATACAGCATAGTTGACATATGTAAGGCAGAGTGTACTAAAGTTAAGTAGGACAGGAAATAAAGATGAATGAACCTGAGGTTTATACTTGTTAAGTAATACTTATGCCACATTCTTCCAGTCAGATTGTTTTGACAGTGATTATCTCAGTTTTGAGTCATGTTTCTATTTGTCTGCCATATATTCCTACAGAAAAAGTGCTTATTTGTCATTACTGATAGACATCAAGTCAACATCTCAAATCAGCTGATGAAAGTTTTTCCTTCTCATAAAATCTTGGGAGGGGAAATCTGCGTCACCCACATCAGGAACCAATTGTCTCTGTGGTCTGGTGCCAAAAATTCCAGTCACAAATTCCACGTGTAATACCAATACTTTTTTATGTAAGTATTCCATCCAGATTTTGTCAGATGGCCTCGATTCCCAACCTGTGGATACATTGTTGACACATCTGCTTTGCTGGTTGATTTGTTCAAGAGAAAACTCTTAACTGGCTCTGTGACATAGTGAGTGACCTATTTTTGCGTCTGGTCTGTTTGTATTGCATAAGCAGTTGTGTTTGTGTGATTATGTGCCAAGTACTGTGAGTTTGATTTTAGGCTACCCTTGCCATTTCCTGTTTGTTAAATTCTGCAATGCTTTTCATCACTACTGGGATAAAAGGGTGAAAGATAATGGAGAAGGGAAAAAACATGGTAATTAGCATCAATGTTCAGATAAACAGCTCACAGATGTGGTCTACATGTAGGACTTTATCACATTAGTTGATTTAACATCCAGCTGTAGGTCTACTAGGTCCCATATCTCCTTGAGCAATCCATAGTCATACAGACTGTCTCTGGAAACACTTCATTTTAAATGTCACTTGGTTTCATTTCATGGGGGTTTCCACAGTAGTATGCCCTGTCAATCCTCTTTACGTAAAGCTGATTCCTGTGTGTGGTGTGTGTGTGTGTGTGTGTGGTGTGTGTGTGTGTGTGTGTGTGGTGTGTGTGTGGTGTGTGTGTGTGTGTGGTGTGTGTGTGTGTGTGTGTGTGTGTGTGTGTGTGTGTGTGTTGTGTGTGTGTGTGTGTGTGTGTGTGTGTGTGTGTGTGTGTGTGTGTGTGTGTGTGTGTGTGTGTGTTTTGAGCAATATCGTCTTTCTCCTGACCCTAGAACAGCTGGAGCCGGGGAGAGCAATTTAGGGTAAAGGGCAGTTGTTGAAGATAACAAAGAAAGGGCATAAAGGAGAAAATAAGAGGAAGAAGCACTAGAGAAGACAACAATAAGTCTCAGAGTAACAGGGTGGGGGAGGACGGAGGAAATGAGATGAAGAGTGAAACAGAGTTTCAGTGAGAAAAAGACAAGTCTTTGTCCCTCGAGAGTACCGCAATCACAGTGTAGTGAGGCTTGGTGCCTTCATTGAAGGTTGTGAGAATCTTGGCTCATTTGAAGTCTGAAAAAGCTGTACCAGGGTATACCTAGCAAGTGGTTAAAGTGCCATGTTTGCTGTAGCATGTATTGATGATTTTTAGGCCCCTATGGCTAAAGCAGTATGACGAGCTAGTGGGGGGGTTGATATTGAAGTATGGGTGTACACTCACTGCAGACACGCCAACCACCTGTCGACATGCTGGTGGGTCAGGCGGGCAGTGGAGGAGGGGGTGGACGGCCCATTAAGTGGGTAGGGTCAACGTTGGTTACCATGGATACTCTTTGTACCTGTGTATGGTGGAATCCCTGGCGACATCCCCCTCTCCTGGCTCACCCTCATTCCATCAGTGCTGCTGCATTTTGCTGTGGGCCACCTCACTGTGTGCAGTCCGCTGGTGAAACACCCCCTAACTAATGAAGTCTAAACACCCTCACATCTTAAATCATCCTGTTTTTTCCTTCTTACTTTCAGTCGGTTATGGTTAATTAATTGCCTATTCAGAAACACATGTGGGTGTAGCCGAGACAAAAGAAACGGCTTATCCTGTTAAGCTGTGTGTATAAATGGAGACCAGGGGCCACATACTGTATATAAACTGGGTTTGGATTCAAGGCTAGATGTCTGTGTAGCATAAAAGCAGAAATATGCACATGCAGCGTTGGAGGCAGCATTTTCTTCTTACATTCATCTGTGGTATTTCAGGCATTGGTAAATTGTGTGAATGAGCTAATTGTCCACGCCAAGTGGATACTGACACACCATTCTTGAGTCCTGATTAAGATTAAACAGCATTATTCTTTGTTTGATCTGGCATAAAAGACGTTTTTGCGTTTGTTGCTTACAATCCATATCCAGATAGCATGAGAGCTCACATGTATGATTTGGTTTATTTTTAATTTTTTTTTTTGTATTGGAAAAGAAAAAGCATGTAAACCTTGTATTTGGGTGTTTACCTATTCCTACTCATGCTTGGATAAACTACTGGAGTTGGGAGGGTTTCACTAACACGAACTATCACAAGTCCTTGAACCCAGATCTTCTATTGAAGGATGGATTCCTTGATTACAATTTACCCTGGTGCTCCACACTAGAGCCCGACCGATATATCTGCAGGCCGATATTAGGCATTTCCCGATCTATCTGTATCGGCATTTATAATGGCCGCTTTAAAAATAAAAGAATCCTATCATTTATAATGACAAATAAATAATTCCGATAAATGAATATTTAAAAAATAAAAACAGACTGTCAGCCATGTTATGAGTGTTGGTGTTGCATAGTTTGTCCACCAGAGGGCGTTCTACAACGTCCCTGTTGGCAACACTGATTTTTTCATTAATGGGTTTTTGTTCAAACGACTTTAAGTTTCATATTTTAAGTTTGTAGTTTTATACATTTTATTTATCAGAACTTTAATATAGTTTGATGTTCCTCTGTTCCGTTGTCACAATAAAACAAATTATTTTCATATTATTAAATTGAGAACAACAAATAACTAATGTTAGGGAAGTCTGTTTATGTTTTGTAACGTGTTTCTGTTTTAGTTTTTTTTAAATATATATCGGCATATTGGATTTTTAAATAACCAAATATTTGTATCGGTATCAGCCTTAAAAATCCTTTATCGGTCGGGCCTATGTGTTTTGTTCTTGATTTTATTCATTTCTACCTTCTGTAACAAGAGCAACAGACAGCAAAGATTTTCTCCACTGTTGGAGAGAACTGGGTGGAAACATAAATGAGTTTGGTTTCACATGGGAATCTGTTTAGAGAACTAGCAAACTGACACCACAAAGCTCATATCAAAAAGGCAAGGCTATTGGTAACCATTCTTCAGCTCCAGGCAAAAAACAATTAAGTCTATCTAGAAAAGACTGGCAGGGAAACCTCTGGACAGAGAGTGCAGGGAGGCAGAGCCATGTGGGCAGAGAAGTGGCTTGTTCCTGACCATGTGCCTGTGTGGATCCACGAGTCTGCAGCATACCGCACATTAGTGACATCTGGAGCGGAACGCAACACATCAGACAATGTTGCACACTGGCTTTACTACATCAGCACACCCTGGCCAGATAACAGACTCTGACACACTCACAGACCAGGGTTAAGATTGACGGTATGACTGAAAGGCCAGTTGAATTGATCTTGCTAGGATGCTTTACAGGTCTGGAGAATAATCATTTGAGCTACAAGGTGGGAGGTCCTAGTGGACTTGGCTGTATGACTCTGACAACGGAATTGCAATGTCCCCCTTTAAGTGTGGCCTGGGACCTTTGTTGCTTGTCATTCCCCTTGTGTCTTTACCCTCTGCTCATGTCTGTCCTGACTGTACCCTATAGACAAAAAAGGCAAAGAAATGCCCTCAAATCTGAAAAAACATTAAATAATTTGAGCAGGTGCATACACAATTTGTTTGTGGCATATGGCAATTGGTTCTCCCTTTAATTAAATGATGACAGTTTAAGATGTCGAGTTTTTTATTTGTCACATACTTAGTATATGTCTACATTGTGCAGTGAAATGCTTGTTTGCCCCCTTCAGTACTAGTGATAGACCGATTTTATCGGCCGGCCGATATATCGTGGCCAATATTTGCGTTTTATTGGCTGCTGCGTTCGCCGATACACACGGTGTCCACAGGCAGCTCTGTGTTGCTGGAGATGCTGCAGTTCACGTGGAGATCATGCACTGCCCCTCCACCACTAGCACCATGGCTTGAATTACAAATCAAGCACTTTATTTCAATGGCTACTTTTCAGGTTTATTGTTTTCTTAAATTATTTAAATGTGTTGACAAAGGACATTTTGTGATGACCTTATTATATCTGTCTTATAATGTGTCAACAAGCAATGTATCATCAAGGCTGTGTTGTAGATGTTTATGAAAGCCTTTTACCCTTGCACAGTTAACCATATGCAGTGCACCCATCCTTATGATGCCATTGCACACATAATTTGGGTGATATGAATGTAAGATGACTGCAGAAGTGACACTGATCTTTGTTTTTGTTTATTATTTTTAAAGAAATGGCAGAGAGGATTCGAAAACAAATCCAGTGTGGCAGGGTTTACATTTTTATGATCTAAATTGAAGGAACAAAAGCAGTATCACCTTCAAATATTGGCTCAAGAAAATCGGCAGACCGTATCGGTCAAAAAATCCATATCAGTCGATCCCTATTCAGTACTGTTTTTGAAATATAAATAAAAACATGTACAACCGAAAAATGGATACAACAAAGATAAGATTGCACATGCAAAAATATGTGAGATTTACTGAGATTCCTGTAAGCAAGAAAATTATTATGAGAAAGTGAATGTGTTCGCTCTGAGAAGCCTAGCAACAGATACTTGTAAAAATGCTTTTCATTTTTTGACCTTGAGCTGGATAGATAGCAAAGCCAAGGGAGTTAGAAGCGGTTATTGAGGGTGATATTTGGTCTAAATAATGGGAAGGTCAAGTTGGTGTGTGAGATGGTTTCTTGACGGACAGAACAACTCAGAACCTGCTAGTTTTGCTGTGTCTTTCTCTTGCGTACACAATAAAATAAATTTGTATTCACAGAGATGTTGATCTTTACTTTTATTAATAATCTGTAGTAGACAGAATTCCTCACCTTGTAGAACACCTTATGCCATAATAGCAGTAATACCTAGAAGCAAGTTTCACTGGAGCTCCAAAACATTCAGCCATGTACAGACCAGTCTTGGCATTTAATCCACAGCACCTTTCCTTTATCCTTATCACGACTAGTAAAGTAAGTGTTGCATCCCAAAAGGGGAGAACATTTAAAGGAAAATGGTGTGTGTAAGCCCTCCAGCAGTGCACCACCAATGTAGCCTTGATTATAGACCAGAACAGAACAGAAGTTCACCTCTCACTACAGCAGTGTGTGTTCTGCAGGCTGAGGAATAGGAGACTTACAGTAAAAAGCAGGGTGGGGCAGCTACAGAAAGAAGCTATACTGTATAATTATAGAGCCTCCTCTTTCCTAAATAGAACACAGGGCCTGTCTTTATGAGACTGTCCCCTTGTATGAGGGCCTGTCAGAAGAAACGGAAAAAGCCTCTCTGTATAAGCGAGTGAGTGTGTATTTTCAGACTTCACTGTCTATATCAAGTCAGAGCTGCCTCTGTGGAGGACGAGAGGGTGGGATTTGTTTTCTTTTATGAGTTCCCCCGTGTCCAGTAAATTGCCATAACTGTGTATTCTGGCATTATTGTTACCTGCAGTATTAGCTGTTCCAGGATTCTGAAAATCAAAGCTCTTGAAAGATGACCATGTACCAGAAGGCACTAGATACCAATGCGCATAACATTTTTGTTGCAACCTTTTGAACAATGTTAAAAGAAATATATATATACTGTGTATAAATGTTTTTTTTTTAATTAAATGGTCAAAGCATTATGTGCAACAGTTGCTATGTGTTTAGATACTGTAACATTGATCTGAATGGAAGAGGAGATGGTAGACACAGCCTTAAAGTGCTTGTAGTTTGTTGGTTTGGGCTTCAAAGGTTCAACCAACAGTAATAATGATCTACTGCTATGTCTGTTCATATGTGTGCATTGCATGTCTGTCCATCCTGAAGGAAAAATTCTTCCCCTCTTGCTCCTCTGAGGTTCCCTTCTTCTTCTTCTTCTTCTTCTTCTTCTCCTTCTTCTTCTTCTTCTTCTTCTATTTCTTCTTCTTCTTCTTCTTCTTCTTCTTTGTTTGCCTTAACTGAATTGAGGATAGAAGGGGTATGTTGTTTTGATTTCATACTGGATTCAGATTCTTTTTTCTTTTTCTTTGTGTATTTCTATTTTTATCTTTTGGCCACTGCTCACTGTTCTCTATAGTTTTACTCTTACAAACCTTTTGTTGCCATTTATGTTTGTTTAACTTTTTCAACCAAACATACGTGGTGATCTTGGGGGATTTTCCCCTTCCTGTAGCTGACAGATGTGGCTGCAACATGCACACACTGGTCCTCCCTTATCAGAGTGCCTTGTTAATACCGTATATCTGTATCAGATGGCTTATAACGGTGTAGACAATTCAGAAACTGATATGGTAATGTTTTTCCGACCTCTCTTTTCTTCATTGTTGTCTGTGCAGCTGGCCTGCTGCTGCGGTTCAGCGGCCTGCTCGTGCTGCTGTAACTGCTGCCCCAAGATCAAACAGTCCACAGGGACCCGCTTCATGTACGCCCTCTACTTCCTGCTGGTGACCATCATCTGTGTCATCATGATGTCCCCCACTGTGGAGCAGGAGTTGAGAGACCATGTAAGTACACAAGTACATAAAAAACACACAGCAAAGTATCGCTCTCCCACAGCATTTACACATGTAGAAGAGTTTGAACTGTCTATGATCGGAAATGTTAATTGTAAGAAGGTAGAGAGTAAAAAAACAGCACAGAGAAGAAAAATCAAAGCCCACATCTATGCTCCATAGCGTCCTGTGCAATGGAGAGGGAGTGCAGTGGTTCTGAAACTCTGTCCTAAAAGACTAATAGCCAAGTGCTTCCTAAGTTTAGTGATGTTAAACTGGTATTAAATTATGAGATCTGCTCAGATGATGACGTCATGAGTTCCTATGTGTGCAGTTTTCTAGGTAGCAACATGCCTGCTGACTTCTTGGTTTCTGAAAGGGTGGCGCATTACTGGGACCTTTTTACAGCGTTTGGCCTCCCGCTACGTATATATACTCTCTCCCCAGACTTCACCTCGCTGAAGTTAGGTCTGAGGGTCGTTAGACAGTTGAATGCAATATGCAGAAACACATGCATATACACATGCTGATACGCTGCAGAACTGAAAGAGAACGTATTTGTAGGTTACACACTCTCCACACACACATTTTGTCACATTGTCAGGTAAGCCAGCCTTTATATTTAGCTCTGTGGTGTAAACAGAATAACATTTCAGAGACTGTACCAGTGTTAACTTGTCATTGCTAACAGGCAACATTGAAGATTTATAACACTGCTACAGGCAAAGTAGACATCCCACTATTTCACCTGCAGATCCCATGTGTATTTTTTTTACAGCAGTAAGTAGGCAAGAGATCAGGCTGGTAGCCTTTTGTTTTTAATCACCCACCTAACCTCTGAAGTTGGGAGAAGATGCACAGGAGGCCTTCTGCTCTCTCTTTTGATCTTCACTGCTTTCATGTGTTTTTTTCCTCACGTTACCTTTTTGAATTATCATAATGCTGATTATTACCAGACTGACTCTTTCTGCGGCCACTACTACAATATCCTAAGGGAGTCAGGCTGTAGTGATACTTCTCCTTCTCATCCTGTCAACTGTTTTGTCTAAGTTAATATTGATAGCTGAATATAAGATAAGATAAGACAACCTTTTATTCTGAAGGAAATTTGGACGTAGACACGTACAGCATCTTATCAGATCTGAGCTTGAGAAATGATGTCCCTGTTTGAAAGGTACCATACAGTCGGTACAACCCAGTTCAGCATTCACTGGACTAGGAAGAATAACGCCAGCTGACTCTGTAACTATGGCAATGACTGCAAGCTTACTCTAGAGAGAGACAGAGATATTTTTCCACCAATCATCTGCTGTTATTTCTTTTCTCTTTCAAGCCATGTCTACTGTACGGTATTAAAACGACTCCCAACTGTCCGCCTCCTTGTGACAGGACAACCCTGTAAAAGACCCATCCAGACACATAATTGGCTCTGATAGCCCCACGCAAAGCCTGCTGAGTTACACGCACACATATATACACGTTTACATGCACACTGCCAGTCACACACTGAGCCCAGTGGGAAGTCCCGGCTAAGAGAGCAGCCATTGTGCGTATGAGAGTGCTGGTCTTTTCTCAAGAGATTTACAGCTGTCTGAAACAGCCGGCCCCCTTCTTTCTTAATCACGACACCATGGACATGCTAAAAAGGTCCTCAACATGAGACAAAAGCTCCAAAAATGGGCTTTTACTCTATGTTGTGATCTGTCTCTGGACTGTGCTACACACTGAGGTGATGACAACTCAATCCACTGGCATCTCACCCATGTGTACAACCTCCAGAACCAAGTTACTCTGCCAATAACTAGTAAAGCCAAGTCAAAGCATTTATTATTATTAAAAGTAAATATCTGTAGTTCTCTCAAAAGATGACTGCTTTTTGAAAAGCAGCTCATGTATTTGACTTGATTCACACAGCCAAGGGGGCATCAGAGAAGGGAACAGATATTTGAGCCTCCAATTTGTGGTGATTATTTCAAAGGCCATCTCTTCTGTTGGCACTGAGCCACCGAAGCACTTCCAATTTCCTGTTGAAGGCCACAGCAAAGTCCTTTGGGTAAATTTGGGTAAAATTATTTTAAGACAGATCTCCCAATCTTTCTCTCTTGCTCATGCTCTCTCTGCTCTTTCCCTCTGACTTGCTGACAAAAGGCGGTTAATTTATTCATCTGCGTCTTTTGTCTGTGTACACTGACAGTTAGTTGTAAGGCCCCTCTAACAGCCTGTAGAGAACGAGGGATGAAAGAGGGCTTCATGGAGAGAAAGAGGAGTTGTTGTTGCTGCCTGTTCTCTCTTTTTGTGCCTTTAGAAGTGTGACATTCAGAATAGATGCCATACAGCCTTTTCTCTGAGGCCGCGTACTAGACAAACATGAGCAGAGGTGGTGGTGGTCAACACCATAATGATCTCATCTGTGTTTTGGGTTTGTGATTTTGTCAATCAGATCCCCTTCTACACTGAGTTATGTGAGAAGATGAATGCAGGGGAGAACTGCAAAACTCTGGTTGGCTACTCTGCCGTCTACAAGGTGTGCTTCGGCATGTCCTGCTTCTTCTTATTTTTGGCTTTCTTCACCATACGAGTCAACAACAGCAAAGGCTGCAGGGCGGCGGTGCATAACGGGTAAGAAGGCCTTGTTCCTCTTTCTGTCCTACTGGCAATAGTTAGGACCGTTAAGTATCTCAGAGTGTATACGGTAAAAAGAACATTATCCTGTAACACAGCAAGTGCTCTCTGAATAGTTTCCTGAATATAAACACAAGCACCTGTTCTCTTGAACACCAGATCTTATCCTGCAGAGTATTTTTGGATTCCTGATACTATATGTTTTGAACTGACAAATGTATTTCTTGCATTTCTCTTTCACACTTTCCATCAAAATTTCCACACTGAGGCTGTTCTGTCAGGAGTCATTGTTTTGTATTTAATTTCCATTTTGTGTATTGATTTTTCAATGTGCAACCCTCAATGTTGTGGTTTAAACATCAGGTTCTGGTTGCTGAAGTTTATTGTGCTGGTGGCCTGCTGTGCTGGTGGCTTCTTCATCCCGGGTCAGGAAACCTTTCTGGAAGGTAAAGAGAGGACACTCAATATTAGCTAATTATTTTTTAAAGATGATATTTATAAAATATAGTCATATATTCACATCATTAGTATATCTACCTCAATGGTGGCAAAATGTTGGAATTATTACCAAAATTATTACCAAATATTGCAATTTTCTTTTAGTCTTTCATCATTTTCCAAACTCACTTAAATACACTACCTTCCACATAATCTTTTAAAATGACCCGGCCATCTTTTCTGTAGTTTGAGTATCATCTGTGTGCAGCAGGTACAGGTCCAGATATCCGCTGTTAGATCTTCTCATCTCTTAAACAATTTCCCTGTCTCTTCTTCTGTTTCATGCCAGTGTGGCGCTACATAGGAGCATTTGGCGGGTCCATTTTCCTGCTGATCCAGCTCTTGATGTTGGTGGAGTTTGCACATAGATGGAACACAAACTGGTGAGAGCGACCTGTCTTCTCTGTGCTCCTTTCTCTTGTCCCAGCTTGCTTACGCAAGCATGACGACTCTGTGAATAGAAGCAGTTCAATGCTTTTTATTTGATCTTGAGAAACTCAGAGGGTGGGGCATGGTGCATGTGGCTTTGTGTTTTTGTGGAAAGATTTGGCAGCAGGCCGGCCGACACTGCAGATTCACAGGATGCATATGGTGTAGGAGTGTGTGTGTTTCCACTTCCCTTCCCACTCAGACTCAAAAATACCACAGCATATTGTTTCAAAAACGTTTAATGGTTTGGCAACCAATGAATGCAGTAAACCTAAACCTTTCACTCCAGATAAAGTGAATGTAAAAACCCTAAACCAACCATAAACTTGTCTTATTATCTCCTCAGGGTGCAGAATATACAGTAACCCACCACCAAACATAACTTTCTCTTTCTTTGACTTTTTAGGCCAATCGCTCTTGTGTCCACTTTATTTGCTTGTTTTCCCCTGTTCACTCAATCTCTTGTTCATGATGTGTTTTTTCCTGTCTGCTGTCTGATTTTTTGTCTCTCATTCCCTGTCTCTTTCTGTCTGCAGGTATTCAGGAGCGAAGTATAATCGCCTGTGGTACGCAGCTTTGGCCTTAGTAACTCTGATGCTGTTCAGTGGTGCGGTTGCAGCCTTGGTGTTCATGGGTGTTTCTACACCGACCCCGAGGCCTGTTTACTTAACAAGATCTTTCTGGGAATCAACGGCAGCCTGTGCTTCATTGTCTCCCTGTTGGCCATCTCCCCATGCATACAGAAATGTAAGGACCTGTACTCACAAGCTCATTTGGCTGTGGAATACAAATGAAAATACAAGCATCTGCATTTAGATGCTTTTTGTAGAAAGCTGCCTGGCTTACCACAAAGAGTAATTCACAAATAGCAACACATTCTTAACTCATACAAAGTAGCGATAAGTAAGTCTTGTTTTGTAAAATACATTTGCGCCAACTCAGGAATCTCAGATTAGCCAGTGATAATTACATCCTTTATTCATGTTAGAAAAATTATGATACATATTTTTCTCTAATTATTATTAAAACTATTTGAATAATAATAACATATTATACTGATCACTCTAAACAAGATAACCATGGCGCCATCGTCTGTCCTTGTGAAAGGCACAGGATGTTTCTGGGGCAGAGCAGGCGGAGGAGATTCCCAGACTGAATGAGATAAACTGACAACATCAACGTTGTTACTTTGAATTAGCATCCACTTTGTATAAATAAGCAGATGTAGAGAGGTTCCAGTTAGGCAGTTTGTGTATGATTCTGTAGTGTGGAAACTCTCCTTTTTTAAAGTAAAAGTGTCTATTCTTGATAATGAAATTATTCTAACAATTCACCTTTGTGTCCCTGCAGTGCAGCCCACATCAGGTCTGCTGCAGCCTGGAGTCATCAGTGTGTACGTCATGTACCTCACCTTCTCAGCCTTCTCTAGCAAACCAAAAGAGAGTAAGTATGAACAGACACCCATCTTCACAAAGTAGTTACAGACATAGTTGGGTATCAGCTTAGCTCAACAGGTATTATTCATATCGAGTCATGGGTTTAAGGCTAATTAATGTTTAATTCTGCAGCAAACACCATGCAAAACATGACGCCCTGGATGGAACATTAATAAAGTCAGTGTACCAAGCTGGCATTCACACAGCTGCACACTGTCACACTAAGAAATGGAAACATAATCAATATAAATATATGTTAATAATAAATATTGGTAAGTCATCTCTTTTAAGCAAACCAATAATAATTGAGACAATAAAACAGACACTTTAAGTAAAGGGGGATACTTCTGGCTCAGAAGCCAAAACAAAAATGTAGTAGTATTATTATTATTTTTATTATTATTATTAGTGTTGTTTCTGTTCCAGTGGAGGACAAAGATTTTAACAATCTTCAATGTTGTTATAACGGATGAGGAATCCTGCACATCTCTTCTGTGAAATGTTGTTACACTCAAGAGTAAGAAACATAAACCAAGCGCAATACATACGAGGCCTGTCTCAGAAGAGGCATCAACATCTCTCTGATAAAGATAAAATGTTTAATTTTAAGCTATAGAGAAAGTTGTAATTCTTAAAACAAATTACTCTGTAGATTCTGAGGTACTTTTTCCAACCCTACAGCACTCATATTTTCACAGTAGCTGTCAAGATAATAGTCTATGCTGAGATACTATTGTGAAGATAATCTCACCATAAATATTTAACATCAGCACGTGCCTCCTAAGTAACACTCAAGTACCAGCTGTACTGTTAGTGAGACTATTGTTGTTTTCTTCTTTTGCATCCTCCCTACTCCCTATAAAACTCCCTCTACTCCTTCTTTTGTCTCATCCATCTCTGTCTGCACATTCTTTCTGACTAGTGGTGGAAAGAAATGGTGTGAACACAACCGTGTGTGTGTTTCCCTTAAACGCTGGAACGGAGAGCGACAAGAATATTGTCACCGCTTTTGGAACAGTTCTCCTGTTTGGCTGCATTGTTTACTCTTGGTAAGACACACACACTCTTACTTCTCCCTTTTCCTGATCTCAATTTCTCCACAAATACAAGCCAAGTTTTCCAATAATATACCTATTTTTAGCGATTTATCATTCAATTCAAACAGCTCAGAGAATATGTAAAGGCTACAGTCCTACAAGCCCATTAACAGCAGAGCTATATATATATCTCTGCTGTTAATGGGAGGGGGAGGACCTGGTGCACAGTCCTGAGAGCAACTATATACATATATAAAATAGCTCTGAATACACATTGTGTGTTAACAAATATTGTGTATTAACAAATAAATAAATATTGCACTGTAATAAAATGAAATGGTTAAATATTGCACTGTATGAAATTGCACAGATTCCAGTTTCCTTTAAGGTATTATATAACAGTATTGCACAGCAGGAGGGCAGAAGAAAGTCCGAGGGCCGGGGGTTGGCTGTGGAGTGGAGTCAGAGCATGTGTGAGTTCATGGTGGTTATGGCCTTTGGGAAGAAACTGTTCTTGAGTCTGTTAGTCCATGCTCTGATGCACCTGTAGCGCCTTCCTGAGGGCAACGGATCAAACAGATCAGAGTTGGGGGGGGAGCTGTCTTTGATGATGTTCTCTGCTCTGCTGAGGCGGCGGGATATGTAGGTGTCCATCAGAGAGGGGAGAGGGCAGACAATGATCTTTTGTGCTGACCTTACAACCCTCTGCAGCCTCTCCCTGTCTGCCGTGGTGCAGCTGCCGTACCAGACTGTGATGCAGTAGGTCAGCAGGGTCTCGATGAACGAGCGGTAGAAGGTCAGCAGCAGGTTGGAGTCCGGGTCGTACTTCCTGAGGACCCTCAGGAAGTGTAGTCGCTGCTGGGCCTTCTTGATGACCACTGTGATGTTGGCTGTCCAGGAGATGGGCACAGAGTACAGGGGGGCTAGGTCGGTGCTGTTCCTCCTGAAGTCGACGATGATCTCCTTGGTTTTCTTGGTGTTCAGAGCCAGGTTGTTCTCCGAACACCAAGCTGCCAAGTTCAGGACCTCCTCTCTGTAGGCTGCCTTGTCTCCCTTTTGAGACGAGTCCGACCACTGTTGTGTCATCAGCAAACTTGACGATGTGGTTGTTGATGTGGGCCGGGCTGCAGTCGTGGGTGTAGAGGAGGGTACAGGAGGGGGCTCAGCACACAGCCCTGTGGGGAGCCGGTACTCAACGTGCGAGTGGAGGAGAGGTGGGGGCCCAGTCTCACCGCCTAGGGCTAATTGGTGAGAAAGTCCTTTATCCAGGCACAAGTGAGAGGGGGGAGGCAGAGAGTGACCAGTTTGGAGATGAGAATGTCCGGGATGATTGTGTTAAAAGCGGAGCTGTAATCTACAAAGAGCATCCAGACGTAGCTCTGCTGCTGCTCCAGGTGGCTCAGCGCAGAGTGGAGAGCTATGGCATCCTCTGCAGATCTGTTGGATCTATACATATGGATTATTTATTTGGGATATTTTAGGCCTTTAGTTGACAGGACAGCTAAAGACATGAAAGGGGAGAAAGAGAGGAGAATGATATGCAGCAAAGGGCCGCAGGTCGGAGTTGAATCCTGGCTCTCCTGGTCAAGGAGTAAACCCCTATATATGCGTGCCCGCTCCCCAGCTGAGCTATGTGGGTGCCAAAAAGCAGCTCTGTTTTAAGCAATGTGGAATAAAAGAACTGTACTGTGTATTTTATGGCAGACTGTAGCGACAGAGACAGGGCAGTTTGGATTGGCCGTTACTCTGGAGAGGCAGTGCATGGATTGGCTGTGGCTCAGCTAAGGATGTGAGAGATGAGAACTATGGCTTTTTGTGTTGATTCACATGTGTTTCCCATCAAGTGGAGGCATCATGTCTCTTGTGGTCGGGAATTAGACTGCAGCAATGTCAAACTGTCTGCAAGTTAATGGAAAAATACAGTGTCGGAATTACAACCTTTTTCTTTTTTTCCATCTGTATTTCTATCTCTTCATCCACTCTCTTTCTCTAGCTTGACATCCACCACCAGGCGAAGCTCTGCAGCGCTCAGAGTGTATAGGAACAGTGAGCCAGAGGCTGAGGTAAACACACAAATATTCAGACGTCACTAGGTGTGTGGGTTAATGAAATATACAGACTGATTAAACAGATTAACAGGACTCAAAAACCCCACTGACCAGACAGTTCCAATAACGCATCCTTATCAAATTAAACAAATTAGGCTCAAGAGACATAATGTTTGTGTCTATTCCAGTTTGTTTGTAATATGTATGTTTTTCTTTATACTGCAGAGAGCTCGCTGCTGTTTCTGTTGCGGAGATGACACAGGTGAGGGAAGTTAAATAATATCTATCACGTCTTGTTTTTTTCCCTCCCCCTCTTTCCAGCCTGTTCAGAGTGTATGCGTATGTCCCCAGCCGGCGTGTTTGCACACAGAGGGGCTTTGCTCATTGCTATTCCTCAGCCAGATTGAGATGGTGAGAAAGTATTGGTCAGTAAACAAAGATGATGTCACTGTTACTAGGAGGGTAGTATGACACAGTGAAGCAGGACCAGCATGCAGGTGGAGTTGTGGATAGGCTAACATTGCCCCCTGCTGGAAATAAAAGAGTTAATTATCCACTAGAAATATATCACCACGCGTACGCATATTCTATTTGGGAGTTGCATATAATGCAACATTGCAGCAATAATAAGCAATAATTACATGTACTTTCACAATAAGTGACCCTCACCCGCATGCTCTTTGCATCATTTAATGTGCACTTTTTAGATGATTGTGATGAGGAGAAAACTGGTGGAGGCCAGGACGTGATGTATGATGAGAGAGAGAAAACCATCTACAGCTACGCCTACTTCCATTCTGTCTTCTTCCTGGGATCACTCTATGTCATGATGACCATCACCAACTGGTTCCAGTAAGTGATGCTCTGAAATGATACAATGCTTAGTTATGGTTATGGACATCAGTTACTTTGGAGGATAAGACTGAACTAAGCAGACCTAAGTGCAGATTAAATAATTACCAACTTGAAAACTGATTTTGTAACCAATGGTGGTGCGTAATTTGCAATGAGTATAGAATTATCCCATCAAAGGATAAAGATTTTTTTTAGTCAACTGAGAAAGATAATCAGTACGTGCAGGAGGTGTTTTTGATGCCAGATACAAAGTATTTTTTATTTTACTTTGTTATAGGTATGAAATAGTTAAAAATAATGGTGAAAGAAATCTATCTATCCTTTTGCTAAAAGCAGACGTTTTGACATGTACTTGCATGATTTATTGTTTTGGTTCACTCTCCTCGCTCTTCTGGCCTTTATTTGGGCTGCAGCAGGCATTTGTTTTGAGAGGAAAAAAGAACCCACTGCTACCTGCCATGCATCAAAACGTTAGCATCCAGCTGACTTACATAATAGAGCAATTTAAATGCTGGTGAGTCTTGGTGTATTTGCTCAGTTCTCTCACTGTGTGCTTACTTCTGCAGTTATGATGACCATAAGATTGAGAAGCTGTTGGACGGGAGCTGGTCAGTGTTCTGGATCAAGATGGTTTCCTGCTGGGTCTGCCTGCTCTTCTACATGTTGACCCTTGTCGCTCCTATGGTGTGCCCGAAGCGCTTTGAGGCCTAGGACACCCGTCACAACGCTAGGGTCAGGCTACTTTGATTCATGGGATGTGGCCTGGCAGAAGCTTGCACGCTGAGCCAAGGGACCAGCGTCTTCACCCCCCAAACCTCCCCACTTTACCTTGAAACACAACCCTACACTGCCCTCAGCGTTTAGAACGAAGGTATATCTGTTGCCTTTTGTTTTGTATATGCTAGCATTTATTTTGCTTTGTTTTACAATGTTAAGCTGTTAATACCTTGATGGTAATTTTTTTTATCTTTTACTACCACTTTCTCATGGAGTTTTGTATTACTTACAGATTTGAGATTACATAAAGAATCATGGGAGTTGAGTTACATTGTGAAACAGTTTCAGTTTTTTGGGATTCTCGCTTTTAATCTCAGCCAGTCAGTTCTGCACAGTTGGACCATAAAGTTATAGCAAAGTTTTGGGACAAATGTATTTCAGGTTAGAGATATTACAAGAGAAATTGTATTTATTTAAGTGAGTCTTAAGTGATCAGAAATCATTTATGAAGAACTGTGGTGTAAAGTGAAGTAGATTTGTCCACAACTCTGTTTAAAAACTCATCTCTCAGGCTCACATGTAAGCTGTATATGTTTCTGCTTTGTTATATCGCACCCTTTTTGTAGAAGTTTTCTATGCAAAGATGCAAGTCTTTTCAATATTATAGCCAGTGTTGTGAAGTTCCCACCTTGATTTCAAGGATGTTTCAAGTTTTATTATTGTCAGTGCTCCATTTGAGCCAGATTTTTTCTTAGGAAAATCCCTGTCATCTGTACAACATTTCCAGTCATTGTTGTTGTACAGGGCTGTGCTCCTCAAAACAACCTGCCTTATGTAAGAGTGACGTTAGTGTAGTGCCGCCTCTCTGGAAGAGCTGCAATGACACAGATGAGGAACGTTTGCCAAAGGTAGATGTCAGAAAACAACAAACTACATTATCAAAAGTATTTGGTCAGTTACAGAAAATAATATAACTGAGAACGTTATGTATTTGCATGCACACACAGACACTTGAATCAGCCATTTTGTGTACAGTAATAAAGGCTTTTGTTACGTGTGTCAGCTCATAATGGTGGTCAGAAAGGGGTAGCATAAGTGCTTTTATTAGTGAGTTATTCAACACTGGATGTTGGGTTTACTGCCAAAAGAAAATTCACACAAATACCTTCACTTGTTTGTTACCTGTGTAACAGATTTCTGTTGTATTTTACATTACAATTTAATACATTGTATTAAAATACAATTTATTGTGCATTGTTAACTGCAATTTTTTTTCTCATTCATCATTAAATCATTATGTCCTTTTTTGTTTTATAATAACTTTAAATGTACGTACATTTTGGCTTAAATCCTAAAAAAAAACAGATAGCAGGACCCACTGTGAAGGCTGTGTACTACCATAACGTACAGGGACACTTATTTGGACCAAGTAGTGTGTTTGAAAAACAAAGATGTGGGTGCCATGCAGTTCATTGTTCACAATCTTTTAATAAAACTCCATTGAATGCCATTTGGTGTCTGGATTTGCTGATTTTTTGTTTAAAAAAACGACATAGAACCTGCTTTTATTTTATTTTATTTTTATTTATGCTCAGATTGTTATTGTACTTGCAACATAATTGCACATTTAAAAGTTCTCCTAAAATGCTGATTATTGCATAAACATACACAAAACCGGCTGATTTATACAAAAATGTACTGGCTTCAGTTACACAAAGTATATAATGCCCAATCCTCTCATTTGAATGACAAAGTTAAAATCGGTCCATCATGTTCCCTCTTACAGTCATCTTTCTTTCTCTAGCTCATGTCCTTTTCCTTTTGGTTCTCATCTGCAACTGTACTCCTTACCTTCATGCTTTGTTGTTTTACTATAGGATTACTATATATATATTTACTAATAGTATTATTATGTTTTACAATATAGTTTTACAAGTTGTTTCCTTGATGGATCACTTCCCTTCTCTGGCTTCACTCTGTGTTCTGGGCATTGAGATCCTCGTAGTCAGCAGGAACAGTGTCTGTGGTGTTGAGAAAGAAAAAGAAACTCATGGGCATACTTAAGTTTATGTAGCTGACTGGACTGCCTTTAATTTAAAGACACTCACCGTTGCAACGGTACTTCAGATTGGACCAGATTATATTTTCCTGAGAGAAGCAGAACACGCCCAGTCTTCCACCTCTCATACTGGTGTCAATGATCACCCCTGTGTCTGCCACCAGCTTTGGACCCTCAAAGAAGCGAGCCCTGGTTCACACACAAGGTGATTTAAGTTTAGTCAGTTCACACCTTATGAGTGTGTCTCTTGAGTGTTGATGTGTGTCCTGATCTTTGTACCTGATGTATCCAACCTGTGGTCTGTGCTGGAGGAACCAGCGGTAGGACACCTTGTCCTTCCAGCCAACGTTCCTCGGATCCTTCCACAGGAGACGGACCTGCTCAGGGGTGTGTCCTGTGTGCCAGAGGGAGTTCCTCAGATACTCACCCGGACCTGTCTTTGACTTCACAACCTAGTGATGTCAGATAGCATAAGAGAGGGAAAATAACATGATGAAAGTAAATACCCTTCCCCCAGCTGTAGCTTCTGCCCACCTGTCCCTGGGCAAGACATTTATCCCCAAATTGCTCCTGATGGTCAGGCATGGAACTTGCACGGTAGCTCGCCGTCATTGGCTTGTGAGTGCAGTCAATGCAGCCACTTACCTTGAGTTGTATTCCCGGCTCAGCGACTGCTCTGAAGGGTGCAGCCTGCCAGTAGGTTTGTTCTGTCTGTTTCCACATCACCACGTAGAAGGAGGAGGAGTCCTGGTAGCCGAAGATGAAGCCGGCGTAGTCATCATCCGTCATTGTGTTCACGTGGAATGTTCCCTCAAAGTCGACCCCACTGAATGCTTTGTAGCCTACATATGTGGACAGTTAAAAAGAAAGACACAACATATTAGGGAAAAGGCTGAAAAAAAAAAAACACATTGAAGAAGATGGAAAATATTCTATTATTAAAACGGATGGAGATTAGGCAGTATGTAGGTACTCTGCGCTTACCTACAGCAAGGCCAGGGTCAGAGTTCATTGTCTGAACTATCTCCATGCCCTGCCAGGACAAAAGAGAGTCGCTCCACTTTATTTCTAGTACTATGGGACTCATTAGATATGTTGTTGATGAATACTAACATAATAATTGCAATTTGCAGTGTTTATTCAAATGAACAGGTCATCCAATGTTACTATCCAGTACAGTTACTATCCTCATTTGTATAGAATATGGACAGAACAGGTGAGCTTTATACAAAGTCTTGAAAAAAAAACGGTAATACGAGTCTTTGCTGTCTGGATTTACCCTGCAGAGATCTGAAGAGCAGTTAACCGTAGTCCTCATAAATTGACCAGAGTTTAAAATGCCAACACAAAGAAAGCGTAAGGTCACAGACATCTGGACGAAGTGAGGGACAACCAGCAGAATTTCCGCAGCGCTTGAACAATCCAGGAAATTAAACAATGTCGATATAGACTTCTGTAATACAGTAACAGAGGTTAGCTAGAGAAGGGGTTTTGAACTCTGGCTATTGTTTACCTGATTGAGGACCACCCAGTTGGGGTCAATCTGAGAGTCCCCTTCTGGATCCAGCACTACGGTCTGATAGGCTCTGAAGTCGGTCAGGGTGACCTCGGCATTCTCTGGACAGTGGTCAATTGTGTCGATGACATTGTCTTTGTCAAAATCTCCTTCGCATGCGTCTCCAACTCTGTTATCTGAATTACAAGGAGACAGCTCAAGGCCAACACAGTAGAAACAAATACTCACTGCATACCGTACACATGTACGCCCAAAAGACAAACATGAAGTGATACTAACTATCTGTGTCCTTTTGGTCTGGGTTGGGAACTAGTCTGCAGTTGTCATCATCGTCCAGTATGCCGTCGTTATCATCGTCATCGTCACATTCATCTCCCTAGCGAGATAAAATAGCACATTTGGTGTAGTGTAAACACGGAGCCATCTATATGTGAGAAGAATTGACGAAATATGATGCATTAAATAAATAAAATAAAGTATGAAGGAGGAGATTGAAACCATTCCATCCTTGTCAGTGTCCAACTGAGAGGAATTGATGATTGTGGGACAGTTGTCTTTTGTGTTCTGGTGTCCATCACCATCACTGACAAAGAGGAGGTAGAGCAGGTAAAACAAAACGTTACACATCTTTATACACATTCGTACCACAGGTCATGAAAGCGGGCTCTACCTGTCAATGTTGTCATCACAGCTATCTCCTACAAGGTCATCATCTGAGTCAGACTGCAGGTAGACAAAACAAACACTGTTGATCAGAGTTAGGGCTGCTCAATTATGGAGAAAACTAATTTTGGTTAATAACAAAATCACAATTATTTAACACTATTACTCATTGACTTTTGGAAAGATGTTGAATTTACGGAACTTAAAAAACATTAAAACAGTTCTAACAAATCAACAGTGAAAACACCTTAAAAACACTTTCACTTATTGAATTCCCCTTCAAAACACAAGACAAAATAAGAGTATATTTGCAAAGGGTTAAGTGTAAAATATTCGTTTTTCTTGATCGTTATGAGCCAAAATTGAAATTGCATTAATTGCACATTCCTAGTCGGAGTTATGGCAGCATATAGATCTTTTTCAGGTTATTGTTTAGTTTGTTACCTGGTTAGAGTTGGCCATATCGGGACAGCTGTCACAGGCATCTCCCACCCCATCGTTGTCTCTGTCTTTCTGGTCTACATTGGGGACTCGCTGGCAGTTGTCAAGAATATTCTTCAAACCTTCAAATGAACATAAACACCTCAGCACTTTTATTTCTGCGTCATGTGTGAAAGCGTTGACAGGAAAATAAAAAAAAAAGAAGCATGACAGAACACAGCCTACAGACAAGGTCTGTCAAATGGATCACCAGATGGCAGAGTTTCTGGAAGACGAAGGTGGAATAGTTTCCAGTGGCCTTCAATGCCTGGCTGAGGCATACAGTGGAAAAATGCATTTAGAGACGGAACAGACATGACCAAGCCCTTGGCAATCCAGCCTTGGAGTTAAGGCCATAACCATAATGAATTATCATCATCATATCATATCTAAACAAAATGAATGAACAGGGGTCAACAAACAGAGTCTAAACATGCAATGTGCATTAGCAAGCATATACAGGTAAACATGCAAGCACACACAAGTTAAAACTGTGGAAAAATGAGAAGTGCTCTAAAAGGGAAATCAGGTGAAGTGTGTGAGAAAGGTTTGTGAGAAAACATGATTCTAGTTGGAACATTTCACCTGAGGAAGGTCTTTGTGACCAAAACATTTTGAAATAAAGTATTTACATGCATAATGGACAGTGTGTGGGAAGTGTTACTGGTAACCTTTACCTTTTCTGATGCACTTGCCCCAAAAAAGAGGTGTGCAAAAGTGCTTTTGAATCGAGTTGGAACATTTTAATATTTAACACTTTTTTCTATTGGGGTTTTGGAGTTTGTTTTGATAAGGCTTATTAAGGCTTGTTTCCCTGAAAGCCAATGATCTAACTGGTACAGGATGTGTATTAGAAACAGACCAGGAGGCTGTTTTGAACAGATAAATTGGTGCCAGTCCAGTGAACGCAACAAAAATCTCCACACTTTCCACCAAACGGGATTGCAAAGGTTGTATTCTTGTCTAGACAGTCTGTGGTTTGGATAACCCTCACATACATGGCCATTCTTTAATGCAATTATCAGCCACTTGGTTTCACAATGTATTTTTAAAAGTATTACCTCTAATTGATGCAATAAAAGCAGTAATAGTCCAGTAATTACAGCTCCCACAGTAATGACCATCTAACCATTTCAGCCAGTGTGACCATTTACAAAAATTGCCCCTCTAATTACACTCAGTAATGTCCAGCAATTATAAAACTATGTGACTATAATAATTCTTTGACTGTTACTTAACAAATACGCTTACCGTCCCCATCCATATCATCATCGCATTCATCTCCCAGCCCGTCCTGATCGGTATCCCTCTGTGTGGGGTTATCAACTGTTCTGCAATTGTCACAAGCATCGCCATGGAGATCCTTATCACTGTTCCTTTGGTCCACATTAGGAATAAGCCAGCAGTTGTCCTAAGACAGAAAAAAATAGGTTTACTGCAGTGTGCACAGGCTCAAGTGAGAGAGAGTGAGCACCCACCAAAATTTGTGAGAGCTCATGGTATGTTGGTCCTGTGTAAAGTTACCTACATCTATGTTAATAATGCCATCACTGTCTGCATCATCATCACAGGAGTCACCCATCCCATCCCTGTCTGCATCCTCTTGGCCAGAGTTTGGCACAAACACACAGTTATCCTGGAAACACATCAAAACACACAACATTATATGTATATAGTGTAACACTAGCATGAATTAATTCAAAGAGAGGTCAGGGGGTTTAGAAATGAGTACCTTCTCACAGTTGTTGTCTCTGCACTGGAGCTTACTGTCAGGATATGCGTCAATATCTGTGTCCTTTCCACACACATAGCCATTACCTGCCCAACCAACGCCACACTAACATGCACACAAGAAGAAAAAGTCATGTCATGACATTTTATGTGAATGTAACGAGGAACAGCCAAACAGTTAGTGACTAACATTCATGATCCAGGGGTGTGCATGCGTGTAGCTGATTGTGACTACAGTGTCTTCTTAATTCTTACCACACAGCTAATGCTGCCGTCTCTCTCCACGACACAATTGGCATTAGCGTCGCAGGGGTTGGGTTGACCATTGGGGCAAAGCCTGATACCATGGCAGCCTTTCACCTGATCACCTGTGAAGCCGGTTTTGCACTCACCGCAGCGGAAGGAGCCCTGGTGAGGACAATACTGAGTCAAAGACCAGGGCCTTCTGCTATGTGAGAGTGTGACAATAACCATACAGCACTCTCAGTGGCCTTACTATAGTGTTGTGGCAGTGTGAGTTGGCAGTGCAACCTCCATTCTCAGGCGGGCCCAGACACTCATCTATATCGTCACACGCCTGGGAAGAACAGAAGAAAGTCAGCATATCAAGAAAACATTCTGATATCCATTCGTATTCCAATAACAGGCTCAGATAATTCAAACTAAATGTTTTATATACAGTGTAAGAGTTTTGTTTGTTGTACCTGTTTGTGGGACTTTGCATAGGACACTCCCACTCCATTTATCTCTGGTCCTAGGTATCCCAGAGGGCATTTCTCACAGCGAAAACCTGGAGCAGTGTTCACACACCGGACACCAGGGTAACATGGGTTAAACTGGCACTAAGACACACAAAACAACATTGTCAAATGATAATTAGTGCTACTTTTACTGGTTTTCAGAGACTCATGCACACCAAGAAACACATAAACCGTACTTCATCTACGTCGTCACAGTGTACCCCATCTCCTGTATATCCATCAGGACAGGGCGCACACTGGAAACCCCCTGACTCTGAGCGGATGCACATGTTTTGTCTGAAACAGGTGCCAGGTGGGCAGGTAGACTGAGGCTGCATGACAATTGGAGCTGGACCTGTGTTGGTTGGATCGCCCCCGAGACCTGTAGGCACACGTAGACATACATAAAAGCACCTGGCTGAAATGTCACTTTGTCAGTAGTGTCTAAATACTCTAAATAATGTATAAATGATCAGAGTTTTTGCATTTCTCACCACAGGCAAGACATTCCGCAATGGTATTTCTCAGAAAAGTTGTCTCCTTAATCTTAAACAGAAAGAAACAGAGTGAAGAACTGTTAGTCAGAACAAACTGTGTTGATTGGGTAATTGTGTTATAACTTCACAGCTTATATCATTGGAGACAAATTGTATGTTTCAATACCCAAACCTTTATGAGACTCAGAAGTTTTTAAAATCTATTAATAGTGTGTCTACTTCAGCTCTGGTGGATCTCTTTCCTTATATACAGGAGTGTGTCAGACAAGTCTGAAATGCCGAACTCAGGCTCTCTGTTTTATGCCTTATTCCCGAAAACAAATCCTCTGCGTTAAATAAGCATCTAAAATCATCCACTTCTATCTGCTGCTGAAGTAGATTTTGCTTTTACTCAGCTGTCAGTTGCTGAGGTTACATAAAGTCTTAAAAAACTAAAGAGCTCCAGCAGGTCCTCACAGTCTGGATTCTCACTTTATATAACAAATGGCTGATTGTATTTCCAAACCAATCTCATCCCAAAGAAAAAAGGAAATTCCAAATGTTATTTGTAATCCATTTAATTTCATCTCAGCATCAACCTGGTTTTTAAATGCAACCGAAAAGTTGGTAAACAACATCATCAGTTGATTGGACAAGAACTTTATGTTGAAATACTATGGTACTTGTATTTATTATCCAAATCATCTTAAACCATTTGAAAATATGGTGTTTTCCCATTCCATCAGTAGTTACTCGCATGAGACACACAAGACTGGGATGACATGAACTGTGTTACCTGCTGGTTGAGCAGTTGCTTCATCTCAGATAACATGCTCTTCAGCTCCTGCATGGTGGCCTGGTCGTGTGCAGTGCTACCTCCCTGGATACCTGAGGTAATTTGGCAAACAAGAACTAAATACACATCAAACATATACAGTTTAAATGACTGCATGTGTTTTCCATGTGATGTCAGACAGTCAGTTGCAATCCATTCTCACTCAGCAGCTGCAGAGATTCACGCGGATCCATGCTGCAGTCCTGCAGAGTCGCCACATTATCTATGGTGTCCTCTATCACCAGTTTCAAGTCTGTCAGTTCATCCTGAAATGCATGTGGCATATGTCCTTTAAGTTGTTGCACTACACTACTACTCAAACGGTATTCATATTTACACTGTAATATTGGGACTTTACTATTTTTGCCTCTGCAGTGAAATGTTTAATTACTCTCAACTGTAAACCTCTTCTTCACCTGTCCACTCGACTGCAGGGTCCTGAGTGCCACCTTGTTGGGACCAGGGGGGAGTGAACCAAACGCAGCCGGCAGATCATCCAAAGTGTGTACCAGTCTGCAGTCTACATAGATGTTGAGGCGCGGCGGACCGCCCTGTAGACCTCTGGCATGTAGCATCACATGGTGATCTTGGCCATCTGCCAGGGAAGCGTGGTTGAAACTGGTTGTGACCGATCTGCCGTCAGTCTTCTGGAAACGAATGGTCACTAGAAAAGGAGAGAAGTGAGATTGAAAGACAGAGAAGAAAACAGACAGCGGACAGAAAGGAAGAGATAGGCAGCAAGAGAACACAAGTTAAAACTCTGATAATGTAGTCTGTTAAAGTAGTTGTCACAGACACTGTTAAATGTGTTAGTGGAATAATTCACCCTTGCTTAGTTTGGCCTGCACACTGAGCTCCAGGTACTTGGTGTTGTCTTTGGGGTTGATGACACTGTACAGAGAGGTAGGGGCCTTGCTGTGGAGCCTGAAGGAAGAGAGGAGGAAAGCCTCATCTCGCCCTTTGTTCTTTAGGCTTCCTTGGAACAAGTCTGGCAGGCAGTCTGGAGACACCAGCAGGTCATAGACTAACACAGGAGAGGATTATTAAAAACCTGCATTACACTGCTGTAGACACATTGTTCCATCATTGTGTCAAAAAAAGTTTAGAGAAAAGCCACAGTTTAACACAGACAGTGAGGGAAACATGATCAATCGCACAATAATTAGCAAGGAGCTTAGGGAATATTCAGCAACTGAAAGCACTCAGTCTGGTACACGGTAAGAGGTGCTTTTTATTGAGTGTTAGACAAGAGTTCCAGAAAGCAGCAGTGGTAAACTCTTTCCACTGGAACAAACCCACTGCCTCACAATCACATGCACGGACACACACACACACACACACACACACACACACACACACACACACACACACACACACACACACACCACACAAACACACACACACACAAACACACACACACACAAAAACACAGCTATTTGCTAAATTCAAGAATAATACGAAGTGACAGGTTATTATATGGAAACATTTGCTTGTACTCTAGGTAAATCAAAGTTTTGCACATATACTCTCCAAGATGGCAGTTAGTGTTGTTTACCATCTAAAATTGATCCGGACGTGAAATTCGACTAACTACAAAAAAGCAAATAAAATTCCCGTTGCTATTTGCAGGCTTGCTGCAGATTAGAAGTTTTAAGACCAGACATCAGATAATAACGAATACATAACCCAGAAAATGTGCTGAACTACAGAGACAAATATGATGTTTTCTAGAAGGACATGGACGGTGAAGAGTACTTACTAATGCCTTGAGCTGTGACAGTGAGCACCAGCTGTTGCAGCACCAGAGACAGAGCCGCTGCTCTGGCCCACACACCCATCATCCAGTGCTTCAGTATTGGACACACCTCAGCAGAAGTTGTTTTAAAAACTAAACTACTCTTATGGGTCAATTAGAGTATCACAGATTAGAGTGTCACCAATTTTAACACAGAATGATGGAAAATATCCAGAAGTTTAAGCAAAATCTCAGTAGAGGTAAAATGGTTTTGTGGACACAGGCACAGCTTTTAAAGCAAAGGGGTGTGTCCTTGCACTCTACTGTTGCGAAAGTGGCACAGTGTAAGGACTATTTTAAGACTTTAAGGGAGTGTCCCCTTGCTACTATAGTTCCATCAAATAATAAATTGTATGTTGAACCTGTGTGTAAAAGACGTGGTATTAGTGTATGCTAGAAACATTTAAAACAATAAATAAATCATTATACATAGCATTTTATTCCAAAAAGTGTACTACATTACTTATACTGTTGGAGCTAAATGTGAGTTTTTATGAATTTATGACCCTATTTTATTTAGAGTCAAGATAAAGTTTAATTCCTTGAGTCTTTATGTCCACTATCTTTTAGGGATTTGTAATATAACAGCACAAAAATACTCTAAATCAGCCTGCACACAGTCAGTCAACTCTATAAAAAAGTCTTAAAGGAGGAAAACTTGATTCCAGTTGGCCATCTTTCCCCACAAACATCATAAACCCGTGGCATAGACGTGGATTTGATCCCGTAGCTCATCACCAGTCAGCCAGTTAAATTGTATAACTATATGCCAGATGTGTTTAATGTTAATGTAATCTAACTTGTTCTACATACCTCTGCCAACCTTTTCTAAATTCCATCTGTTGGAGAATGTGGGAAAGGAAGGACGAAAAGGGCTAGACTCGGGACCCTGGAAACATTTCATGATCGATGTCTGGTACTCGTCTTAAAGCTTCACCTCAAGCACATTTCAACATCTCAGTTGCTGGTCCGGGCCAAAGAGAGACATTTACCATCCCTCGGAGCATTATCACCGGGGACGCGTTTGTGTCTGGCTGTCTGGTCTCCGACCAAGCACCTGGCAGCCTTCGACAGTCTGACTAACAATCTGTGGACAGTTCTCATGCAATTGTTGCTGGAAATAAGTAAATGGTCTCAAAACAGAAAATTACTTTTTCAGAATTATTTTTTGGGGTTTTCCCTTTATTAGGAAGTGACAGTGGATAGACAAGGGGGATGACACACAGCAAAAGACAGCAGGTCAGATTCGAACCCGTGCCGCTGCCGGATCAGTCAACATGGGGCAAACACTCTTACCATGTGAGCTAGAGGACGCCCTATAGGACTCTTATAATATAAAAATCAAAAGATTAAAAGGTCACTTCCATTCCTGACATAAAGTAAGTCTGACCGTGTGTCACTGATCCTTTTTACCTTTACAAAAAATGTGAAATGCAATCTTTTACATGTGAAAAAGTTAATTTCACATTTGTAATGTTGTGATTTCAAATGTGAAACCAAGTTTCATATTTTAAAATAACTTATTATTACTAACTATTCTAACTTAGTAACTGTTAACTAACTAGCTAAAAGTTAACTATGTACCAACAGTTTACTATAAGTTATTAGTTTACTATTAACGAAGTGTAATCTATGAACTAACTTACTATGAACTAACTATTAATTAACCAGTGTGTAAGGGTCCATTTCTATTTTGTAACTGTATCTGTACACTGCCCATTTTACGAATACATTCTGAATCAGGGGCTACATTTCCCCATACAAGTAACTAATACATCTGGAGCTTTTGATTGAATCACACAAAACTCCTGAGAAGAGATTGCTGCACAGTTCAGCCACTTTACGATCTAGGCGCTACTGAGATTTTCTTGTCCTTGTTACTTTATGTTAATACATTCTTTCTCATTATGATTACTATTTTTGTACTAACATTTATAAAAGTAATTGTGTGCACATCCCACCTTCTGGCAGGTGCAGGACAAATGAGAAATACTAAAATGAAAGATTTAATGTCCGCAACACTGCTTTAAGCTCCCATAATTTAATACAAAGGCAACTGGGTCTTCTTCAGGAAAATGGTCAACTCATTTGACAAAGGGATATCCATATGTAGGCATTACGATAAACTGATCCAACATGTGACTTCAATTAGTTTTATTAGGTCTAAAAAGCCTAATAGCCCCACTCATGACTCAACTATTTTTGTACCCCCTCTCATAAAGATGCATCATAAATCATGAGTTGTTGCTAGAATGGCTTAATTTCTTCATAAGTAGCCTACCAGACAATTCTGTAGGCTTACCAATTTTATGACTGTAGGATCCTCACAAACTGACAAAGAATGAGCCATTATAGTCGAATGACATAAGCCAAAGAACGGGATTCTGAATTTTTTTTTTAAATCACAGGTTACAGTATTATTCTTTCAAGTCAAGTCTCGGTAGCCTACTTATTTTCTTCACCTCTGCAGACTCTGATATGACCAGGATATGACAGGTACCTCGTGACGTCACAAGCTCCTTGCATGGATCAAAACATGGCGGCTGCCATGGAGCTGAGATGCTGGGGAGGAGACTGGGGTTTGCCTTCTGTCCACACGGAGTCTCTGATAGTCCTGGTAACGTTATCGTTGGCTTGTAAAAGAAATAAATACTGTCATTATATCCAGCTGTAATTTGAAGACGAAATGTTTCTTCTCCGGTGTTCTTCGCCTCTTCTCTGATTAGCTTTCATGCTAACTTGCCTACTGTAGATTGCTTGATAAGCTAACGTTAGCTGTTCCTGCAAACTCGATGAGCAGGACAGAACATAATATTTCCAGTTGAGTTTTAACGTTAGGTTTTCCCTGCAGCATAACTGGGCGGACTGCATGGGCTGTCGTCCGTGCATGTCTGGCTGTCAAAAGTCACTTTTATTGGTAACAAAAATGTGGTCCTTCAAGGTCAGCTTGTTGAGGCTTCCATATTAATTTAATTGGCTAATATTCCTCTCTCTCACCAACTATCGACTGTGGCCGTTGTAGTAATAGTAAAACACGTGTCATTAAAGAAACATTTCAGTTGTTTTCATTTACTCTGTCAGTGAATCCATGCAGTTACCTTACTTGCCACAGGGTGACATTATGACTAATTTTCTGACATGCATTCCTCCCTTATAAAGCAAGTAGTGCAATGCTTTTTGAATAGACTAACATATTAAAACAGGAATTCTGTTTGATATTAGTACATTTTAGAAAATAGGAATAAGGCAATTATATAATATGAACAATTACAGGCAGCAAATAAGGTAGCATTGGTTTTAGAGCTGAAATTATTCAATTAGTCTATTGACAGAAAATAACCAGTTTATTCTTTTAGTTATTTTTTTTTCATGCCACCAGTCTTAGCACCTCCAATGTGGTGATTTGCTGCTTTTCCTCTGTTTTGTACCACTGTAAACTGAACATCTGTTGGTTGTTTGACTGTTGGTCGGACAAAATAAGACATTTGGAACAAGTCCCATTGGAATCCAGAAATTTGTGATAGCTAGTTCTGACTATTATTTGAAATGTTGTAGTTAAAATAACTGTTAGTTGCAGCCCTAATTGATTTAGTTATAAGTATTAAACTGAAAATGATTCCAGCATAACATTCATGACATACTTTGAAATCATAAATGCACAAAAGATTGTCTCTTTTTACCATCTTTCTCAGTTCAAGTATCATTTTTCTTTCAGGCATATGCCAAGTTTTCAGGGGCAAAAGTCACAGTTTCCCCTATAGACTGGACATGGAAAACTCTAACAGGTTGGTTGCAGCTTCCTACAAACCAAAATTACATAACGTGGTCCAGGCATCACATGGGGATTGCTTACACATGTGGTTGACAGAGAATTCAATGATATAGGTACATTTAACAGTACACTTAAGTTTGGAAAATATGTCCATGTAATTTGTATAATCCAGTCCGAGCTTTCTTCGGGCTCTTGAAAATATCACTACACTATAGTAGTATGCATACTTAAAATCACATGACCACTAACACAATAATTGCCACATTCATGAAAATCTTGTGGAACCAAACATTTGCCAGAACAGGTTGAAAAACAGATTTATGTCATGGGTTTTATGCATCCAATTGAATTCCAAAAATGTAGGGAATTCATGTAAATCGCAGGTAAACATATATTGTTAATTACAACACATGCAACAACAGATGCAACACCAGCTCTTAGCTTTGTCTTGAATTGTTATATCTTCTTCCTGGCATTCAACCTGCAGCCACAGTCCCGGAGTTGCTGTGTGAAGACTCTGCAGTTCAGGAACCAGCACAGATTCTCAACTTCCTGAGGAAACGGGTAAGCATAAACACAGCGGCTGCTCACTGTCCATCACCTGGTCATTGTGATCCCCTTAAGCGGTATATATTTATATATCTAATATTTGTGACTTATCTTTTTTTTTCCCAGAGGTTTAATGCTGACTATGAACTGTCAGCCAGACAAGGAGCAGACACCATGGCATACATCGCTCTGCTTGAAGAGAAACTACTTCCAGCTCTGGTAACACCATCTCTCCTCTGCTTGTTCCCTGAAGGACTCATCTGTGAGTACTGTTAATATTTAGAGTGATGCCTTTTGTCCCACAGTTGCACACTTTCTGGGTGGATGCAGAAAACTACGCCAATCTGACACGGCCATGGTTTGCCTCACGCTCGCCATTCCCTCTTAACTTTCTCGTCCCTAGTCGCCATGCCAACACTGCCCTCTCCCGTATCCTTCTAACCAAAGGAGAGGCACCGCTACACAGAATCACTGAGGTGGAGGGAAAGGTAAATATTGAACCGTCTGATTCATCAGTCACAAGTTGTCTTTTTCCCACAACTGTAAATCTCTTTCCCTGTCTGCCTCAGATCTACAGCGATGCTAAAGAGTGCCTGAATCTCCTCTCCTACAGACTGGGAACGGCAAACTACTTTTTTGGCAACTTGTAAGTTCTCTAATGTCTTTTGAAGGATCATATGTATATCACATGCAAGTGCAAAGCTATTGAAAAACAAAAAGATGGAAAAGCCTGTAAAATTGGGATGGAAATTTTGTCTTATTTCATAAAACTTATGGTTAGGAGTCTGTGCCGGTGTTAGTTTTTCTTATTAACTACTCAGTTGGTCATTTGAATACAATTCATCACAGAAATAGAGCTGGCACAATTAGTAGACTAATTGATTAGTTGATTAAGAGAAAAATAACATATTTAATAACAATATTTTCATAATTCATTGGAAGTAGCTTTGGATTAAAGCGTCAGCTAAGTGACACGTAATGACATTTTTAATGCAGAATTGGCAGTGTAGTTTGTAGCCACTCACATATCATATGTTTATATCATATAAAACTGAATATGGATTTTGGACTGACAAAACAAGTCATTGTAAAGATATTACCCTAGACTTTGAGCAACTGGATTAATCCATGTTGAGAATAATTGTTAGTTGCAGCCCTACACAATAAGCTGAAGTACCGGTAGTATAGAAAATCATATTTACTGTTGATGTTTACCACATCAAAGGGAATTGGAAATAAACTTAGAAAATGCTTTTCAGTGTTCATTTAGAAAAAATTTTTATTTATTGTAGTTTATAAAACACACATAATATGAGTAATACTGCTGTTGCTGTCTCTTAAACCTATATTGCTTTAAAAAAAAGTTGATGGTTTATTTGTTAGGGACAGATACAGTATATAGACAAACTGAGAACAGCTATCAGATGAAAGGATCATAGTGGTTATAGCGGATGGTAGTTTGCAACACCCATCCCTACAAAGTCTTTTGTCTTGTCTTTGTTTGTAGGCCGACCAGTCTGGACGCCTTTGTGTTTGGTTTTGTGGCTCCACTTTACAAAGCCAGTCTCCCCAGTAGCCCCCTGCAGAGTCACCTCAGGCAGCTGGATAACCTCACAAGCTTCTGTGACAACATCCTCGCAGTCTACTTCAACTCAGACCACCCTTGTAAGATCACTGCAAACACAGAAAATACTCACACTCCTGGGGCTTCAGCTTGGCAAAATTCACATACGAAGATGCAAGAGAAGTTTCACATTACAAACACAAAACATCTAACAACATCCGTGTTCATCTTCTTCTCACATCTTTGTTTCACTGCATGCTTGCTCTTTGTATCTTCTAATTTTTTTAGCCTAACACAATTCCTCTTCCACTAACTCTCTGCTATTTTCTGCCATTGTCCGCTTACATCATTTCTCTCCAGGTCCCCCCCCACCTGTTCAGGAAACAATGGCTGCCAACCTCCAGAAACTAACTCAGCTTGTAAACAAAGAGTCCAACATGATCGAGAAGGTGCTTCTGCTTTCCTTTTACCGTCTCTTTGCTTGGGTTCATGGTTGCATTTGGCAGGTACAGTCTCAACTGTACTAGAAGTATATGTAGTGTATATAGTATAGTGTATAGAATCATTGTCAAATTGTTTTCTGCGTGTGCTCTAACTAAACTGGACACCCTATACTGTAGATGGATGACAACCTTCGCAGCAGCCCTCAGCACAAACCCCACCGATCGGAGCCCAAACCCAGTCTGGCTAGTGAGAAGAGCTCTACTCCTGCCTAAGCCCTGACCTGTCAACCCTGGTCCAGCTTTATGAATGGAGGAGGAACTGCCTGTAACTGTGCAGTTCTGAATCTGACATCCTAAAATCAAAAAAAAAAAGTCATCCAGCTGAACTATTCTTTGAATGAAAAATAACTTATAATAATAATAATGGTAGTACTACCTAATTATTAAAGAAAAAAATAATGATGATAGATTTCAAAGATGTTGGTCTGAAAGAAAAAGGGAAAGTGCATGTGTGAGGTTTTTAAAGAGGTTGAGCGCATGTATGTGGTTATGGATGGAATGCTATGAAGTGGTGTTTGGATGAGAAAAACACAAAGTTAAAAGAAAGCTGAAGGAAATGAAAGTTCCCATGGACACATCCTTCCTCATATCCACTGTAAATATCTTCTGTAAATTCTAATGACATTTAAAATATTCAGAGTACGCAGTCATGACTATAGAAATATCCAATCATTTATTTTGCTTTGCTCTTACCTCCTCTGCATTGTACAGTAAATTTCTTTTACTTTTTTTTATTTTCAGCTTCTAAACACTCTTTGCTAGATACACTGGGGTGATTTATACAACCTATATTAACTCCTTCATGCTAAATACGTTGAACTACTGTATGTGAGAGTTTTTCCAGGGACTATCAGAAACAAGTGTCTTTCAATTATAGTTTGTTATGCAAGATCCACTCACTGTTGTGTGTGTGTGTGTGTGTGTGTGTGTGTGTGTGTTTTCTTCTTTCTGCTGTATTGTCATTTGTGCCTATTTAAGAGTTACCTTAAACTGAAGTGTCTGTCCCATTTGGGACGTTGACTTTTTTTGTCTTTATTTTTAATTGGACAGTGAAATGAGTTGCCATGTTTCTACTGTTCTGTTCCCTAACATCCTCATCTGGGCTCTTCCAGAAATTCTCTTTATAGTTACATTCTCTTCACATGTGTGTCTTTTTGTTTGTTTGTTTCATATAGGTACATTATGCCTTCATGACTGCTGGTGTCTTTGTACAATTGTCAAAATGTTAACAGTGTCCTTTGATACATAACATAAATTATCTTTGTCCTTTCTGTTACTGTTGCTCATTCTCTGTAGATGGTTGGTAACGTATATTATTGAAATAAAAATATGAGATTTGAACCATGGCCACGCTCTTTTTTTTTTTCCCCTCAAGCAAAATAAACAATATTGTTTCACTAAATTTATAAAAATAACTAAAATTATATGGGCTATGATATATGATGTGTAGATGTTTTTGCCATCTTCTAAGCAGATGCAGCATGAGGCGGGCTATTGGGTGACTTGTTTTTCCAGTGATAATTACAACAGATTTCTCCCTTGCCCACAATGCTTATTGTGTGATTGGTTGTTTAAATGCTGGGAGGATAGTAAGCTCTTTGTCTAGTTTTGGCCTTAGACATGGAAAAAATGAGAGTAATTAGTTTGAAGGAGATGATGCATACTTGACATACGATATTGTCGTAGTCATCGGTTACATGAGGTAGAGACCCCCGCTGAGACTTCTCTTGGCTGGCTGTTTAATAAGCGCGGTGAAGGGAAATAAATAGCACATTTGGATCTGTTGTCAATTGTGTGCAAATGTCTAAAGTGTTTGCATATTTTCAATTGTAGTGATTTAACAACGCTATTGTCATCCTGGTTTGTCTTTCTGGGTTAGACAAATAATCGTTTGTACAATGAAAACTATGAAAACAGTGCCAAGTCTGCAGCAGTGAGACTGGGTCCTAATTTTCCGCTGTAACAGAAATAGAGCCTTCCTGAGTTTAGCTACAAGAAAAATTGTTCCAACTTCCCAAAGTCTTATCAGTCCCAGTCACTTTTCAAAGAGCTCTCCTTCAAATTCCGGCTGATGCCTGATGGTCTGCATGTGTTTGCCACACACCCCTCCTCTCCCTCTCATCTCTCTGTTTTCTCAGAAATGGGGAAAGGTGTCCAAGAGAAAAAGAGAAGGTACAAGTGCCTGGAAAATAGTTCAGTAATTATTGTGAAATGACATTTCTTATCTTTGTCAGCAAGGTGTACGGCTCCCATCAACAGCAGCTGTAAGTCATCAAAAGCATTCTGGACTCTAAATGCAAGATAGATTTTGCAGAAGTTGTAAGGACTGGTGGCAGACATGAATTGGTGCCTGATTTTGAGCAAGTATTGCAACTAATGGAGTACAGAGGCCCCCTGGTGGTTTGAAAGCTAATGAGCTGAAAACAAACAAGCAGACCATTTTTGCAAATAGAAAAATAAACATGTTCATTCAACTCAGACATGAAAATCAGTTTACAAGACAAAGGAAGGAAAACAGGCCATCTCCACTTGTTGCGAGTCACACGTTAAATATAGAAGAGATCACATCTGTTTACAAAGGTTATTTACACAAATTCACAACATGAATTGCAGTTCAAAAGTTCCACAGTATGTCTCTTGGAGCTATAAACGTGTGGACAAACTCTATTGTTTGTCTCAGTAATGATACAGTGTGTTTGACTTCAATATGGTTGGATCTCACTAGAACACACAAGCTCATGAATGAGGCCTCGTTAAAAGACTAGGACCCAGTATATCTTCTGATATGAGTATATTTTATGTCCTGCCATATCTGCACCTTTCTCAGTAATGCAATGGTGGCCATCAGTTATAATACAGTAAGATCATTCAAATGAAAATATGTCCAACATGAACTGTAAACTCCTCAGTGTGTAAGGCAGATAGCAGAGCTAGCTGTCCTTGGTAAACTCCGGCATCTCCAGCACCATGCTGACTTCCAGGCTGCCCGGCATCTCCAGGGCCAGGGTAGGGTGGCACGGCTGGGTGAAGCGCTGGCAGAAAGTGCCTAACAACTGACCATTTTGGGCATTGTAGAAAGATAAACGACCAAGCTGGTAATCCAGGAGAGTACCCACTCGCTCAGGCATCTCAACCACAAACACACTGGACTGAACTTCATTGTGGAGCATCTGATACCTGCAGCTGGACAGACAAAGAGAGAAAAGAAAGCAGGGTTTAGACCAGAACAGTGACGGGAAGTAGAGTATATGGAGGGGCGTGTTGCTTTATGCATACCCTGATGGTGTAGGAATACACTGCAAACACCATGACAGGCTGTTTTCTCCCGGTGGGCTGCTTCTGTTGGTGTGCTGTATGCCACTCCTAGCCTGTAAGCTGTGCTCCCTGACACAAGGGTCTCCCAGTAGTATTGCCCTTGTGCTGGCAACAACTCACCCAGGATGGATGGACACCTAGAAAACACACAACCTCTGGTTTACAAAAATGTTTAAAAGGTTGAGTGGTAGGAGCTGAGTCAAACCTACCTATTGTCTGTAGATGGTGTGTTTTCATGTGCGTCCTGAGAGTAGTGCAGGGTGGTTTGGTCCACCGACAGCTCCAGGGCAGGGTGAACTGATTCCTTCAGCAGGTGGAACCTTGTCCCTGAAAACAGTAACAGGTAAGAGAATATGAAAAACATAAAAACATGAAGATATTTTACAAGGAATTCTGTACTGGTTTTGTATTTTTAATACACGTGGGTGTTTGTGTGTGTTTTGTTACCTTTGGTGGAAATGAGGGCAGCCTCGCTCTGTTCACTGGCTCCAGACTCATTCACAGCTTTGATGTAAAACAGATAATTCTCATTAGGCTGCAGGAGAACCCTCTGTTCACAGCTTTTGATGCCTGAGAGGGACCTACAAGTGTCACACACACATACATGCACACATACAGATTAAAGCAATCAACCTTAGTACATGTATAAAATATTTTAATGTAGATTTTTGTCCAGCTCGTTTGGGCAGTGGTAATTATGTCTTTACATCATTTGTCAGAGGCATGTACTGTTTGTATTAGTTTGTTTTAAATCAAATTGACTGTCATTCCTAATACGGTTAAATTACATTCCCACCCATCTATACGTATACCTATCTGTTCAAACCAAAAACCCACCTCAGCCCCTCCCCCTCCAGTTCATACTGGCGACAGTACTCAAGGGTGTAACTCTGTTCGGGAGTCTGATTTGTTGAGCTCCACCGCAGCGTGGCTGAATCCCACATGACCGTACAACGCTCGGTATCAATCACTGGCACTGATGGGGCTGCGACAAAAACAACACAATGTCAGTGATAGTTTGAAATTAACTTTTGTTAATTTTTTAAAGGTCTTTCTCAACCCCCAACAAATATAGCTACTGTAATATAACAGAAATGATCAATCTAAACTCCCTTCACAATGCCAGGAAAGAATAAAATGATGCTCTACAGTTTTATCAGACAGTCGTTTGTTGTATTGTTGTAGCTCCAGTGAGCAGACTGACCAGTTCTGAAGGAGAGTCTCTCGCTGGGCAGAGAGCAGCCTGTATAGTTGACAGCCATCACCCACACCTTGTATGTCCTGTCAGGTTCCAGCTCCTCCAGGACACAATAACTCTCCTTCACTGTCACGCGGTACTCCTCTGACACAGCTGTGGACAACAGCAGCCACAGCACATGCACCATGTTGGTATGGAGGTATTTAGCAACTCAGTCAAATTTCATATCAGGCTACATTAAATTACATGTCATTTAACGGACACTTTTATTCAAAGCGTTTTACAATAAGCTATATAAGTCAAAGGTTTGCACGCTTCCGGAGCAAACAGGGGTTAACTGTCTTGCTCAGGGACCCACTGGTTGATTTTCCATATCAACAACATCTATACCCCTACTATAAATCCAACAAGATGATATGCCATACAATGTGTATATGTAAAAAAAAAGTTGAACAAATTGCATTTTAATTTAAAACATCTTTTAAATGTCATTTATTTAAACAGTATATCAATTTGAATTCTGAAGTAGAAAAAAAAAAGCACTTTGAACTTTTTTCCTTTTTCCTAGTAACACCATCCTGAAAGTATTTACCTCCTTGTGGATCCTCCATGCAGTAGACCTGGAAGCAGTCTATGATATCTCCAGGGTTGACCCTCCAGTAAACAGTGACACTAGTGCTGGTGGCTGAGCCTGGCTCCTGAGGCTGCAGCGTAGGTTTCTGAGGCACTGAGGTACAGACCAGGAAACATACAAGATTCATATTTGCCACATACATGCACATGGCACAAGACGGCTTGTAAATGTCAGGCGTATCTGAAAAAGATATGATTACACCAGACGTACCTGGGATTCCCTTGCGCTGTGCGAGGTGAGAGCTGGAAGTGTTGCCCTTGGCATAGTCCTCGAACACCAGCAGTCCCTTGGGACCCAGCTCCAGTGACATGGCTGAGTCCAGAGCTGCCTTGAGACTGAACACACAACCACAGCATTTATTCTTTATCCATGAGCACAGGTCAGTTTAGAAAATGTATTTTCTATATGCTGGACAAAGCATAGGTTATACCTCTGCAGGTCAAGCAGCCAACTGTTTGGTTATCACTATCTAGAGCAATTCTAGTAAATCTGGTTAGAAAACCACACTAGCTCATACTCCATTCACTGAAAGCGCATTACCTTGCATGAATGTCTTCAGGTGACTAGTGGGAGAACAGAACGAAGAGGGATTTATCAGATTTGTCATATCTAATCATTGGGCGAATGTGAGACCATTGATCAATAAAACTCAGGACGTACCCGTGCGTCAGTGTCAGCCTCTCTGGACGTGGTTTCAAGAGTGGCTTTGGTGGAGTCGATGCTCTCCTGGAAGGAGACAATCTGGTCATATAGCTGCTCCAGCTTGGCCTTCTTCTCCTCTTCCATGCTGATAGACATGCCGTTGTACTGCTCCATCACCAGAGCCATCATCTCCTCATTCTGCACCCGCATCGCTGCCTCGCTCTCCACACACTGGTCCTGGTCGAGAGGAGACGGACACAAAACAGATATTACAATTGCAAATATTCACACATGAAATAGTGTGTATCATGTCAATTAATGAGTCAGTGTTATGTAAATACTGAGCTAATATTAGGCAAATAATAATAAAAAAGGTATTGTCCGTCCCAGTTAGTATTAAATGTGAAATCTGTTTGTTTTACCTCTATAGAGTTGTAAGCCAGTTCAAGCTCAGACACCAGGTCCTCGATGTTCTCTGACCTCCCCTGAAGCTCTGAGATCCAGTCACTCAGCTTCTCCTGATAACAATACACACTTGTAGGTAAATATATCATGTTTATATCCCAAAGCCTCTGACAACAAGATAATGCTGTGATAAAAAAAAAAAACTTGGATAAAATGTTGCATACTGCACCTTTAAGGGGAATCATCAGGGAGGATATTCTAGAAGGAAGAACGGTGGCAATCCCCCCCCCCCCCCAACAAAAAACAAACCTGACAGCTCACATTTAGGGCTGACCACCACTCTGCTAAGATCAGAGGTCAGGTGTGTGTGTGTGTGGTGTGTTGTGTGTGTGTGTGTGTGTGTGTGTGTGTGTGTGTGTGGTGTGTGTGTGTGTGTGTTGTTTTGGTAACCTTGGAATGATTTTCCCCTCTTTGGAGTCTGATTTCCCCTCTGTGGAGTATCTGAATAGGCTGCTTTAATCTTTGTCTTAATTGCAGTTGTCAACATTTAACATGAATGTAATATCACGCACATGCACAAGACCCGGTTCAAATGTAATCTGGAAAAAATATGATCATCTTCAGTTTGTTCCTGGTGTATGAAATATCTAAGGCATGAATTTCCATTTAAAACTACAAAGAAGCTTTTTGGAAAACTGCAAATAAAAGAAAACAACATTTATGTGTCTTGCTTGCTAGACTGTGCCATGCCATTAATTTAAAAACACAAAACAAACAAAAACAGATTTAAAAAAGCAGATGGCTGACCCTGTACTGACCCGAATGGCTAGTAAGTGAGAACATTGTGTGTGTGTGTGTGTGTGTGTGTGTGTGTGTGTGTGTGTGTGTGTGTGTGTGTGTGTGAGCAGATCACATATCAGTCTCCACTTGATGATGTCACACTGGACATTTCCACAGATCAAAGCTGACCATTACATCACAACAATGTAATGTGCTTGGCCGCAGCCTGCCGGCATCCAAAGAGCACGCAGTCTGAATGGAAAAGTCATAGCCGACTAACATAGGAGCCCTTTGATGACCCGAGCTAATGCCAGTAACGTGTGTGGGATCATAACCGAGTGTTGTAAAAATGCTGGTAAAATGCATGATTATGAGCTGCTATTTGAATACAGCATGCCATGAGACACGTGAACTACTGCTGTGTTGTTTCAGCTGCAGCCTGCTAAGATGACCAAAACATCTGGGAGACGCTGTGAAGCCTCTGGGGTCACAAAGAAAAAATAAAGAATAAAACATGTTATCTGATTTAAAAAGGAACATTTAAAGATTTTGGTAAGAGTTGTTATTGGCTCCCAAAATGTTAAACTAGTCTTTTAAATCTATGTTTTAACATTTTGCTACAACCTTTTTTATATGTCCATTGAGTAATATTCAATTATTTTATTTTATTAATTATAATACAAATACTTTGCATGTTAACTTAACATTTTACTTTAATGTGATAAATGTATTAATGTTTACAGTAGTCATTTACAACTTTTAATAAAGGGAAATTCATTGAAAGTTGTCCGGTACAGAATACATTTTTATACTTATTTATAATCATTTTGGAGTATGTAGTTTTGCAATACATTGCATTATACTGATGTTAAGCCTACCCACATTAAATGGGTTGGACAAATAAATAGAAAAACGTGTCAGTATAACACAATACAGCTTAATAGCACCACAAAGTCCAAAATGGCCATACAGTTGAATCCTTATAACCTTCTTAAAGGATTCAGTCAGTGTTACATTAGTTTTAGCTAGGTCACTAGGTGGATCTAATAAACTGGCAACTGGATGTATCAGAATCAGAATCAGAATCAGAATCAGAATCAGCTTTGTTCGCCTGGTATGAAGACACATACGAGGAATTTAACTTAGGTTGGAGCAAGCCTTCAAATACAGATAAAAAAATGTACAGTATGTTATCATACACAGTGACATTAATAATGTTTGGGTTTGAGGTCCTATTCTAAACACCATTTAGATATGGTGCAAATGAAAATCCATTGTATTTAGGTTTTACAGCTGGGGTCTCTAAGACGACAAACAGAAATGGTAAGAATCAATGTATTAAGGTGATGAAACAATGTTTTGTGAACTGTAAAAGAGTGGCTCGGATCTCCAGGCCCAGCAGCATTGAGGTTAAAAAGCTGTGACAACCATCAATATAAACTCAAGTAAATGTAAATGCATATATATATATATATAATATATATGTAACATGTTCCCATTCACAGAGAACATTACCTTGATTTCCTCGTAGGCTTGGTCCACAGCAGCAACTTTGTGGCTGTGATGCTCTCTAGACTCATAGTCCCCCTCGGACAGCAGGCAGCCACAGGTGAGACAGAACCAGTCCATCCCCTGGAGCTCAGCAGCCAGTCGGGCCTGACTCTGCTCCTCTGCATCGATGATTTCATAGTCAGCCTCAATAAGCTCTTCTTCTGGGGGCAGATCCAAGACTTTCTCCTCTGTCTCTACCTCCATCCTCTCTTCTTTGTCCTGACCTGACTCCGGTTTTGGTTCCTCTGCATCTCTTTGTGTTTCAGGTTCTGGCATATCTTTTGCATCCTGTTTAGATATTATCTCGTATTCAAGCTCCTCAGCAATCACATCTGGAGCCTCTGCAACTGCTTGATCTTGCTCTATCTTTGCTTCTATATCCTCTCTGTGCAGATCAATCTCTGGGCTGGAATCCTCTGTAACAATGCTTGTTTCTGGGGCATCTTCCACCTTGTGAATATCTGCTTTTTGTTCTACATCTGCAGTTCCTGACTTCATATCCTCTCTTTGTAGCCCGGACAAATCCGTCTGGGGAGTAGAGCTCCTCAGAGAGGAAAGGTGGCCCTCATCTTCTTCAAAGTCCCAGTCCATTCTCTGCTCCTCTGTGTTGGCCTCCTCCATAGGAGACCTCCTATC
The DNA here is from genome assembly GCF_008692095.1 of Etheostoma spectabile. Taxonomy (NCBI): domain Eukaryota; kingdom Metazoa; phylum Chordata; class Actinopteri; order Perciformes; family Percidae; genus Etheostoma; species Etheostoma spectabile. Next base: position 9,085,300 of record NC_045737.1, read on the forward strand.
TAACCCGTTTCTGGGTGGTGCGTCTTCATTTAAAACAATGTCAGGTTTTACTTCCAGTTGAGGATCTGTCATTGTTTCTACATTTGGGGCCTGAAGAGTGTCTGGGCATGTTGTGGTGGTTTCAGGTGTTATGAGATGTTCAAATGTGCTGTCAGATTCAGAGAGAGCTACTGCATCACTTGTAGTCTTCTCTGACTGACTGATCGCTATGTCCATCTCTACAGCTTGTCCTTTGGGGACAAGAAGGATGAACTCATCACCCACATTTACCATCCCCTGAGCATCAGTGTCCTCAGTGGGGGTTTTATCTTTGGCTTCAGTTATCGCTCATTGTCTGTTACTGACTCCTCTTTTTGATGCTGCTTGGATTCAAGAAGTTTAAGCTGTTTCTTATCTGAATCTGTCTTCCCTTCTTCTGCCAACACCGGTTGAGTTACTTGATTTGAAATCCCAGCTTTAACCTCTGACCCCTGATCAGCTTCAGTAATAAATTCAGACGACTGGCTCTCAACTGTTCTTTCCTCTGCCAGAGCTTTATGTTCCTCCTCTCCTTCAAATGTGTGTACATCTGTTGTCTCAACACTTGTAACTTCCCGAAGATCAATCTGAACTTGAGTTTGGATCTCTTTTTCATCTGCAGCTTTTTCAGTGACTTCCACTAATGCCTGTACTGCAAAATCACAGTCAGTGATGACCTCAATGGGTGCAACATCTTCAGGAACAACGACTGCTGCTTCTTTTTCCTCACACAGTAATGTTTCAGCGGAAGACTCTATTTCCGTAGTGGTGAGCATTTCCTGCCTATCAGTCTCATGTTCTTTCACTTCAGCCGGGGCCTCTGCTATGGCCTCGGTAACTACTTTCTCATTAGCAGCCACAATCTCAGTGTCAGCAGCTGTCTCCTTAGAGAAAGTCTTCTCAGTGATGATGGGAGGTGCCTCGCTGCTTACAGGCGTTGTCACAGCTGTCTCCTCGGCAGCATGCACAACCACCTGAGCGCTTTTTTCTTCCACTTTTTGTGTCTGACGTGGCTGCTCACTTTCAATCATGCTAGTTGTTTCCGCTGGTTTAGTTGAGATAACAATTTCCTGTCTTTCAGTCTCAAGATCTTTAGCATCAGCAGGGGCCTCTGCTATAGCCTCGGTAACTACTTTTTCATCAGCAGCAACCATTTCAGTGTCAGCAGCTGCCTCCTTAAAGAAAGTCTTCTCAGTGATGATGGAAGGCGCTGCAGCATTTACAACTACCTGAGCGTTTTTATCTACCACTTTTTGTGTCTGACATGGCTGCTGAGTTTCAATTATGTTAGTTGTTTCTGGTGGCACTTCTCTACGATGATCCTCACTCTGCTCTGTTTTCTCTACTTTACTGTCCACCTGCTGAGTTTCAGCAAGTGGTCCATCAGTGCTGCTCTCAGGAGGCTCAGTCTGGTCTCTCTTTACCTCACGTGTCACCTCCAGATCCTCTATCTGATCCTCTTCCAGTTTAGACTCCTGAACTGATTCTTCCAAGGCTTCTCTGACAGTCTGCTCTTCAGTCCCCATGGAAAGTTGTATTTCCTCCATCTCCTTTTTGGTCTCTGTAACTATTACTCTTTTCTCTTCAAATGTTGCTGATTGTAAATCATTGCTGTCATCTCCAACACTGACTTCCTGAGTTGTTGTTTCCTCTATCTTGTCTTCTTCTCTGTCCAGTCTTGTTAGACATCCTGTTGTGTCAAACTCAGACTGCGACCACATCATCCTCCCCTCCCTCTTTTCCTGTACTGATTCTGGCTGATGCTCCATTGCTGGAGTTTCATCCTTCAAAATAAACTTCTCCAGGTACCCATCAGCCTCATCTGAATCTGACAAACGTCTCCTATAAGTCTTCTCGGATGCCACGCTCTCTGCCTCGGAGTGTTCCCCGTCGCTCTTTGTCCTCTCGCCTACAGCGTCTTCGTAAAGGTCTGAGTACATAAAGGACATGGCGGTGGGCTCTTCCAGCAGGATGAGGTCAATGATCTTAGGGGGTCCAGCGGAGATATAAATGGGCGTGAGGATGGTCTCTTCACTCCCAAACAACGCTGAGCCATTTTCCTTCCCAGATCTCTGGCTCTCTCGTCTCCTTCTCATTGCACTCTCCGCCTCATTGTCTTCTCTCCTCTGCAGTGCCTCAACAGGAGCTCCTTCTCCGTAGAAGACCTCATCCAGGTGTTCCCCAACTATCTCCACATCCGTAACAAAGACAAAGGAGTCCTCTGATGCAGAGGGGCGGTCTGTGGCTGTCTCCTTAGCCGGCTTTTGCTCCTCCACTTGGGGCTTTGCTGCAGGCTGTTCTGCCTCCTCCTGCAGCTCTGGAGCTTCTTCTCCAGGAACCACCACATCAACCAGGGTAAACTTCTCAAAGTAGTCTATGTCGCTGGTGCTCTCTTTTTGAGAGGGTGTGTGTCTGAGCTCTGTGTCGGCAGAATCTTGCTTTGAGGGCTGAGAAAAGATCACAATCAGCAATCAGTCTATCAATTTGGACTATTATGTGTTCAAAGCAGCACATTTACTAGACACATTCACTATGTGAATGGCAGAAAAAGGCAAATGAACCCAAAAGTAGTGTTGAAAAGTGTCAGAAAAGGAATACCACATTATCACAACCACTCAAATCAATCAGATGAATCAATAAATACCTCTTGATGCATTATTTCCCCCTCTTCTGGCAGGGTATGGTTCTGTTGCAGTGTCCAGTCATGGTGGTTTCGGGACCTGATCTTTGAAGTCTGGTCCAAATAAGACAAATTGTCCTGCAACTCTGTGCTCTCTTCCTCGTCCACAGTGGGAAGTTTGGAAGGGACTCTGATGTTGAGAATCTCATAACCTTCTGAAATCAAACTAAAAAGCTGCTGATCCTTATTTTTGATTTCCTCCAAGTCTGGTTCTGGTTCAGTTTTCTCATGTTTAACATTTGGGAGGGAAACCTCTGCCATCTCCGGTCTCTCCACTCCAAGCGCTGAAGCCGATCTTGAACTACCAGGTCGGCATAACCTGTCCCCCAGCCTGCTGCTCCTTCCTCCAGACCTTGTCCTCCTGCGGACGATTTTCTCCTCATCAAAGACGATGGTGATCTTTCCTGCGGCTCCAGAGCCTCCATGCTGTAGGCTTCAGAGATGGAGCTGGTCTCAGAGGCCCAGGGAGTAGAGCAGCGGCTAGAGGCCGTTTCCCAAACAATACCACTGTCCTCACTTTGAACAGTTACCATAGAGAACGACGGATCCACCATCAGACACTGGAATTTGGGCTTCACAGACTGGTCCTGGACAACTTCTCGCAGACTGGAAGAGAGAGAAATGGCCAGAGGTAGAGGAGAGATGGAACATGACTAAACAGATCTTTTTGGCACAGCTCTTGGAAATGCAAACAGAGAACAAACCAATGAATCAAATCTGAGCAAGAGATGCCAGCATGGAAACCAAAACCACCACCACCACCGCCAATTTACATTTTGCACCTAAGGCAAATTAGCAAATCCAAGATGAAAACACAACAACTCCCGCTGGTGTACTCTCAAGATGATTGCTTGAGAGGTGTAGATCTCCAGCATTAGACCAGGTGTCTGCTGCCAGGCTGCCAATGCGAGCGACAAGCCAAAGAAATAATCATCAAATGCGCTTTGAGCTGTCCCTCCTCCTATCAGTACAGCTCAGCCCCTGCGGGGTTACAGCAAGGTGACGTCCCAAAGCGTCATTTATGTAATATTAGAGAAGATATGCCTGGCCTTCCCAGATACATGCAACATATCAGTGTCTACAACTATTTATGACATGGCAAGGAAAACTAGAGCACCCAGTATGAAACATGATAAATGAGATGTAAAATATGGGATGGTGAATAATGTCAAATATTGGAATAGAAGTGCCTGCAGTTCCACACTGACAATTCCTTGTATGAACAGAAGAACAGATGGTCATTTATTCTAGGAATTGAAATGTATGAGTGCTGCTTTATGTCACTTGGAGACACTGGTCCAGTCAGGCTCTGCAGACAGACTTGAGGCTTCTCTTTTTCTCTTTAAAGCAAAATGTATTTAAATTAATAAGACTATAATCTAGTTTCTCACAGAGTCCATTCAATGTATTTCACAGTAAGATCTCACAGCAGAAAAGACACTTTACGGAAACAACATAAGCCACAATTAGGGTTATTCAGCTTGTAAGATCCAGTGTGTAAAGCACCTGTTTTGCAGTTCCTCCACCTCGTCTTCATCGTCCTGGCTGATTGCCTCTGAAGCCTCACTCTGAAGCTCCTGCAACTCAGTCATCTCAGAGTCCAGACTCTCACACTCCTCCATCTTGGTAAAAACTTCCAGCTTTCCCTTTTGCAGTCCCCAATGTTGTTTTTCTGTGTATTTTAGAGTCCTCTTGACGTTTTCAGCCACTGTGATTTCGGAAGAGTTGGTCTGCCTGTTTGTGTCATTCTAAGTTGGGAGCAGTCCCTCTGACTCAGCCAGAGACAGAAATAAACACAGTGGGGAATTAAGGTGGAGGGGAGTGGAGCTAGAGAAGAGAGCAGAGAAAAGGTAGGTCTTACTGGGTCTTAAGAGTTTGTTGTTAGTGCACTCAACCCAAGAAGTAGTTAGGTTTTGAACTTCTGAAAAGATTGTTATAGATATGGGGAAATTACCTTTATCAAAGTCGGTGCCTGCTGGATGAGCCAGTATGGCTTTAAGATCAAAATTCCCCTTGCTAAGTTAAATATAGGCTATGTGCTGAAACAGTACCCCGAGGTCCCCCTGCTGCTGGTGGCAACACTAAACAGCACACACACATGCCTACACGTTTTGTAAGGTATCTACCATCAAGCAGTACTGGCACTATGTAGAAGTCATAAAACTAGGTGTAATAAGGTGTCAAACAACGTAACAAAAATTAATCAGCACAAGAGCTGCCAGATGAGGCTGCAGAGAACACTTCAAGAAAAGGTGCAGATATCCAGGAACCATCTTTGGTTTTAAGGTCTCTGTAACCCAAACACCTATAACACACTAAATGATGTCGGAGCTCACGATGACGGTGGATAAACTGCATTAGCTTAAAGAAACAAAATTACTATCAAAATAGCAGGTGGACTGGACCAGATCTATGGGATGGCATTGGTGTTATGGTCAATGTTTCTGTGGATAAAATCTCTGATCTTTAATTTTTAACTGCAAAGTGATCAAATTTAATATTGTGTGATGAGTTAGAAAGTGTTTATTCTTGAGACCTGTTAACATCCCATACCTCGAATAAATGACCATAAAAAAACAAAATTAAGGATGCTACCAAACCTCATTTTTTCAAATACTCTGCAGTCAATGCATCTGAATATGAACGACACTACAAAAACAGAAGCCAATGTACAGTTTAATATGATTTTGGAACTTCTATAAGTAAAGCCAAGAATTCAGCAGGTTTCCTATAGAGCTCAAAAATATAAAGTGAAAACGATCTTCAAAGCTTTCATTCTTTTAAATAAACATTTAAAAGTCAGTAATGTACAAAATGTACAAAAAGAGCTGAGAAAAAAGATAAACTCAAGAAAAATAAAACGTCAATTGTAAATTCTTCAAATAACTTATGCATAACGTGAACACAAAATGAGTGGATAGCATCTATCAAGTAGATAGTGAACTAAGATCCCACAGCATAGGCCTCAAGTGTTGCCAGATTGGAGTGACAAAAAGTAGCCCAATCAGAGTCGAGAACCAACCCAATCATAAAAGTAGCCCAATTTTTATTTTTCACACAGGAAAGGTTTTTGTTATTATGTGGGCGTAATTAAATAAAAAGTAGCCCAACTGGACAGATATTGTCCCAATCTGGCAATACTGGGCTTGACACCAGTCTAGGGAAGATAATACAACACATCATGAGCAATGATATAGAAGTAACAATATCCAGAGTCTGGCCCTATTCACAACACCCTACTGATCACCTCTGAGTCACTTAAATTATGCTTACTTAAACATCACTTAATAGCAAGCTCAGTTTTCAGAGAAGCTTAGAAACGTAAAAATGGTAATAAAGAAGAGAGCGCATTTGATGCAGCTGTAGAAAAAAAGTGTCTATGGTGTTTAAACCCACAATAGCTTCACTACTGACCTAGAAAAATAGAAAAAAAGGCTTTGATTACAAGTTGGTCCAGACAGGCTGAAGATACTGTATATATTGTACATATATGTGGCAGAAGAAAGTTATTGGCATATTCTTCAAAATTGTACAGTTTGGCTCTAGCAATGTGGACATAACTAAAATTGAGATCAGAGGAGATAAACTTGGTTGAGACGAACATCAACACTGTTGCTATTTATGCCAGCTTCAGATATGAGCAGGGTGCAGGCATCGTTTTGTCTTTTCATACTTTGTCAGTACACTTTACTTCTTCCCAGGAATGCTAAGTGTGTTGGGAAACAGGGCCATGTAGCAGCACTATGTCTAATAACACTGACAATTATTATCATGCTTCAGTGGGGCATCTCTCTGTCACCAGTTTATGTGACACGGTTATGATTTCAGAGCCTTCTGGTGTCATTCTTATTATCAGTTTTAATAATTTGGCAAAGTCTGCTAAGCATTGGAATATGAGTGCAGTATATTCAATACATACTGCCAAGGGTAATACAGTATGCACCAATGCACCCAGAGCATTCAGAGTCCCAGTCTTTGTCTTTGAGCTGCAGAGCAGCAGGGCTCCTCTCTCAGCACATCCAAAAGGTCTCTGGTTGTTTCTAGGGACAGGCCTGTCTTGAGGTAGAAGACTCCCGCCCGCTTGTCTAATAAGAGGAGCGACCCCTTATCTCCTGATGACTCCTTGTTAATGATGGCCCTGACTGGGAGGATCGAGTTCAGGTCCTTCCTGTCCTTTAGTATCCGAAATGACTGCGCAGACACAGAGAGGTAAGAAGCAGGAGGATTATGAATAACTTATCTGCTTGGAGGAAGAAAAACAATCTGAAGGGAGTACAGCTATCAGAACTGGCATGTACCTCAGCAAACGTAGCTTTAATGGCATCAAACTTGATCTTCTCATGGACCGCCCTGGCAACGTTATTTTGTTCGAATGGTTCTGAAACACAAGACATTGCTGTGACTCGCTGGATATGTAGCATTACCAGGGACATTTCTTCCATTGACTGCTCCAGTTATTGGTGTCAGTGGCATTTTATGTCCACTGAAATGTTTACCTTCCACACATATGTATTTGTTTCTCCACTCTTTAGAATTGTTCTTGGGCAAAGCTTTGGCCTCTCGAACAGAGATCACCTGCTTATCCCACCTGCAAGACACAGAAAAAACAAAAGCAGGTAATTATTTAATCCTTTTTAGACTGAAAATTAACACAGTGACCACGATCCTTAAAAACCATACCAGTGGCTTTGAAAATTTCAGCTATTCAACTACGTGCACACAAACAACATATACACACTGACAAACCAAGGGTAGGTTTTTCAGATAGATTCTGTGCCTTCCAGGCTCAGATTGTTTTAGTTAAATTCAGTGCAATATCAAAACAGACAACTGGAAAAGTACTAGTTCAACCTTGCGACTGTGGTGTGTCACAGTAAAACACATACTGCAAACACAGGGATAATGGTAATTGCAGGCCAAAGGTCCCACCTGCTCCTGCCCCTCACCCAGAAACATGAAACCAGAGAAGAGGATGCAGGATAGAGGAAAGAAGAGATGTTGGACTGGAGAGGCAGAAGAAGTTGGCAAGAGGAGCAGGAGATGAGGAATGGGAGCAAGAAAATCAGCAGGCAAAAACAACAACACCAGACTCAGTAATGTGATGTCCTTGGGAGATACCTGAAGTCTGTGGCGTAGTATTTCAGAAACCCCAAAAGAAGCTCTCCCAGAGAGGACTGGTTTGTTGAGATGTAGGGAGGGACGTGTTTGGGTCCTTCTGGAACCACATCAATGTCCAAGAGGGCATAAAAACACCCCTGAAAATAAGAACACAGGACAAAAAGACATGGGGCCTTTTTTTAACGATCTAACCGCATGGCGTGAAGAGCAAGGCGCAGCTGCGTTCAGGGTGTGTCCAAATCCACTTTTGCTAATTTGTTGGCGGAAAAAAGGGTCTGTGCGCCAGGTGTATGGTTCAAAGGGTTGTACTTATTCCATAGGTGTGTTTTGGGCATAACATGCAATAAACCAATCAGAGTTTCATTTCCCTTTCACTTTAAAAGCCATGCACATTTGTTTATTGGCTCAGTGCTAATATGATGGTGGATTTGCACCATAACATTTTATTTGTAATCTTTTGCATGTTTGTGTGCTGGTGCACTTCCCTGTGTGTGTGTGTAACAAGCATAGTGTGCGCGCTGTGCACAACCCTAGGCGCATTTCACTAATGCACTGTTAAAATAACAATGAAATGCTGCGTTATTGACTAAAGACCAGATTTTTGTTGGTCAATGGCACAATCACTTTCTGCTGCACATAAACACACCTCTCTGTAAGACCAGCCCGCCCATGGGTGCAAAGATGAACACAGGTGCATTTTCTTTTTAAATGACGTGGGCGCAGGATGGGAAATTAACAACTGCGTCCGTCTTAAAATAGCAAAGACATTTGTGTCAGGTGTTGTGCCGCGCTGCGCCGGGTGCAAGATAGGGCCCTAAGACTTAAAACTAAGCACATTCTGACAGATTCTTTGTGATGGTTAAAGTAAAATTAAAGGAGCTCTAAGCGATGTCACACGTTTTTTAAGGCTACAACATTATTTGTCACATACAGCAAACATCTCCTCACTATCCATGAGCTGCCTGTCCCCAGACCACACTGCGGACAGCTCAGGCTCCACAAACGCCAACAGAACAAACTGTGCCAACCTACACCACCAAACATAACAGTGTTCCAGCGTTCCAGCCAATAACCAACAAGAAGGAGTAGGGATGGGGGTTGGGGGGGTTAGTGCGCTGAAGCACGGAAGGGAGGGGCAGGGGGATGGGGCGGGATGAGGAGGAGGGAGGAGCAAGCTAGTCTCGTTTTGTTTGACAATACTTTCAATGTCAATAAGAAGTAACGTCACCCAACATCGCTAAGAGCACCTTCAAAGTGATGCAGAAATGTTTGTTTTTTATTTAAGAACTGCTAAAAACTACTATTTTTTCTATTTTTGTTATTTCCACTAACCCCAACCGGCCCGTCAGACGCCGCCTACCAAGAGCCTGGGTCTGTCCGAGGTTTCTGCCTAAAAGGACGTTTTTCCTCGCCACTGTCGCACTGCTGCTTGCTCTGGAGGAAACTACTACAACTGTTGGGTCCTTGTAAATTCTGGAGTGGTCTAGACCTACTCTATCTGTAAAGTGTCTTGAGATAACTCTTGTTATGAATTGATACTATAAATAAAATTGAATTGAAGTAGAGAGGATATGAATGGATACACGTGTCTGCCAGGTAGCTAACATTTTGTATTTTCCTTTCGTTTGCCTGTTAAACATACCATCTGACTGAAGTTTACAGCTTATGTACCTCTTGGAATTAACCTGGACGAGCAAAAACAGATAAACTAACTGCAAAAAGAGACTCTTACTGGGTAGTCCCTCTGTAGAGAGGGAAGGACCGGTTCCTTAAGAGCTGTGAACAAAACAACACATTCAAGATGAGATTCATAATAGTCAAAAGTATGAATGGAAATTACACAAATGTTTTGTGTGTGTGTGTTGTGTGTGTGTGTGTGTGTGTGTGTGTGTGTGTGTGTGTGTGTGTGTGTGTGTGTGGTGTGTGTGTGTGTGTGTGTGTGTGTGACTGACTCTGGAGGTAGTGCAGCACCATCAGCACAAGTGTGTAGCTGCTTAACGTTCCTTTGCTGGCATCATTGATTTGATTGTGCCGTGCCCACTTCTTGACAACAAGGATCATAGGTCTTATCCTGAGATCCGCTGAGAGAGCCCACACAACAACACAGCAGGTCAAAACCTTTTCTATCTTCCTTTCACATATCAAATTTGCTGCTACAAAATGATCAGTCACAGTTGGAGCTGAATAACTTTGACAGGAATTTTCAAAAGTTAGTGCCATAAAAGTCAAGGTGTTAATGACTGTCTCACCCACCATAGGCATAACTCCTCAGAAGGAATGTGTTTCTGATGCCCACGGTGTTGTTGATATTCAGATCAAACTCCAGATCACTAGAGAGGGTAGGAGTAGTAAAAGATTCTTATGAACACTTCTTTCTGATTTAGAGGATGTTGTCACAAAAACAGGCATAAACAGCTGTTTGGCTCCTACCTGCCTTTCTCTCTGAACCTGAGAATTGGCACTTTAGCTCTGATCAGCTGAGTCCTCTCCACATATGCTTTGAATCAAAACAAACATCATGAGGTTTATGGTTGTTTTAGTCTAACTTTCTTTTTGCTTAAAACTCTTTTTTCACTGGGTAAATAGCTCCACCTGGTGGAATCGGTGGGCAACATAAAATATGTATACATGTATATAATTCAACTACAAGAATCCACTATTAATCCCAGTATGTTTTTATTTTGCTTAGTAAAACTAGTAGTTTATATGCAGCAAAGCTAAGTAAGACGTAAGTAAGTAAGTGAGAACATTTGAAGAAGTTAACAGTGGACAATAAATTATTCTAAATGATTGTATATTTACATTAAAAAAAGGTGTTTTATTATTACTCACACAGTGACTTGAACAACCTTTGCAGGACAGTAAGGACATGAATAGGATCAGGTCTTTTCTGAAACCGAAAAACATAAGTGGTTTTTAGAAGAAGTGGGTATCTATGATCTCACCACACACACACACACACACACACACACCACACACACACACACACACACACACACACACACACACACACACACACACACACAACACACACAGCACACACACACACACACACACACACTGAGTCAGAGATGCTCACATTTCCCTTGAGAACCAGACACAGATCAGCATCACTGCTCCGGCAGCCCAATCCATTCATAGAAGACCCAGTCAAGTAAAGTCGTGCAACTGTGAGACACACGCACTAATGAATAAGCATTACAACAGAAAGTCAGAGCAAAGTGAGAACGTGTATTTCTACACACCTGCATAGATACTTTGTATGTCTTTTTGCAGCCGAGTTCGGCACGTCTCCTTCCGGGCCAAATCGGAAGTTTGCTGCTGGCACGCCTCAAACAGCTCCACCATCTGATCACTTAACTGAGGGCCCAAACACAAGCACACTGGCTAAACCAACCAAGCATACCTGCATGCACACACAGTCAGACTTAATGTGTATCAGCTGCAAGTTGAGGCCTTTTGAATATACATTACCTTGTCCTTGGCGTAGGCCTGCAGGCTGTTGGAGCTTTCCGGGACAGCATTCACCTGAGGGTGGATATGGGCACGTGGGCTGGGATAACAGCTATCAAAACCAAAGGATGATCTTGACGATCCTGGCACCGCTTGGTCAGGGCGACGAGGGGGTGTGTCCCGAGGTAAAGGGGAGCCTACTAATGGGCGGGAAGGGGATTCAAGTCGTTGGCGCTTCACAACATGGGGGCTGTATTCAACATTCTGCCTCCTGGAAGAAACACAATGATAAGGAGACATGCGAAAAGGAAAATATTAAAAAATGGAGACATGTTTAAAGAAATACATGAATGAATGGTGAAATAACATACTTGCGCCCATTGGGGAGAGTTGGTGTGTAAGGAGCCGGGACTCGAGGAGGGACTGGAGCTTGGGCTGGATAGGGCTTCCATTCATATGTAGGCAATCGTTCTCGTCCAGAAACATAGAAGCTACCAATCAAACATAAACATATTAGTGTGCTGGTGACAAAAGCGCACGCAAGCGCAAGCAAAGTGCAAGTGGCCATTTATGCGTTTGAAACTATTTTGGAGATGCTGCGGATGTCCATCACACCGAAGCAAGTTGGTTTCCTCGTCGTGCTCACCTGTTGACAGCAGCCAGGCGTTGGTGGTTATAATCGTAGCAAACAGGTCCAGGGGGTGGCGGATACAGGCCGTCATGGTGGGCAGACCGCCCCCTCGGTGCAGCGCTGCGGGGAAACATGCTGCAGTTCTTCACAGGGCTCCAGCATTAACTCCGCTGATTACCTGAAAGAAAGAAAGACAGCAGAGCGATAATACAGCTGGGCTGTTGACTATCAACAGTACTGAACTCATCACCCAACAGGAACGGCAATTCAACGGAAACCGAAACTTGTGATCGGACAATACAGTGCGCTAGCGAACGTTAGCTCAAGCACCACCTAGCTAACTTATGCTAGCTAATTCCAATATCTAACATAAACATAACCGCATTAAATCGGTTTCTGTGTAGATGTGCGTGAAGCCTATGTCTACATATAATACGTCATTAAATGTTTGTAAGATGTTTACTTAAAACTCCGTAACACTTACCAAATTACATGTCACATGTAAACAAAACTGTGCTAGTATGTACATACTTCCGCATTGATGCCATGACGTAATGGAACTTGATTTAAAGGGGACGTGGCCATGCTGTATAGGGGAAATCTACCAAAGAGCAAAGTTGTGCTGTCTAGGCTATAATATTGGACATCTAAATCAAGATCCAACAAAGGCCAGTCCATAAAGACTGAATTGATTTGTGGCTGTGTATGTTCTTAAAAATGTTATTTGAGATACCGTATATCCAAATGAGTTTTATTTGGATGTAGAGCAGAGCTGTGAAACAAATAAGCCCATTACCAGTAGAAATCACCTTTATTCATTGTTTGGAAAGCAGCTTCTGGATTTATATCTACATGTCATTTTCACTATAGTCAGTCTTGTTCTACTGTTTTGCTGAATGACTATGTTCAAATCCACACATTAGGGTGTGTTTCACCTTAAACCCTTGTGTGTTGTTTGGGTCTGTGGGACCCATTTTCAGTAGAACTTGCTACAAGAAAGATTCTATTTATTATTTCTTCCAGCTCAAACTCATTGACCTTGTCTCATTTTCTGTAAAGAACACAAAAAGAACTTATTTTGATGACTGCACACGGTACACCCCCGTTAAATAGTTATTAAATCGTTATTGCCAATCCATTCTCAATGTTCAGAAATGGGATGTGGCCACACATGTGACTTAGAACCAATATAGGCCTATATATTTAAATTAAAAATAAAACAGTTCACAGGGACCCGGATAAGAGAATAGATAAAATAATAAAATGATAAGAAAGAACGAGGTGTAAAATTTATATTTTAATGTAGACTACATTGCATTACATTAAATGTGTCATATGTTTGCAGGCTGCCAAAGACAATTGATTTATTGACAGACACAAGCCTAAATAACTGATGGACCATGAACTGGGTTATTTTCTTGGTTGTTTACATTGTGTTATGTTGAAGGGATCAGTGACCTGTTCACTGGACACAATAATACAATAATAATGCTGCTTAGAGATTTAAAAAACTTAGAGAGGAAACTTAGCCTATGGATAGCCTATTAGTCTAAAGCCATGGAACATTTTCTTTGAGCATTTGGGGAGGAGGCCACTTTCCAATAAACTTCTTAAAAAACAATAAACCATCAAATAGCATAATTCCCATGAGCACCGAGTGACCTCACTGCGGAGGACGGTATCGTGACCCATGCAGTTCCGAACTGACAGTGGTCTGAGGAGGAGGGCAGCGGATGCATCAGCCAGATGTGGAGCGGTTGGGTGGGCGGGGTACACACAGGGGTCTGCGGATAGGCTTTGATCAATAAAGCACAAATAGGCTACAGCCACAGCGTAGAAACTGCAGGATGTTTTAATCTATGCAAACGACTCCGCATAGCCTATCAGCATTGATAAGGCGATAAGGCATTTGTCACGCGAATCAGAAAAGAAAAGAAAAATCCAAAAAGAAAGAAAAAGGCAAACATCGATGTGGCATAAGGACAATATATTGCAGGTTTAGTCAGAGCCATATCAGAAATCGGCTTTATTCTATAGAAATGCACTGGTAATCCTGAGTGTGTGGAATAGCTGTGAAATAGCTGTAGTCTGGGCGAGAGAGTGGGGGTGTAGCCGAGCCTGTGATAATTAGAGAGAGAGAGAGAGAGAGAGAAGAGAGAGAGGAGAGAGAGACGCGGGTGGACAGTGTGATGCTGTGCGTTATCTAGTGGCTAAATGAGGGTTGTCTTTCCCAGTTCAGGCAGCAGGGCTTCTCCACCCTTCCAGCGAGGATCTGTAATTTACACGACATCAGCAGGGCGCCTGTCGGACCTCCATTGGACTCTGCGCTGGATCTCCCACAGCGGCACTGCTGCTGCTCCATCACCAAACCCTCAACACCAAAGCAGAAGGTCTGATATCCGTGCCATGTGCAGAACGACATGTATGTGTGATTTCATGCGGTGACAGCGGAGGGGAATGGACCAATTGTCATCAAATTCCTGCAGACGCACCGACGGTGATACATCGAAGACTGTCGTGTAGAGAGAAGACCTTCATACGCAGCAGCCAATCCGAGATATACGTTTTTATTGCCAGTGAAAAAGATCTGCGATCGCCTCCATGTCAACCTTAACAATGGGGTAAGTGTGATTATTATCCCACAGGGTGACTGAGTTCCCTATCACTCCTTTCTGTATTCATATCAGCTGCGGCTGCTTCACAGGGTATGAACTTCCCTTCCATGGAAACCACACCACGCATAACGACCCGGGTGTATGCGTAAAAATGTATCTCTGTCCTACATGACATATGATAAACTTGGTGGTGGATAGCTGAGGTAGGTTGTGTGACATGTGTGGTTCAGTGGTGATCTTCTGACGGCCTTGATGTGCTGCACACTAAAAAAACACACATTTTGAGACATGTAATAAAGCAAAGTATTCCTCTGAATATGCACTGTTTACATCATACTTAGGATCAAAATTGGGTTAAGTGGGTTATAGTGGGAGTACATGTGTTTTGGGTGTAGTCACCAACATGAAACAATAAGGCTTACATTCAGTGAAAGAGTAATTACAAATGCTGATTTTTCTAGGTCTGTCTGTTCTACTATTTATTTCTCGCCTACATTTTAGTTATGTAATTCTGAAAGAAGGTGTGTAACAAAAGCATTTCTTCTCAAATATTCTCAGCGATCTGTGGCCTGATGTACATCCTGTTCCGGGTCCTGCTCTTGAGAAGGTTTGGGAACCGTATAAAATCAGAAGAAGGGCAATGTCAGCAGCTACAACGCTGCACCAGGCTCTAATGACAGAAAGTGGCTTCCTGTCTCTATGGCAGCACATTGACCGCTATGTAATACATCAACAACAGGCACCAATCAGTGATTTATACGCCTAGTGTAGAGCACTGCTTCTTTGCATGTCCCCTAACCCTGAGCTCAGCGGCCCATTACCCCCCACCAAGCTTGTCGTTCATTAATAGTTGCCTCTCGCAGTTCATTGTGATTAATTGCACAGCAGTAGGTTACCAATATGGCACAAGCATGTTGGCAAGGCATCAGCCAAAACTCCTGCATTAACTATCTGCAATACACTGGAGGCTTCCCAGGGCCCACTCTGCCCTCCTACAGTGTGGGCAGGACATCATTCAGAAGCAGTCTCCCACTCAGCTTCAGCTCTCCACTGGGCTCTGTCACACTGATGACTAAGTTACTGTTATGCAACTGACTCAATGACTCAATTGATCTACAGTGGAATAAATTGTAAACTGTGGTTCAAAGCACTGCTACATTCAGTGTGTGTATTAAAGTCTGAATATGTGCAGGTGCAGATGAGATAACAGCCTACACAGGTGCCGATCAGTTGTGTGGCTGCTTGTCTAGCAGTAATGGCACAGACAGATAGAGTCATATTTTACTTCAGGCCTTGTGGTCGAATATAAAGCAACTTACAGCTCTAATGGTAATGGAACAGAAGAGAACATTAGTGTTGAACGAGAACTGGAGATGCCTATCAACACTTTCTCTGCTGTGCTCTCACTTCCTTGGCCAAATTCAATTAATGCACAGACGGACTCAGTTTCTTGCCTGTTTGTGTGGGTGTGTGAGAGAGAGTGTGTTCACAGGCACATCTTAGGTCATCGAAGAGGCTCCCAGTAAATAGAGCAACAGGGAGCTCTCCCTTTTAATGACCTCTCTCTACCTTAAATAAGATCTACTTGCCTTCAAGCTCTACTCTGTTGAATTATTATAGAACTCTGGAAACAAGGAAAACTTCTTGCTACCTCCAAAACTGGGATGGAGGTAGCAAAGGAAAGGGAGATCTCCTGAGATGGACTGTTTCATGATACTTTTGTATCTCTGTTTGCAGAAATATGTGCAGCTACAAAGTTAAAGGGGACACTAAAGTAGAAAAGAAAATGCTGCCTTTTGTGGAATAAAGTGTGTGTGTGTGTGTGTGTGTGTGTGTGTGTGTGTGTGTGTGTTGTGTGTGTGTGCGTGTGTGAGAGAGAGAGAGAGAGAGAAGAGAAAGAAAGAAAGCTATTTGGTTACACACTGTGACTCAAAGACTGAGTGTCCACATCTGTGCATTAAACCCCTAAAGCAAAAAAGGGCACTAAAGGCAACCTGTTGCCCATCCTGGAACTGCAGATGTGTGCATGTGTGCGTGCGTGTGTTCATGTGAAATTCCCTGTAGGCATTGGTGTATTGTTGTTCAACCGATCAATACCTATGTCAACATGTGTAGAGTTGAGATGTGTGGCATAGTTCAACATATTTTGAAGAATCGGTTCACCCTAATTGCGAAAAACAACAAACACTTTATTACACCATTTTTAATTTCAAACAAAATCCACAAACATCACTTAATGATAACTGTTCACATTTGGATTATCTATGGATTTTTTGTTCACATCCATTGTACTGGGGTGGAGACAGAAATATCCTAAAACCAGGGCAGATAAAATCAAAACTATTATAGCTAGATGCCACTGGAGGTAAGTGAGAAAATATGTTTTTTTATTGAGCAGCCATAGTTCACATAATTGTTTCTGTGCAGCAGTTCAGAGCTTCCCACTTCCTTCATCTTCTTCTCAGCACTCTATCTTCTCCTACATTTATCACCTCCTCCACATTCTCCTCATCCCACCCTTCTTCTCTCACTTCATCGCTCTCCCTCCCTCTCTCATTCTGCCTGCCTTCTCTTTTTGTTTTACCATTCACTTTCCGTCACCTGCCCCTGTGTCACGTAGTACACTCTGCATGCTAAACACCCCTTCCCTTCCTCCTCAGTGTTTTTCCTATCTCCTCCACACTTTCTCCTTTACCACTCATTCACATCCCACTAAAATTACACACCTTGCATACTTTCCCCCTCTTCCTCTCCATTCTCCTCTTTCCTCTTCCGTTTCCTCTGACCACGTTTCCCCTCTTATAGTGCAAGGGAAGCTTTTGTTTTCACATTCACACTTTTGTATGCACTTCTTTCATGCACTGATGGAAGATACAGAACATCTTAGGCCTTCCCTGCTGCTTTTCTTGTGTCCCAATGCAGCCCACATGTACTGTTCATCGCTAGAGTGCGAGAGGATCAACACACACTGAATTGACCTCCATGCAATCCCATAACCGGTTACTCTGACAGGTTATTGGATCAGACCAGAACTGCTGTAGTGGAAGCACGTATGATAGGCCTGATGTGTTTGGTGTTATGGACATGCCTGCTTTTGAAGAAGAAAATTGTATAAATAGGTTGAATTTTATTTATAGTATCAAATCATAACAATAGTTATCTCAAGACACTTTACAGATAGAGTAGTTATAGACCACACTTTTACAAAGACCCAAAATTCCAGTAATTCCTCCAAGAGCAAGTGGCGAGGAAAAATTCCCTTTTAGGGAAAAAACCTCGGAAAGATCAAGGCTCTTAGTAGGAGGTGTCTGACGGTGCTGGTTGGGGGTGGTTATTGGTGTATTTAGTTAGAAAGCAGCATGTAACTTGAATCACATTACATCATTTATTGGGCTTTCTTTTAAAAGTCTGGTTGTAGGATTAATTATTGCTTTTTTTGTTGGAACAAAACTCTTTGGCACAGACGTTCATGTAAAAATCAAAGCACAAGAATGTTGCTGTGTTTGGTACAAACACAATCAAGCACAAAATTTGCCACAGCTCAGTCAAGTTATGCAATGGAAAAGGATGCTAGTTGCCAAGCGGCTATTGCACGGATCATACGGACAGGCGGTGGTTGTGTGATGTGTGCTGGGAGAGATTTGAAATGACTCACAGTTCTGCCACTTACACTGCTGTTGATTATAATAATTCGTGCACAGCACTCCACAAGCAGCTTTGTGAAGCGGCATTAATCATCCCAGATTCACTCTCTGACTTCCTATACTCTCCACATTCCCCATCATTTTCTTTCTCTTGCTGTCAAATCTCTCTCCCCCCCCCCCCACAACCCCACCCCTCTCTCTCCCCGTGTTTTTCTTTCTTTTCGAGTCTTGGCTAATCACACACAGGAGGGGTGTTGCCGCTGAATTTTAATATTCATTTATACAGCAAGCCTTTGATGTCCCCCATCACCCCCTCAGTGCAGTGTAAGCACTTCTCTATCTCCTGCTCTGCCAGCACTGCCATCCCAGAATATCTCCCTCTGCACCCTGTGCTTTATGTGTGTCTGTGTGTGTGTGTGTGTGTGTGTGTTGTGTGTGTGTGTGTGTGTGTGTGTGTGTGTGTCTGTACTTACTGTAAATATTACCTAAGAAGCCCCAACAATGAATGCTAGAATATATTAGGGCATGGTAAGAGCAAATCGAGGAGTGAGGGATAAACAGACAAAGGGTGAAGGTGTCGCATGAGTGACAGGTGATTGGATGGTCAAAAAACAAAAGATGATGATAGGGGTGAATCCTAACTCTAGTTTCAGTGTCATACAGGGGTCAATAAGAAATATAGTCATCCAAACTCCTTGATGAGTCTGTCATGGAGTTTTGATCATCTACTGATCTAAGCTACAGAGGCACAAATTCACACACTCATGATAGACATAAATGCAGATTTATGATGTATCACTTTGGTGTCATAGTGTGTGTGCATGTTTACAAGGTATATGCACATGCATTATGTGTCTGTGTGGAAACTGCAGCTCTGTGGGGTGTGTCTTTGGTAGTTAACCGTGGACTACTGTCTATATTTAGCCTTAAACCCTCTCCTTTCCCCTTCTGTACTCCCCTGTGTGACCCTCGCTCAGTGCTGCAGGCATTTCCATATCAGAGCAGAGAGAGAGACAGCGCTGGCTACACAGATTGAAAGACAGAAAAAGTTTCTGTTGAATAGCTGCATCAATTCAGTGTATTGGTTCACAAGTAGAGCAATAATGTATGAGTAGTAGCAGTTGTAGTTTGACGGCTCAGTTAGCTTGTTATCCATTTACACATGGCATTAAGTATATTTCGTAGTCGTTTGACAGCCTCTCTCACTGTGGTGTAACTATGGAGGATGGCGAGTTGGTAATTCGGTTGCCAGGGCGATCTGACTCACCTGTGGGCAATAGGAGTTGCGGTGCAGCTGGAGGGTTTGGTGAGACATTGGTGTTGCGGCACAAAGAAGTTCATCACTTCTTCTTCGTCCCATTCAGGGAGCAGCCCATCTACAGCACGAGGGCCCACGTCTTCCAAATTGACCCCAACACCAAGAAGAACTGGTTGCCCACCAGCAAGCATGCCGTCACGGTGTCCTACTTCTACGACAGTACGCGCAATGTCTACCGCATCATCAGCCTGGATGGCACCAAGGTGAGCAGTTGATTATGATTATTACTGCAACCGTACACACTTTGTCGCACACAAAACACAGATTTCTTTATACCGTACCCCCAGTTGAATCCATTGTTTGTTTGTTTTCTGCCAACTGACATGGTTTTGTAAAGATGTCAAACAGCCTTCCAGGAGATTTTAGTGATACTGTGATCTGCTGAATCTAATGTGTAAACACATCTTAAAAGAGGTCATTGCTGCAGTCTGTCCCAAGCCTGACAGCTCATGTTTCATTGTGTGTAGGTATGCAACTACTGTGTTTGTGTGTGCATGTCTATGTGTGTCTGTCAGCACTTGAAAATCCACACTTTATGTCTGAGGATATTCTTGTTAGAGATCCAGGAGGGATATTTCTGCAGGCCATGGTGTGATTTATAGGGATGGACCAGTCACACACATGCACGCTTGCCGCCAGCTATGGAGAGAGGAGGGGTGAAGTTTAATGAGAGAAACAGATGACAGAGTGAAAAGAATGGGTGGTAAAAGAAATAAGTAGTGCAGCAAAGACAGAAAAGTGTGAAGCCAGGTGATGGAGAAGGTCAGACAAATGTGAAGGACTGATGGGAGAAAAGCAAAGTCACACAGGTTGCAATCAGTGATCACCAACTGTGGGTGAACAATTTCTGCTGGGCAACTGAACAGCCCTCTCATATCGCACAACAATCAACAGATACTTGATCAGTGAATTAAGCTATTGTGTAACATAAACATAAACTCACTGACTGCTACCCCTCCCAAACTCATTGTTATGTATTAATTGCAACCCGAATGTGAACCATTACACAACACTGCTAATTAATCAACCAATTAATTTGTTCTCCGTTAATGTTATTTAACAAGGGAGATTGAATTATATAAGACCTAGAGGTAGCCTTCTATTTTAGCTCATGTAAAGTAGAAGATATATTTCTCAGTGTCAAGAAACTGATAAAAAGGAAAAGACTAACTTTCTTACTTCCACTAACCCTGTCTGTTAAGACCCTCTTGGCAAGACTAAGACCAAGTTCATTGGTTCCTATTGAAGAGGTAAATATTTTTAAACTAGTCACAAATATGTATTTCATTTCTTTTTCATCAATCCAACTTGTGTGCATACATTAACTGTCCTCTGTTAGCTTTCCAAAATGGATTTTATTGTGTTGGTGGGTGTGAGCCTGCGCCACCGGAAGCTATGTATGTCTTTTCAGGCTTCCCCTGTCTCTCACACATACATACAAACAGAAACCCAAACAAAGCTATTTTTTTAGATGAAGTAAAGGGATGCAACTATGCTCAATTATATATTATTGATTAATTGATTAGTCATTTACAGTAATCTCTTTTGTGTCAGAAATACAGAAACCCCAGGTGATGCATTCATTTCACAATGACATAACACAGAGAAAAGCTGCAAATCCTCCCATTTGAGAAACTGGAAGCATGATTATCCAAAGTGTTGCCGATTAATGCTCTATTAATCAATTATAACTCAATTAATTGGCTGATATTTTTGGCTATGCTGCAATACTTTGGAGAGTCTGATAGGCACATGATCTTACTTATACCAACAGTTACAGAAAGATAAAGTAGAGATACAGCTGGGTTTTAATGTGTGAACTGTGTCTTCCAACAATATGTTTCATATATATATTGTCATCTGTCATCCTGATTTATGTGTGTGTGAATATTCTTTAATCGGAAATATAAAAGGCAAATTTCACATGTTTGGCTTTACATTCTCCTTGCCTTTTCATCTGACCCACTTTCTGATTTGTACGCACTATGCACACACGCTGCAGTAATAAAGTTAATTTAGTAAGTGTTAAGTGTGTTGCCTTTGTCCTGCAGGCAATAATCAACAGCACCATCAGTCCCAACATGACGTTCACAAAGACCTCACAGAAGTTTGGCCAGTGGGCGGACAGTAGAGCCAACACTGTCTACGGCCTGGGATTCTCCACTGAGCATCATCTAGCCAAGGTACCACAAACACACCACACACACCACACACACACACACACACACACACACACACACACACACACACACACACACACACACACACACTCACACACAAATACCACAACCAAACTCAGTATAAACACAGTATAAACCCATCTTTTGATGTCCCAAAATTCCCTCCCTCGACAACTATTTTTTATATCTTAAACTCCCCTTTCCCAATCATTTACGCCTTTGTACAACTACATTCTATAAGTGGAAAATTCTGGAAAATCCCTGGCAGCCCAAATTTGACATATTGGTTTACATTGGTGTAGTTTAGTGTTTTCCTTAAGAAGAACTTTATGACCTTTGAAAAAAGATGTATACGGTCTTTAGTGGCTCAGGAGGGAGCTCAAAGTGTGAGGAAGTAAAGGTCTTCTAAGTTTTGGCTTTATTTTGGGGGTATGACTCAAATTAGGGACCAAAAGTCAGGCTATCTCGGCTTCTGCTGCTTTGATTTTGACCGTTCTATTTTAAAAGAAAAACTGTTCCTCACAAGGCTCCAAACTCTATGAATGCTAAATTGATAGATTACCCCTCCAAGAAGTAAATGTGCCATAGATATTTTCCTATTTTTTGAAAGTGACGAGTGTCGACTGTCATTGACTTGTCTTGTTGTGATGTTGTACTGTACATATATAATTTGTTCTCAGGTCTCTCGTGCATAACATATCTTAATCTTAATTAGACTTTGTAATGAAAAGCTTACAATCAAGCTTAAACAATTTTCACAAATCTGATCTTTTGTTTTGTTAATTTTCTCATCTTCTTGGCTAACGTAGAGACGTTTAGTGTGACTGATTCAGAGTGGTAATAACACTGTGGAACTGTGTCTGGAGTGTACCAATATGCAGTTTTAACAGACTCTTACCAGGCAATTAGAAGTATTTTTTGTGTTCTAAAGTTGAAATAATTCAGATTCACTTCTCAGATAACTGCGGTGCCAACACTCCTAAAGCACTTACTCTGAGAACTACTGCATTTAGAGCACCGTACTAGAACTATAATTGCACTGAAGTGAAATGATATTGAGTTACGTATTGCAACTCCTCTAATGGCAGACACAAGATCGGCTCCAGCAGCACTACCAATTTGATTTCCTCGCCACTCAGCCCTCTGCAGTACTGTATATACTAAATTACTCTGTAACACTGTGGGAGTAGTGTCGGTGATGAACCACACCCTAAAGGGACATTGGTGATATGGGCTTGTGTGGATGTGTTAGCGTGTTTATATTTGTTCAGATCCACTCAGCTGAGCTCACCTTACTGCCTCAGGCTCGCTGGATGTATATGTGCTCTCGACTAAAATAACTCCTGAGATCAACTTCAGCCACTCGCCACTTCTGATCAAACAAAACAACACTATTAACAAAAATCTCAACAAGGAAAACACAATTGCACAGTCTATTTTGTTCTGTGTATGCAAAAGTAAAAAGTATACATCTGCGATAGAAGAGGTCACTAAAAGTGACCTAGTTAGCTCATGTTTCTGCTAAGGCATTATGGGTAAGGTAAAGTTAAACTGTGGGTCGTTATGGGCAACAGCTTCTCTCTATCAGGTCAAGTAGAACTTATTTGTCCCCATAGGCAGTTGGTTTTTCAGCAGTGACCACCCAAGATCAATACTAATACAACAATAAATAGCAAACATGTATGAAAAAATAATTTGCCAGCTTTAAGACTGATGTATTACACACTGATCTGTGTGTGTGTGTGTGTGTGTTTGTGTGTGTGTGTGCGCATGCACATACGGCTTTACTAAACAGATTAAACCACAGTATTGTATAAGTCACAGTCCATACTGATGGCAGTGTTTTGTGTCCAGTTTGCAGAGAAGTTTGCGGAGTATAAAGAAGCAGCACGGCTCGCTAAAGAGAAGAGTCAAGAAAAAATGGAGATGGCCACGTCTCCTTCTCAGGTACGTTCAGTAGGCTATGTAGTGTGTAATAAAGTGAAGTTTAGAAGGGGAAATGTCTTTTTGGTGGAACTGCTAATAACTTATAGACATCTAAAACATGTGCAAAGGGATCCCTACCAGACACTGCTTTTCTGTAAGGGTTCAAAAGCCAAAAAGGTCAGAAATGACTTGTACCACTTTTTTATAAGTATATATAAAATCTTAAGCCAAAAAATGACTAGGAAGGATCTGTCAAATACATTTAAAAACCACAATATTGTCTTCTTAATGTATGATGAATGTATAAAGTAGCATACATTCATAAAGGTTTTTCAAAATTGTACTTAAGTGCAGTACTTACTTATTTACCTTCCCCTGCTGCATGAACCCCTGGGAGAGCCAGGCACTGAGGTTAAGAATAACAGTCCTGATATAATTAACACCAGTGTGGTAGATTTTCTGTGTATGTTGTCTATCCACCCTATACATTTCAAGAAAAAGACAAAGCTGCCTGTTGACTCACCATAAATCGGACAACATAATTTGCTAATGTGATAGGTATTTGTTTGCGTGGAATATGCAATAGTTATCTGAGAGAAAATTATCTTGTTTCAGAGGAGAATCCCCAGAGAAATCTGTGCTTTAATCTAAGGGCTGTTAACAGGCTTCATGTCCTCGTCTGTTCATACTGGAGGCTAGGGTAGCAGCCCCCCCCCCCCCCCCCCCCCCCCCCGCTGTACTGCAGTCTATTACTTGTACTATTAATGCTGCGGCCCATACAGGTTGAAATGCTACAGTATATTGTGCTTCCCATGGGAGGATGTTTTTTAATAAAGCCAAGTGGACAGCTTTTCTCTCACCAGGGGTTAAAGGCTGTATATGTGCTGGCCACCGCCACACCATAGTGGTGACACTGGAGAGATGGCTGTTACTATAAAGGCTGCAGCCTTCCTGCTACAAGCCTGCATTGCTCTCCTCAAGCTGCTCTGTTTCACTACTGGAAGTCACTGTTGGAACCTACATGCCTGCTGGCTTTCTTTCTAACCTCCAGATCTTCTCTTTTCTCTTCTATAAATATGCTAGAAAACATGAGAGAGGACTTACTCTGCTAAAACAAGAAGAGAAAACACACAACTAAATGCTTTATGCTGAGCCCAATAGGCCAGACCCCAGTGGACGTGCATCGTGAGCAGATATTGAATGAATGTGAAGCACAAAGTGAAGCAATAACAATAATCTTTCTCTTATCTCCCACTTCCTTCTTGTCCATTAGAGACATACAGGCAGTGTCATTGTGCTAAATATTGTGCCCAAGCCCTAAGTCTTAATAGCTTTGTTTTATGAACGAGCAGTGGCTAAATGATTTGTCTCTTGTATAATTCTGTGGTTGTATGGAATATAAAGATAAGCATTAATCTGTAAGTCTGCAATTTCCCAGTGCTATAGTAAGATATTAAATGACCTATACATGTGGAACTGCTCACTTAGACGCTCAATTTGCTTTTTACGAGAACAGCAAGAGCTTTATGAGTGTCAAAACAGCACCACCTCCACCACTAGAACACACACACACACACACACACACACACACACACACCACACACACACACACACACACACACACACACACACACACACACACACACACACACTCAGGAGAAGGATGATCCAAATTAATGTATGCAATTTTCTTTTTATCATGTTGCCTTTTTATCTTGTTGTAATAAGAGGTTGTTAAGATTGCTCAAGTTAAATATTACACATTTTATAAATTACATATAAGTTAACTATACAGGAGTTTTTATAAGTCCCTTTCTGTAAGTGCTGTAGGATTGAAATGATTAAACAATCAGTCAATTTACAGAAAATAATTGCGATCCCAGTTTGGTTAATTGTTAAAGTAATTTAATCACTGGTTCCTGCTTCTTAAACATGTTGTAATCTTTTAATCATTGTAAATGAATCATCTTAGAAATTTAAACGGTTGGTCTGACAAACAAAGATATTTGAAAATGTGACCTTGGGCTCTGAATTTCATAGTGTCAAAATGAATCGATTAATCGTCAAACACACAACTGACAGCATAATCAGTTAGGAAAACAGTTGTTAGCTACAAGCAGTGCTCTATATTTTCTCATGCTAACTGCTATCCAGTTGTTCGCTATTTAATCTAAACAGCGAAGGTTTTTAGGTTATGTTAAACGCATCATGTCTTGTATGCTTAGGGCTGTGTCTCTGAAAAAAAGCATCCAGAACACCATTAACAACTAAAAATGTAGAAGATGTATGCTTTTGTAACCTCACAGTAAATTTAATCATTACTATTTCAAATTATTGACATTAGAGAGTATCACGCAGATATTTATTTATAGTGAAATGTCACAAATGTCTAAATTTGACGAGTAAATGGTTGAGCTTTTAAAATGTTTTCACAATACTTGCCATATGTAGTCACAATGACTAACCGTGTAAAGAAGAATGCAATGATTAAAATAATTCAGTTGTGTTTTATTGATTATCTGATAGTAGTAACATCTGAACAACTTTATTTCACATGTAGGAATCACCAGGCGGCGAGCTCTCTTCACCTTTGACCCCAGTGACTCCGCCCATGGAAAACATCAACGGCACAGATGACATCTGTGACACGACTCCCAACTCGGACACGCGTCCAGAGCCGTCTCAGAACGCACTGGCCTTCGCACACAGGTACACCCCACATTGTATTGTGTTGTCCTGTTTACTACAGTACACATGGACAAGTCTGACCACACACACTCACTGTCACATAGATCACACACAAACAACACAAGTATTCATTATTATGATTTCCTTTACTATTCTGTTTGTCTGAGGCACAGAAGTATACATCTTTCTTCCTCTGTCTTTCTTTTCATCTGCATGCACCTACTGTACGTATGTGTTGCATGCCAGCATGGTAGTGAACTCCCTCTATTCACTGCTGCTCTCTCGTGTTTTTCCTCCCTAGGGAACAGTTTAAGACTTGTCGGGTCTGCTCTTTCTGATAGGGATGTCATTACCTGAAAACTGCAACATCATAACTACACAAAACAAAAAAAATGCTTAGGCACAAACTTTCCCAAAAATAGGAAGGATTGCAGGTCAGCAACAGGGAGGGTCTTCTTTACAAACCTGGTGCACTGCCTGTTTACTAACTGCTAACAAGTAAGGTAAAACAGCATGCCATCACTCCAGACAGGAGGAATTTTTGGTGCAATGAATTACACGAGTGGCATTTTCGCTCACACGACCAGCAAAATATGTTACTTCAAGTGTTTCTCAGGAATAAGGAATTATTCAAGTTATTATTTTTTTTCCACTCTAAGCATGCTTGTTAAAGAAACTCACATATATTTATAGTGATTTACACTACCGGTCAAAAGTTTGGGGTCACTTTGAAATTTCCATTGCACTCAGTTGTAGACAGAATACCATCTGAGATCAGTTGCATTGTTTTTTTTAACCAGGGCAGCAGTTTTCAGATTACATTATGTGCTTACATAATTACAAAAGGGTTCTCCGATGTTTTCTCAGTTTGTTTTTTTAAATGATATCAGATTAGTAAACAGAATGTGCCTTTGGAACATTGGATGAAGGCTTGCTGATAATGGGCAATGTAGATATTGTATTAAAGATCAGCCCCCACTCAGATCAGCTGGTATTCTGTCTAAATGGAGTGGATTGAAAATTTGTAAGTGACCTCAAACTTTTGACCGGTTGTGTATGTTTGCCTACTGCAATGCAATAATATCTTTTTAATTGAAAATTCTAATAGTTTGATTTTTATGGTGATTGGTGCATTACAGATTACGTGACGTGTCACTTCTATGCATGCAGCACTACTGTTACACTGTATACATTCCTGCTGTTTTTGTGTCCTGTCAGCAGATTGAATATTGAAATGGTTAATTCATATTCTCTGTGATATCAATTCTGGTTCATATTTAGTGGATTGTGTAAGATAAAAGGGTTAAAGTTCCATGTAAATATTTTTGATTTGTATAATGGCTCTCTGAAGAGTTGTGTGGTTGTGAGGTTCACCAAAAAAGGTGTCGATGAAGCGTTTTAATGTCAGACTTATATAACATACTGTGGGGTAGTGGGAGGCAGAGAAAGAGAAAGACAGACAGGCCCGCAGAGTGTGTGTGTGTGTGTGTGTGTGTGTGTATGTGTGTGTGTGTGTGTGTGTGTGTGTGTGTGTGTGTGTGTGTGTGTGTGTGTGTGTGTGTGTTGGTGTGTGTGTGTGTGTGTCAGAAGCCGGAGAGAGCGAGAGAACGACAGAATGAGGTGCATTGTATAAATTCTGTGCATGAGTCACTGATATACCTAAACATTCTCCAACTGCACACACACTCACCAGAACAAATAAACTAAACAGAAGGACATGGAGCGATGAGTTTGAATCATTTGAGTGAGAGAAGTGTTTTTTTCTCAGGAGAGGAAATGTCCTTATTATCTACTGTGACCTGTACACAGGTCTTTTCACTTGTAAAATCTCTGTAATCTTGTGCCACTTGTTTCACTATTTCTCTGGCTGCGATTCTTATTAATTAAAGATATCAATCAATTGCTTAATGTATTATCATTCTTTTTTTTTTGCTTAACTCTTGTTGTCTGAGCGAAGGCTTAGAACATTTTATAGATATTTAAAGATCATTGTAGCGATCTTTAAAGGTATTCTTTATTAGTGTGTTAAAGCCTGTAAAGCTGTGACAAGCTCAAATGCAAATGCAAATGCTCAGAAATCCCTACTGCTACATCATGAACTCTGAAAGGCTACACAGATCTGAGTTCGCAGTGAGAGCATAATGTAGAGAGGACACCCACTGCCTGCTGCAGCCTTGCTGCTGATGTGTCTATTAATGCTGCATGCGTGGGAGACCGGGTCGACTCTCCACATTCAAGATGGCAAGCAAACCTCAGTCTCACATTTTCTCAGAGGCATATGCAGAGAGTGTAGATGCTTGGACAGTCCACATCTTTTACCACATAACTCTTCCTCATTCTATCTGTTCTCTCTATGAATTATACCTCTTCTATTTAATATCTTCCGTGTGCATCATCTCACATGTTCATCACGTCTTACAGTAGCTCTATCAGCGTCTCATGTGACTCAAGCTGCAGTGAAACTGTTTTTTCTGTCAATTTGTGTACTGGTGTATAAGCTGATCATTGATTTAATAGCCAAAAGAAAAGAATAAAAATTGTTTGTAGTGTACTTTAATGTGTTTACTTGTATATTACCTCATTTGGGTTTAGACCCACATATAGAAACACACCTCGACACACAGGCATTTTGCTGTTTTTTTCTGTTGCACCAGACCTCTTTGATGGTCTTGGTTTGTCTCTACCATGTGTCTGGAATTACATGAGGACTCATCACCATAACATGTACACCACACTGCTGCTTAGCGGGGCTGTGTAGGCTGGTTTGTGTCGGTGCATAGGGCAGAGGAAGAGAGAGGAGGATGAGGGTGCAGGGCTGTGAGAGGATTTTTTTTATATTCCACGATGTAGGCGTGTTTGTCAGGTCTGCGTTGGAGTTGTTGAATGATGTTCAGAATGTTGGAAGACCTTTAGTTGGGACTGCCTTGGCTGTATGTGAATGGTCTTCTATTGTTGGAGGATGCAGGCATCTGTCGATGGGTTTGTGTGAACGAAGACGGTGCCGATGTCATACGTCAGGGTGCCACGAGCCTCCGTTCCTCCAGTGCTGCCATGGCAACCGCTCTTGCTCCCTGCTTCTTGAAGTGCTATGCGAGTAGGATGAACCTACCTGACAACGCACAGTGGTCAGGACACGGCAGAAACACTGTGGGCTGTAGAAAAAGCTTCAAAGCTTGTGTTTGGTAGCTTTATTGAGCCTGGGAGGAGAATTCTACTTAACGTTGTGAAGTAGTAACACACAAAACAGAGTGTTGATGTTTTATTCAAGAGTACTGGTGTATTGGCAGTGTGTACATGTTATGTTCAAACCACAAAAAAACATTCAGAATTCAATTTTAAAAACGTTTTTTTTTAACCAATTAAAACAAAATAAAATGCAATTAAAAACTAAAAACTGTGCTCTTTTTTGTCATGACACATCTGCATTATATTCTTGTTGGCAGAATATTGTTCACATAAAACAGATAAAAACAAATAAACTAAATATTAAACTCTATAATTCTGATGCAATCTTCTCTACCAAATGCAGATTGTTTACATTTTTTTCTTTTCTTTTTAAATGTATTCAAAAAACAGGGCAGACATTGTCTAACAATTTCAAACTGATACAAACAAGGAAGTAATTTCTCTTCAGTTTAACATCACAAGTGGTTCTTGCATGAATAGATGTGGAATTATAAAAAAAATGACATCAAATGAACAGCAAATATAGAAAATACAATTAGCTAATAAAATCCTCATGATAAGGCATTTGTATTGTGTAAATAACAACATTATCTTTACAATTAGCGGCTCCTTGACACAGTGGCAGCTAACTTACCCTCCATGTGTCTCACACACCTTCAGCTCTGCTCTGCTGTCCTCAACCAGATGCCCCCCATTCAGCCTTTCCACTCATTTAATGAAGACAAACACCAGTGTCAAAACATCTTGCACTCTTCTCTCCTCTAATTCTCCCTCCATCGCTCTACTTTGCTTTCTCCGTCTCTCTCCATCCGCACATCTTGACGTCTCGCCTGCTCTCCTGCTCTCCGAGCTGCTCGCTGCTGTGTGGGGTTTATACATTGGCGGGGCTGTGTGCCTTGGTGACAGCATCACTCCATGTGTGTGTGAGTGGTTGTGTGTCAGTTAATATGTGCATGTGTAGGATGAAGTGTCGTCTCCCTCCTATGCGTCACACAGGCAGACACACTTGCACTTACAGAGGGGGTGGCTGTTGTGTAAGAATTGAAGGTGCCGTGGGAGTCCTGTGTGAATTACATCTGAGGTTTTCAGTCTTTTACACTTCACAGAGTGGGTGTTATGGCATAGTGGAGTACTGCTGCAATATGAGAATATATACAGTATATATATATATATATATTGTGTGTGTGTATGTGTGTGTGTGTGTCAGTGAGGGGGCGGAAAAAAACTGAAAACAACATTGTTATGGGTCATACACAGACCCTCATCACTCCTTGAGCGAGCTAAGCTTCCTTTTGTGTTTTTCTGTGTATGTGGTTCCATACTGCTGTGAGGGATTTAGAAGTATGTGGGAGTAGGAGCTCCTTTTCAAAAGTACTTGACTCAGTGTCTGTACTCAACAATGTTTAGGTCTCTCATACATTCTCCTGCCCAAATCAGACATTATGTGTGAGACAAGGAGTGGGCATTATGTAAATCTTAAATGTTTACCGCAGTGCTCATTTCTAACTGGGGAGATGCACAGCAGAAGCATTAACCCTCCAGAAAGTTGAGTTTGTACCTATATCTAATGTTACTCTTCAACCCTGAACTATTGACTACCCAGACCATATGCTGCCTTTTTCTCCCACACATGCCACTCCATCGTGCAATTCAATCACATTCAATCACTTCTCCCTTATCTCTCATTTCATCTTCTCATCCGTGAGTAGCTGGACCAGATTAGTCTCCAGCCAGTCTGATGATATAATCTCAGATTACAACTCATGTGGCAGACAGCTGCTTTCACAGATACAGGCCAGGAAGTGCCGACCTCCAATTTGAGTGCCCGCTGAAGTCTTTGTCAGTGCTGGCGCAAAGATGGATGGATGGAATCATAATTTTTGAATGGTCCCCACCTGCATCACCTGCAAAATGTCAATCAAAGATACCCAAAAAGACTCAAAATGACCACAAAGAAAGTCAAAATGGTGACTAGTAGACACAAACAACCAAAAGAGATGCAAAGTTAACACAAATAGACCGAAAACTACTCTGAACGGGGTGGGGAATGCCTTTTACATATTTGTGCCCAAGGAACCATTGTTTCAAAATGATGGATGGATGGATGGATGGTTACAAACAATAATGGTTGTGATATGCTGTGAAAAAATAAACCTTCACATTCCTAACTCAATTTTGCAGAATCAGACATCATTACTTTTCAGATATACTGTACATATCTTGCATCTATTGCATGAAACCATAAGCACTTGTCATCTTATGTTGCTGTTGTGGTAAACTGACAGTATGAACGTTCCTGTGTTCTGCAGCCCTGTCATGACAAAACACTGGGAGGCTGAGCTGGAAGCACTAAAGGGGAACAATGCCAAGCTAACGGCAGCTCTGCTAGAATCCACAGCCAACGTCAAACAGTGGAAACAACAACTGGCTGCCTACCAGGAGGAGGCCGAGAGACTACACAAACGGGTGAGGGACAGGGCACAGGAATGCTTG
This sequence comes from Etheostoma spectabile, assembly GCF_008692095.1. Classification (NCBI taxonomy): domain Eukaryota; kingdom Metazoa; phylum Chordata; class Actinopteri; order Perciformes; family Percidae; genus Etheostoma; species Etheostoma spectabile. The sequence goes on from NC_045737.1 coordinate 9,117,250, forward strand.
CTTGTTTTTATGTGTGATTAATTCATATACATCAAATGAGAGGGCTCATTTGGACGGGATGGTGTGAAGCCAAGATGAGAGGATGCAAAAACAGAGAGGAGAGATGATTGTTGGCATGAGGATGAGTTAAAAAGAGGTTGTCTGAAAATAAAAGATAAACTGAGAACATAATACTGTTGTGTCCTTCTCTCACCATGGATGTGACATTTGATCACCATCTTGTACTTTTAGGTGACGGAGCTCGAGTGCCAGAGCAACCAAACCCCGGCTATCAAATCCCAAAAGACTGAACTCAACCAAACCATAGAGGAACTGGAGAATATGCTAAGGGATAAAGAAGAGGTGTGTGTGTGCATGTGTGTGTGATAGTGGGGAAGTACCTTGCTTGAAATGTAATAGCTCATGCAGTAACACCCTACATGCTACACAGCCTTTTAATCTGTGTTATGTCCTTCAGGAAATGGAAAAGTTTAAAGAGGAATTAGAAAACATGAATGACCTGATGGAGCAGAAAGACACACTTACCCAGAAACTTGAGGTAAGTGATACCAAGACGCATTGTACATACAGTATAACTGTTCGCCAAATTATCAGCATGCCATCTGTCATTATTTACCCCAAATGACACAAACCTGACAACAATGCTTTCTCTTCTCCAGGAGACGGAGCTGCGCAGTCGGGTGCTAGAGGAGCAGCTGGTGGGGGCCGAGCAGCGGCTGGAGGAGAACCAGGAGGAGCAGGAGAATTTCAGGAAGAGCCTGCGGACGCTGCTGGAGCTGCTGGACGGCAAGATCTTTGAGCTGACGGAGCTTAGAGACACCTTGGCTCGGCTCATAGAGGAGGCCAGCTAGAGACGGAGCTGCCTAATCTTCACAGACAGAGCCATATGATAATATACACCCTGAGAACCCCAACTCACCCACACCGATTCTACCCACCATGCCCCACCTTCCTTCTACACCCTGCACACATCAAAACTGAGACACTACACTGCCCCAATTCTGATTTTGCTCAAAACGGGCAGCTAACTCTCCTAATCAAGCTCCCAATAATCACAGGCACTCCTGTAGTTCAAGACAACGCAGGGACTACCTCATCTTGCCTTCTGATTGGCTGGTGTAGGAGTAACCTCGGTTGAATTGATCTCTCCAGAAGTAGGGAAGCCTGTCTTGGCACACTGCAACTGCCCCCGAAACCCACCTACACACTCTCAAAGAGTTAACTTGAGATCTGTGCCTCGGTGCCACCTGCTGTTTAACTGGGAGAGCTGCACCACAGCTTGCAGCATCACATCACACACTCACATACCCCTTTTCTTTCTCTCTAAAGTGCCCCCTCCAAGGGGAATGTTGAAAGTCATGTGGAAATAATTGCTGTTAAGACTCAGAGAACTGCGCCAAAGCTGCCAAATCCCCCCAAAATATTGTACTCTAACTAGCAGATGCTTTGATCCAAAGTGACTTATTGTACAGAGAAGGGCTGAACAGAGAAACCATGTTTGAGCTCAGGCTGCCAGCGGAGGGTCACTGGAAACAGAGAATTAAAGGATGGCTCTCAACAAACCATTCTTACCTATTTACACAGGGCTGCTGGGAAAGGAAGTTTGGTTTATGTATGTATCCTACATAGTCACACCCTATATAAAATCCTACATGATAGCTGAGTGTTGAATCTTCCAGAGGCATTGTTCGTGCCACACAGGAATTTTAGAGGGTGTGTGCCCACGTTAGATTCAACATGAGAATTCCTGTATCCAGACTGCTTCCACCGTCACAGACACCTGACCTGTCTTCCTGCCAAACTCAGTGTGGTGTGTGTTCCTAAACAAGGCCTGACCTGAGATATAACGCGTGCCTTCAAAGCACATATGCGTGGACACATGTTCGTATATAATATGTGTGTGTGATTTGTGCTGTGAGAGAAAGACCCTGTTTTTGGACATCAAGGCCCACAGACAGACACACACAGACAGACAGACAGACAGACAGACACATGCACGCACGCATGCATGCACACACAAACACACACACACACACGCATCCACACACCCACGCATGCACACCAACACACACATACACACACACACTGAGCAATACCAGACAGGCTCTATACAACACCTCTATCTATCTTTATCAGGTACTCTACTCAGTGGACTCAATGCAGATAGGTGATATGAATGCAACTCAGCTGATTCCCCCTGTCCGAAAGAAAGTGAACTACTGTTGACCGCGAACCTGTGTGGCAGCCCTGTCTGGTCAAAGTAGTGCAACATGAAGGGCTTATAGAGTGTCATCTAGGTGTTCGTAAATCTCCACCCTCAGTGGAACTGGCCACAGTTTTTCACTTAAATTGAGAACTGTACTCAGTTTCTATTCTTTTTAACGCTGGATAAAACACTGATGATATAGTTATAGAACTGTATAAGACAACTTTCTACTCATGACATTGTAAATGAATGGATGGATAACTCAAATGCAGTAACGCCCTGCAGTGGCTTATTGTTGTGTATTAACCCACGGAAAAGTACTGCATAGTTATTATAGAATATCTAGTCTCTCGGAAAACAATGAAAACCTCTTCATTGTATATTTAAAATGTGTAACAACACAATGTAAACACATAGTGTTAAACGGTTTGTACCAAAACTTACACTTCTAAAGCAGCTCTTGTACCACTAAAATCCAAAACTGCATCTTAAAATCTCTTTCTTTATAATCAATCAATTTCTAAAAAGCTATATTCTCACATGAAATGCTGCTTATATTTTTTCTCAAATGAGTACACTTTTTGCACTGTGTTAAAAATGTTGTTAATACATTATTTATCGAGAGATTTGCATTACATACTAGCACAGCATAATTCTGTACTTAAAATATTGTCGTTAGTTACACAGGTTAATACACTGGAATAAGACGCATGTAAAGGAAGTTACACAATTTTTTTTCTTTCTGGTTTATCTTTGGCAGTCAAATGACAGAGGTGGAATAACTTGATATTAATGCTATTGTTAATGATAATGAATGCCTTTGTACAGTAGTGGAAAAGAAGCTTTCATTCTTTCCCGTTTTGTAACTTATGGTTTTAAATGTGGGATTTTTATTGTTTTTTAAGGTTGAGAACTGGCAATAATTTTTTAATATTTTAAAATAATTTTGAAATCATGATATTAAAAGGTTTCCTCAGGCCAATGATGTTCGAGATTGGGGGGACTTGTGTGTTTTCAGTTTAAAAAATTACCAATGCTGGTGTAAAACCCATCAGGGACCACCTGTTTGGGGCTTCCGCCAAAATAAATCCTTGTTAAATTCAAAAACAAAGACACCCTACCAGGCTAAAAAACATCTGTGAACGAGAAATCTAGTTTATATTCAAATACAGTACAGCAAATTCAGTGTGTCCCCAAATCGCGTTATGGTTTGTTTTTTAAGAAACACTTTCAAATTTTTCAAAGTGAAACGACAATACAAAATTTGCTTCCGGGGTTTTTTATTAAAATGCAGGGGAAGGTTGTAAAAAAACAAAAAAAGGTTTGTATAATAAAAAGGGTAAAAAAAAAAAAGGAAAAAAGGGATTTTTGGGAACAGTATCTTATACACTAAAGTTAAAAACAATGTCTTTAATAACCTTGTTTTGGGAAATAAATCTAACTCATTTTTTACCATTTAACTTTTTTCACCCTTTTTTCTTTTTTTCCTAAATTAAAGATCCCCATTCTAGACAGGGGGTTATATCACCTCGGGAACGGCTACGGAAATGTTCAGAACAAACCTCACAAAACGTTGGGCGGAAATGTTTTTGGAAAAAACGGAGACAAACAAGCAATGAAAATTCGTTAGCCCAAAAGGTTTTTTATAGAAAAAGAAGGGAAAAGCACATACATGGTTTCTAAGGTCCGTCTGAGCCCAGTTTACTAAACATTTTGAGCACATTTTACCTGTTTAGGGGAGCAAAAAAACCTTAGCACTAAAAATTTTTTGGGAAAACCGCCCTGGTCAGGTTAGGACAATGTTGGGTAAGTCTGGATATGTTTTTAAGTTAAGCGTTAGGGGTTTAACTTTTCCCTCATGCTACTATGGGGCCCAGGGCCAACCTGTGCTGACTCACGAAACAGTAAAATTTCCCTAAATTGCTCTGCCGCTTGACTTTTTTTAAAGCTAAACCATTTCCATGCCTGTTCTTTCTACATTAGGTGTGCTTCTGTTTTATCCCAAAAGGGCTCTAAACACGGAAAAAAAGAAAAGCATAAATTTTTTTGGGGTACACTTTAAAATAAGGTCAAAAAAAAGGGGGTTTTATTTTTTTGGGGGAATGGTAAAATGCTTATTCTCTTTTTTCCAAAGGGATTCCCCTTTTTTTCGAAGTTAAAAAATGATTAGTTACCTTTTTTGTTACATGGAAAAGGGAAGATTGTTCCCCTTTAAAAATAAACTCCATTTTGAAAAACGGAACAACTTTTTACTTTTAAAAAAACAGTAACTCCCCTTTTTTTGTGTACCTTTGTAAAGTTTTACCAACTTTGCACAAGTTTTTGGCATGCTGAGCCTGTTTCAATAGAGTTTTTTAAATTTTTTTTGGGTTTTAGAATTCAATATTTTGCTTCTGTTAACGTTGTTAGATTTTTTACTTTTCATTTAAAATGATAAACTATTTTAAAAGACTTATGAGTTGAGCCTGTGGACTCACTTTGCCACTAAATTGTTCCAGCACATGTTAGCTGTGAGTTTAGTGCGAGCGTGAGAGTCCATGTGTGCATAAGCGGGTTTTCACTTCCAGCACAGTGAGTAACAGTACTCCTACTATGTGCTTCTGCCCACTGAGTGCAGTGAAAGAAATCAGATGCAATAGCGGAGAGAAACGGCATGCATCACGACTGCCTAATCCACAGCCCACAGTGACTCCCTGCAGCGCTGAGAGAATCTAGCCTCCCACAAACCATCCATCATTTAAATGAGTGTGACGGTTTCACAGCTCTGCCTTGACTATCCCACATACGAAGTTTGGGAATCACCAACCAAGTCTGCCCACACTTTACCACACTAAGTATATTAACTCCACCCCAGTAAAGAAACTGCAGCTCTGGTGGTGACCCTTCATCTAATCCTTTTCCCACTCTAGGTGACCAAAGATGTTGTTAGTTTTGGCACCAAATTATAAACCTACTGTGACTCTCCATATCTCCCACCATCCTGGCCATATGTTGCGGTTGAACAGATGGATCAATACGTATTCCCTCATCCAGATAGGAGGTGAGAGTTGGGGCTAGTGAAGGTCGGAAGAGGACAAGAGCGGGGGGAAGGGGCAGGAATTTGGTGTGACAGATTTACAGTATTTATTCAGTATCAGACTAGACAAGTAGTCATCCTTATACTGTAGGGCAATAACACACCTACATGTGACAGGACAAAACCAGCTGTGCAGCATACAGTAGTGTTGTTGAGTCATAGTGCACTGGTTGAGTAATAATAGGACAGAGCGTCAGCAGAGGTGATGGTGTTATGGTTTACAATCTGGAGAGTAAGTCCAGTTCAAATGTCAGTGTGATCTTGTATTTTTTTTCTATCCCCCACATGACACCAGATGATCAACCATACCCAACACTTAATTTGTGTTGCAGTTAAAGTTTCTCCTTTCTAATGCTTTGGGGCGAGTGGTTTCAGTTTCACAAATAACTGTCAGTGCAGTGTTTTGGTGTAAAATATGCTATGTGCTGTTCTGGAACCACACAAGGCCAGTGCAGAGCTTCTCAACAGTACAACTACAAAAAACAATAAATAAACAAAACATCCTCACAATCTGGTACAAGAATAAGACCTACAAATAATGTCCTTCACGATTTAGTGTGAAAAACAAGAGAACAGGTTACCCATATCCCTTTGGAGCATTTGGTGAGTTGGTGATATTCAGTATGACTCAGGCCCTGGCGTAGTCACTAGGTACATGTGTCTGGGCTGTGTGTGCTTGAGTGTGCGTGAAAGAGTGCCACAGAGTGCAGGCATCTGTGTGTGTATTATTTGTTGCGTCTGAGCCGTGAACCCTAGCTTTCCCAGTCATGGCCGACCAGCCCATCATCATCTGAGTCAGAGTCTGGTGAGGCATCCTTTATGCGGCGCAGCGCCTCGTGGATGCTCCTGGTCAGGGGGTCGGTGGAGGCCGGGAGTTCTCCCTGATCCCTTCTCTCTTTCCTGGGGACGCGCCTCAGTTTGACCCCCTTGCGAATCTGAGCCAGGATGCTGTTGGGGTCATCGTCAGCTGTTGAAGGCGGCAGAGAACGCTGGTCGACCTTCTTCAGGTGGAAGCTGCCTCTCTTCAGGGAGGCTAGCACCTCGTCCATGGGCGAGCTCACTGCTTATAGGAAGAGAAGAGGAAGACAGATGGTGATTGACTACTGTAACTTGCTAATCTAGTTGAGCCTACTGTGGTAAATGGTTCCAGTACCTCTTCTGCTGTGGGAGTCAACCTGGGGAGTCTTCCTCAGTTTTTGCCGGGCACTCAACAGTTGGCTGCTATCAAAGAAACGAGGGATAAATGGGCCGAGTGGGGAGAGGGAGAGCTCTTCTGCAGCATTCTTCCCTTCAACCTTCTGCCCATGCCGAAGTGGGCTCCCAGAAGGCGACAACTCCTCCTTTATTGGCAGGGGAGGTGGAGGGGGAGGTGGAGGAGGAGGAGACATGGGGGAAGCCAGTAGTGAGGACAGGGAGCAGGGGGAACAGGTGGAGTCTGTAGTACTGGGCACAGGCAGGGGAGGAAGAGATGCTGTGCGGACCGTGACGGGCTGAGTGGTGAGTGTGGAGCTGGGGTCCGTCTGCACACTGGTACTGAGACACAGCGGGTGGCCCACACTCGCGCTACTCGTTTCCATGCTCCTTCCACGCTCTCTTCTTCTGGTGTGGGCCACGCGTAGACGAGTGGACTTAAGAATCACCTGACCTGGGTACCGCTAGAGAAAGAAACAGCAAAAGACAGAAGTCGTTGATTAGTAAAAAAAGAAAAATGTTGATATTTACATTTAATTAATAGGAGGGCACACACCTGCTTGAAAGTGCGTAGTCTCTCCAGAGTTTTCTGCCGCTCCTGACTAACTCGGCTGTTCTTCCTCTCTTCGTCTTCCTCTTCTTCAATATTCAACTGAAAATTGTTGGGGTGGAGAGTTACTGACATTGCTACAGGTATACAGTCACATCATTATAAAAAGCACATACCTGTAAACAATCACATCCTTATAAAAAGCACATACCTGTAATACCTGGTGGGATACAGAGTCCTTGTGGATGGCTTGACGTTTCTGCTGTTTCTGAGTGTGGTTGGATACACAGATCTCCTGCAAAAAGATGGGAGAAAAAAACATCAACACACTGACCCACACAGCATCATGAATAATGCCAATTTCAATTCCAATACATATTAGTTAGTTTCTTGATGTAATAGGTTTCTGGCAATAGCAGGACACTATTTCAAAAGTGACTTCTGCTCAAATATGAAGCCCTATCAAACAAAAGGCAAAACACACACTTCTACATATTGAATAGTTTGCACTATATAACAGTATGTAAAATCCGGGATACACTTTAGGAATATGAATTAGTGTAATAGTAAGTAGGGTGTACACACCCTTTTGTTCCTCAGATAGGATCGCTTGGCAGTGATGCGCCCCCTTCTTGCCTCCAGCTGTCGAGCGCTGACCTGAAGTCTGCGCAGCTCTTCCCTCTCTGCAGTATCATCCCCTTTTATTTCATCTGCACTTTCAAAGGTGTCATAGTACACCACCTCATCTTGACGCTCTACAAACACACATACATAAATACTGTAAATGGACTTGTTTGGAGACACAGCTACAGGTCTTTCATGTGTTAGACAGACAATACACACCATTAATGTACAGAGTAATACTTCAGACTGTTATGTAGCATGATCATGCAGAAGAGTTTGTGAAATGTCGTGGGCTTAGGATAAGGGACTTATCCTACAAGCAAAATGTGTCCAAAACTAGCTTGTAAATTTAGCCAAAATACCTGACATCTGTCTGTGAATGCTGTCTAGTTGAGCAGTGAGGAGCAGCTCTTCACACTGTAGTATCTCCACCTGGATATCGTACAGTTGGAGCTGGCGCTCATAGTAACGTGTCTCCATGTGGTCTAAGAGGGCCATGGCATCGTCACTGCTACACAGACTCTGCATCTGAGGGGACAGGACAAAAAAACTTACATCAAAAAACTGTGTGTGAGTGTTTATGTTTGTTCACATGTGTTTTGAATGATATTGAGTGTTAGTACCACACCTCCTCTCGAAGTGTGTGTTTCCTCTGCTCCAGACAGATCTCCCTGGCTCTCTGGAGCTGCAAAGTTTCCTTGGCGACAGAGTAGCAGAGTCTCTCCATGCGCTCTACCGCTGCTGTCCATGAAGATTTACCAAACTTACGCCGATCCACCTTCATACGCTCATAGAGCCCTACACACGCACATGTACACACACACACACACACTGATAACATGAGTGGGCATTTAACTCACTTTCTTTTCTTTTAATGTGATGCCTGAATTCTCATGGGAGGAAATATGTATTACAATAATGTAGATGGAGACATCTATTGGTCACATTCGGACATTACAACTTCTTTCATTCAAGTTTGCACTTGAAGCCACTCATCTGATTTTTGATCTAATAAGTATCAGATAATAACTGGACTAATCAGTAGTGGATAAAAAAACTTGGATAAGCAGGGGCACATTGTGGATTAATCCTTCACAAAGACAATCTGTTTGCAGAGCTGTTTGATCAATAGGTTGTCCTTGTTTCCTCTTGGTCCTGTCAAACCATGGCTGTCTGCACTGCCTCATTAAAAGCAAATCACATTAGCCTTGGTGTTCAAAACCACACACAGGTCAATAGAGGGCCAATACTAGTGTGTGTGTGTGTGTGTGTGTGTGTGTGTGTGTGTGTGTGTGTGTGTGTGTAATTAGTCCTTCCTCTGCTGCTTTATTGACTTGACATTGGCAGTGACCGTGATGGCATACTTTACCTTTCTGGGCTCTAGCAGTGATCTCAAAGTATTTTACAGTAAACTCCTGGATGTTGAGTACTGCCTCCTGAGCTTTCTTCTGCCAGTCAGAGTCCTCCTTTTTTAGAGCCTCGATCCGCCTTGGGCCCAGATAGTCGTTCTCCATAGAAATCTGTTGAGAGAGGTTGACATATTTACAACATATTTTTGTCAGCGAGGCTAAGAACGACAGGCCTCACTTGGGGAGTAAGACAAAGATTTATCCGGTGAAAAGTCCAAAGAAAATTAATTATACAAACTAAAAATATGTACACTCTGTGATACAGTATTTTATGCTGATATTAAAAATTGGATCTGAAGATGTATGATATACGAATAGTTTCATCTGAGGTGACACAGTACAGCCCAAAAAAAAATCCAGACCCAGAAGATACTGCTTCAGTTGAGATTCAGATGTGGTTGGAACCCCAAATGTTGCACACTACTGCCACAAAGTGGCAAGAGTAAATGGGCTTCACAAAAAAGAAGAAAAAAATAGTGGTATCAATGTTTTCCCTAATAAAACTTAAGAGTTATTAGGTGGTAGTTTACATGACAGGACAGTTAACCTCACATAAACATGTTGTAGAGAATGATTGCCTGACTTACAGTAAATTGAATCATCCCATGAGGAACAGTATCAATTAGAAATGGTTTCACTGGAAAAAAGCAGGCCTGGAGAGGGAGCCACACTCCCAGACATGGAAGCACTGGCATTATGCAGTATTTTCTACCATGTGCCTATTCAAACAAACATGACATTTTTATCATATAAACTCATTTTTACCATCTAACAAAAGCAAAATGGCCATTAGATGGAACATAGGAAATTGATATTTCAAACAATTGAAAACTGTTAAATGCCTTTTGACATTTTTCCTGAGGATAAATAATAATGACAAATTCACTTTAGTAGCACTTAAACAACCAATTCTAACCTATAATATTTCAGCGTCACCCATTCACTTTATCTTTTAATTAGTCGATTCTGGGACCGTTTGAAGAAAGTTAAAGACCATAATGGGAATATGACGTCGCTGTGTCTCTGTTAACCATACGCAGACAAAATGCTCACTGATCAATAAGGAGCACAATTTAACTACCAGAGGAAAACAAAAGGTTTTCAGGAATGGTTACAGAGCTAAATCTCTGACCCTAAATAACCTCGCTGCACCTCTGCTCACACTGCACTACTCAGCAGTGCACCAGTATCATTTACCACTGCAACTTTCTGCTGTCCGATGGCCAGTGATCATTCCTTTGCTTTCATTTTATTCAGCATTGCTATACATGGTGTAATGTTAGACATGCTGCCTTTACATCTGATGATTTATGTTACTATAAATCTTACTGAGCAACCTTTTACACAAAAACCTACCATAAAACACTCTTTAGATATACTGTGTGGCCTCGTTTTGCCCTTGTGATTATACAAGATTAGAGGCCATGTAGACACTTGAACAACTCAAACACTGGCTAGGCTGATGCTACTCTATATCAACATGCCATCTCCTTTTATAGTTAAGGGATTCATGATTGTGTTTGATATTTATATTTTATTTGTTAATCTTCTAGTTTGTGATCAACATTTCATCGTATTCAATGACCTAATCTAAATTTGACAAATTGAAAATCATTTAAAAACACTGATACAGTGACTTTACCAGCTCACACAATGCAGTAATCGTTTTCCTGTTGTAATTTCTCTCCCCTTATCACATAAGACTTTTTTTCACTTTAACTAATCGTGAGATTTGGAGATTTCTTGAAAAAAACGCATTTTCACACCTCTGTACAGCGATAAAAAGGAAGAAGCATAAACACACATTGGGACGGACATTTAGTAGTGACAAATAATGCAGAATTTGAAAGACAAAAATGAAAACGTGACCAGCAAAGGTAAGAGAAAAAAGACACATACACCTAACACAACTAAGGGAATTTAGATGAAAAAGAGCTACATAAAGCCATGCTGTGTCTGAGCTACATACACTGCAGGCTATAAATAGACCCGGAAGTGCAAGTTCAACATTCCCTCCCCTCTCAGTATCCAGCCAGGAGGTTCCATGGTGTAATGGTTAGCACTCTGGACTCTGAATCCAGCGATCCGAGTTCAAATCTCGGTGGGACCTGTCAGTTTTGTAACTACTTAATGTCCTTTCCGGCAAAGCCTCTTGGGGATCTCTGCGTGCTTACTGCAGTAAATAAATCTGTGCAACAGCTGAGAGACAGAAAGGAAGAGAGTTTGCTCTGGCAAAAACCATAGACAGTAAATGGACTGTAGACTTCCACGGAGAACCAGTAAAGTCAATTAGAAGCACTTTTCTGGGTGATGGACAAATAGAATCTTTTAAAAATTATTTTTGAAAGCAAAAACGCCAGAATTTTAACTAGAGTGACACCTCTTCCTGGAGCTTTTCCCTCTCTGTCACAAGGGCATTTGCAATAGGAACACTCCTTCTTTTTGAAATATCCTGTAAGTTGATAAAGTCTCCCGTCGCAAGCTAGATTTTCTAATATCAGAAAACAGAGCTAAAAGAAGGTGCAGAATACAATATACAATATTACAATACATGTGTCATATTACTTAATTACTTATTTAGAATATACTGAAAAATTGTTGTGGAATTTTTGCCCAGCGCCGCCAAAAATGAACACCTACCACAGCAGGATTAATCATTCTGCTTACATTCCTGTCTTTAGCTGACACTGAAGGTCTAATTAGCCCCAACTTAACTGAAAAGCTCTCTAACCTCCTCCATCGTCCCATTTCTGCTGCATGTTTGCTGATCCCAGTGTGTCAGCATCATCCTATACCTGCAGTAAACCTACAGGACCACACACAATATGACTTATTTATGTCTCTGTGAGATGGCAGGAAATTGGAGATCCATGGGGCTCCATTTATCTCACAGTATGTCAATCAATGCCCAACTACAACACATCAAGTGTTTTAGATACTGTGTGTGTGTGTATATATATAATGTACAGTATATACGGTGTATATATATACAGTATGTTTTCTTTTTTTCTGATGGATGTTATGCAGTAATGTGATACTGTCTTTTTATTACTGACGTGAGTCAGTGAGCTAAATATAAATCAGCTATCAGCACTGCAATAATTATTTCCACCATTTATCCATTCACCACCCTTCATCTTTTCTTTGCAATAAGAAGCATCTAACCACCCTCCCACTGCTTCACTAACCATAAGGCATTTATCATAATATACAAAACAATCCATTTTGCATTTTCATTTAGCAGACTCTATTTTGAGAGACATGACAATTTCCTGTGTTTTATGACTGTTCTATGTTGGTGCCTGTAAAGAAATACAGAAATAAATCACTGAATCTAGGACTATCTGCATTGTAGCTGCTTCCCACATATGGTAGTTACAGTAAGCATACAGCTGAGTTACTCCTAGAGTAAGAAAATATATATTCAAATTATAAACTGAAAAACAGAAACAACACAAAAAACACAAACTTTTTAGTTTATCCTAGTTGGATGCCACCAACAGTAAAGACCATTTTTTTACGACAAAAATCAGCTGGCCATCAATAAGTAGAGTACCTGATAGAGATAGATAGAAGTGTTGTATAGAGCCTGTCAGGTATTGCTCGGTGTGTGTGTGTGTGTGTGTGTTTGTGTGTGTGTGTGCATGCGTGCGTGCGTGAGTGTGTATAAAAGCTGAAGAGGCTTTGCTGCTTCTTAATGTGCACACAGTTATACACTACAGCTAACTTTACAGTAACTGGCGCAAATTGTTACCTTGATCTGCTGTCTGCGTAGCATTGCTAGTTCCCTCATGTCTCTGAAGGGCTGCAGCAGGTACTGGTACAGCCGTGTGGAGGCCTCCAGCAGGCCTCCATAGGCCTCATCTTCCTCCTCATAAAGCTCCAACAGCTCCACCATACTGTCAATGGTCTGGTGCTTCTCCAGCAGCTGTATCACATGCACACACAGAAAGCTAATTTTTTATCATTGTCAACATACAACCAACCTTCAGAACATCAGAACGGATAAATATTCATAGCTTTTTTTTTTTTTTTTAATATCTGTACAACCTTGTTACATAATAAGGAATTATTATCATAATTGTTATCTATATTGGATGTAGAGGGAAAATGGGCTTCCAGCCAACGTCTGTTGTGGAACCTGATTGAAAAAACATATCTATTCATGTTTACGTACAAAGTCTAAGTGTGCAGTTACAGCAGACACCAAAAATGTATTTAAGATGTAACATTGGCTCATTAATTGTTTTGATGTGTGTAACTGTTAAAACAGTTATCACACAATCTACAGAAACGCAATGAACATGCTTAACATACACTTTAAATGACACTCGGTGTGGCATTTGCCACTGCACATTAGACTATTGTGTAAACTGTAAATATAGTGTTTATTATGCAATCCAGTGCACAACATGTCGTTGACCTTGCGAGCAAAGTCCTTTCTGCTTCTGGGAATAAAATCAATACACATACATTTCTGCCAGACTGAACAATCCTGCAGGCTACCAGCAATCACTGAAATAGCCATTAACTCAGCCCTCAAATGGAGTGGAAGAATCAATATGCCAGTGTGTGTGTGTGTGTGTGTGTGTTTGTGTGTGTTATGCCCCAGTCTAGGGGTGCCTAGGACAGAACATGATCCCAGGCACCCCTAGTGTGTTGAATGAACTTCTGTGCAGAGCATTTGCCATGATAAAGAATTGAATGTCCTTATTTTTCCCGATTGCTAACATGATCAAAACTCATATTCAAGTCAAATTGTCAAAACGAATCACAGTCAGCCAAACAGAAGTCTGTGTGGACCAAACAGTGAATCACTTTTCATTGCTTTCACGCAAAAAATGCACTCAATTTTTCCAAAATCCAAGAATTTTGTAAATGCTTACACACTGTTTTTGAAACTGCTAAAAACACTTTCAACTCAGAATGATAGCAATTTTTTTGCATTTCTGCAGAAACCATAGCGCAATATATAGAAAATCTTTGCAGAATATTTACAATAAAATGAAATATGAATTGTTCCAAACAGCTGATTTCAGTTAAAAGATATTAGATGTGACGCTGAGGAGAACCAAGTGCAAGAGAGAGATGACTAGAACCATCACAGTGCTGTACAGTATGAGTCATGCTATTTCATTTTGTTATTACAGTATTATTACAGATTTTGTTTGAACTTTCTTTTTCTATAAGTACTATATGCACATACATCAAACATAAAGGTTATTAAAGCAAATTTCAGATTAATTCCTGTTGCGTATACTTTAGAACAGTCAAAGTGAAAAGGTGTTATTCTATAATGAAATACTGGTTTATGTGAAACATCATTCAAACTTAAAAGATAAAAGTTCATCATGTATGTAAGGCTCCCTGTTTTTAGTGGTTATAGGTCAGTGAGTGGCGATGTATGCTTTCTGAATGGGTATTGTTGCCAGTGTTTGGCTAAACAAGCTTATTTTGAGACACGTATGATGTGTTTTGGTGGTCTGAAAGAGTTTTGGAGGTATTATTGACTGTTTTGCCATGATGGTAATTCAGACTGTATGAAGAGTTTTTTTAAAAGTGTGTGTGTGTGCGTGTGTGTGTGCGTGTGCGTGCGTGTGTGTTTCTCAAATGAAAGGGAGTAGGTGTCTCTTGACTCTTTTATACTTTTGCAATGACAGTAAACATTCAAGCAGATATAAAATGTATGTACTACTAGAGTCATGAACATTGGAAGCTAAAAAGAAATTATTTTTTCATTACTTCCATTTTTTTGTGATAAATAAAAAGACATACTGTATATATAAAATCCTACCATTCACACTGCAAATATTCTTTAATTTGCCTGATTTTTAGTTCCTAGTTTTGCAGCATTCACAACGACTAGGTGGGTTTTACCTGAGCATCCTTGGTCAATACTTTGTATAACGGAAAGATATTTATTACATAAATACAGGTAACAGTCAAAGTTGATGTACCCTCCACTATAATGGTCAGGAGTAAAGCTGTGATGCTAATAATGGCAAACTGCCATTAATGCTCTTTCTAACCTGGATTCTCAGAGGACTTTTTTGCAATCTCTGGCTCAATAAGCCAAGGCTGCATTAACCTAATTGATAAGTAGTACCATGTGAGACCCAGCGAGTATCAATATAGTGTCTGTTTTGTAGTGTTTGATTATATTATTTACAGACAGAAGTGTTTTACTAAATTGTTTATTAATATAACTTTAAGACATATTTTATTTAGAAAAACAATTATAAAACTTGTCAAACATCTATTTTTTTTCATCCATGCACGCTTTTGAACACACCACCACACATGCACACTGTATGCTATTTGACAGAGTAACAACTTATAATCAAAGACAGTCTGAGTTTTTTTTAACAACATTTACTACAATATTTGTTTTATTTTCGTTGTGTTTTTACCACATGTGAAATTCTCACGTTTCTTGTTTTTGGATATCAAGACTGATGCTTTTTGATTCCGTTCTGTTGCACACTGAAACTACAGGATGTGTATTCTTGTTTTTTAAAATGCTGATCTGTTGAATAAATGTGTTTTAATGTTAAATATAAGAGTAGTAACAAATATATTAATGTTTATGACAATTATTTCCTGATAGTCTACATAGATTTGTCAAAAGCATATCAACTGTTTCAGCATTTTCGTCCTACGTGTTCTCACAACATTATAAGAACAAAAGAGACAGAAACGTAATATATAACATCTGATATTTCAGTTTGTCAATATCATTCAAAAATGTAATTACAGTGTGTTGCTCAAGTCTTTATATATAAATAACCAAGATTAAACCAAAATTAGGATATTTTGCAACTAAACTGACAACATTCTACCTGATAATAGGTAAAGTCTATATAGCAACCTGCCCTGTTTGGGGCTGTCCAATATGGTTCCATAGAATAAGATGAGATGTATGCTTTAATAGAAGTGTTCATTCTAAAAGATACAAAGTGCTTGAAGTGTGTGTGTGTGTGTGTGTGTGTGTGTGTGTGTGTGTGTGTGTGTGTGGTGTGTGTTGTGTGTGCACCCTCTCAGCTGTGTAACCAGCCTGCATGCTGAGGGTATAACATTACCCAGAGGACTACAGTTACAACCTAATTTTACAAATTCCTCCTTCTATTACTAGCTGACCAGCTCCACTATATTCCCAAGACAATATTTTAATAGGAATAAAAGAATAATGGAGACAATTGTCAGTGTCACTGTCACCTGTCTCATCAGTGTGCAATTGATAAAGGATATGTGCCTATGCCTCTGCTTATGGAGGTTAGATTGTTGCATGGCTTGTCCATTCTGTAACTTCTGGTGACCTCTTTTTCTCACAGACCTGATTTAGATACCTATTAATTATAAAATACAGTAGTTATACCAATGCCAAGTTAGCTTTTATTGTTTGGTTTCCCATATAAGAAAATATATAAATGATGATGAAAATATACTTATTTTAATCTAAGATCTCTGACACAGTATCATAGTTCACCCCTTTTCTGTAATGCTTTGTACTCAGTTGAATGCTATTTTTTTACTAAGTATGTCTTTAAAATACTACCTCCCATGAATGTCTAGTGCATTACACTTCCCACACTACCATTGTGGTATGGCACAGCCTCAAGCAGTCCCTTTGGTCTGGTCACCACAGCAGAAAGACTGTGGTCTCCAGATGTGCAACTGTGTGATTGTGAGTTTCAGAGAATGAATATGCACAATACGAAGATGATGAAGTCACGGAGATGCGGGGGGAGAATCAAGATCTCACCTCTTGCAGATGTTTTGCTGCACGGTTGAGCGCCTCTTCTAACCCGGACTGCCTCAGCTCGCTCAGGCTCTCGTAGTACTCGTCTAGGTCGTCGTTTTCCGTAAACAGAACCTGCGAAAGGATCTTCCATCCACACGTATCGAGCGCGTGGCCTAGGTACATCTGTAAACTGCAGCAAAGCTCATCCATTTCGGTCTCGGATACTTCCGTCGGGCCGAACAGCACTGTCCACACACCGGCTGGTTCCTCCGGAAACACCGGAAGGCAGGGCTCCAGGTCCGAGTTCACCGAGCACAGCTGCTGGTGGATCGACCGGAGGTCCTGGAAGGAGAAGAGTCCGGCCCAGCTGCAGTCCTTCATGCCCAGACTGTCCAGTTCCTCCAGGTCCAAGCTGTCCAGTGAGGGGGACAGTTGCCCCTCTCTTAGTGATTTTAACACTTCAGTATGAGGACTAACAGGAGATGCTGCAGATTTAGTCACAGTTGGAATCTTGACAGGACTTGGTTTTGTTGATATGACGGACTTCTTAGGGCTTCTAAACACAGCCTCCTTGGCTCCTTTGCTAGGGCTCTTAGATACTCTGACGGGACTTTCGGGCCATTTTGTTTTGTCCCCATCCTTTCCAGTCGCCTCCGCCGGTGGGTCCCTACCAAAGCTTCTCCTCTGCACCGTCCTGTTGTGACACGTAATGGCAAATTTACCCTCCACTTCATTCCAGGCAACGATAAAGACAAATTTATGCTTTTCCTTCACTTCGAACGCGTTCGGCCGAACGGCTACCCACCCCGACTCCAAATTATCCTCCATTGTGAAGGACATGTCTGCAAAGTGATGGAACAAAAATAGTAACACTGCTGGCGCCAACACAAACCTGCGTTAATTGGCACTGTTTGAGAGTCGGATACAGAATAGTCAAACGGTGTGTGTTACAGTGTTACAGTTAAAACAGCGTTAACCAAACATTGTTTTCTCTCCGAGGATATTTCGCCTGAAGGGCTGTATCCTCCTTCGCTTGAGCGGATCCATTTGGAGCAGTGCGGTACGTGTCATTTCCCATCTCTGGCCCACCTGCATTTAACTCGGATGGCTGCCTATCCCAACCTCCTATAACCGTTACCTTTAGCTTTGCGACCATACAGGTCTCGACTCAGACACATAACATGCGACCGTGTGTTCACCAGGTCCAGCGGTCGATCCGCCTCTCAGCTCCGATCCGTTATTCTCGATCTCGATCTCGAGGCTCCAGAGTACCATCCGGATCCAAAAACAGCGGCGTACATCGTTCAAGGACCACGGAATGAGGTCATGAATAAGTGTGACCAAGGGGTTAGTCCAATCGCACTGTCTCCAGAAAGGTTGGCACCGTCTCCAAACTCATCACATCACCATGTTTTCTCCTTCGTTTGCCCAGCAAGACTCAAAAAAATAATAATAATAACGTTGGCTCCAAGTGCTGGAAGAAATATCGGAATTTCCATTGAGTCGGCAGCAAAGTTTTAGTGTGACCGTTTTTAGTTTTTGTTTTTACATTTAACCAGCTTTACAATTTTGTTGCTAATGCTATAATCCGTCTAGTAAGCTTCAGTATTATACTGGATAAATAGAAGTCACAATTAGGCGGCAGTCTTGTGAAAATATAGGCTAGGCTACGGCTTAGAACATGCTGGGTCTGTGAGTCCGAGGAGCATTTGAAGGCAACATTAGCATCTCAACTTTAGGGCACGTAGGGACGTGCTGACGTTATAGGTTGAGCAGTGGGATGCTTTGCAGTGTAGCTGCATCACCGAGAACAACGTGTAAAACTAAAAAGAAACTGAAGAAAAAAAACATTTCAATAAAGTCTAAAATAAATAAAAGATTATTATAATAGATAGTGATATATTTGCACCACCGTTGATTAAATTCAACATTATTTGTGATTGACTGACGGACACTATTGTAATGCGATGGCCTTAGTTCATGTGCTTTCAGCTCATACAAAAATACCCTATTCTATTGCCAGAGGGCCCTGAAATAATAATATGTGAAACAGTTTTACCAGTCATCATGAAAGTTAATGCATTACTGACAAGAACATTTCTTTCCTAAAAACATATAAAGTAATCCTCAAATAAATGTTAGAAAATGCTGCAGTTAAACTGTTAAGTATCTGCAGAAAGATGCCTCAAGCCATCTGGTTGAGTAACTATGTCGAAGAGAGCTGCTGAGCTTTCATTGTTTACACATATTGACTGTTACAGAGGAGAGGAGTGGAAAATACTGTAGTATTTCCCTTTAATGGTCACACAACCTAAAGCAGTTGAAAGTCAATTCCTCACCAGGTTGCATCAATTCTAAAGATGCTATGAGTAATGCTTAGGACCGTGACCTATGAATATACCGCCTAAATGAATTACTTTTGAATAAAATCATTTAAAATGCCTTTATTAACATCTTATAAAATACTGAAATGGGCTAACAATATTAAATAGCAAATAAAGGGGTTTCAAGACAGAGATAGGCTGCAGTAACAGTAAGGAGCCAAGAATAGTTATTCAGTAATATTCAAATAGCTCACCCCAAACCTACAGCCCGAAGCAGTTTAAAAAAATTCCTTGAATTTAAGCCTACAAAAAGTGAAGAAAAAAAAATTCTACGACTCTTTGATCGTCGCGTGTGACCAATAATAGGATTAAAAAGGCAGGCCTAGCTCCTGAATGCCAGCTCAAATGGGCTACTGTGTCAATAGTATATAGCTGCTACAGTGTGTCCCAAAAATGTTTGGGTTAAAAGAACAATATAACTCATAAAATAAACATCTTAAATGAGTTGGTCAATTAATACCCTGGAGAACACTGTTCCTTCTTCTATTTTGATGCATGGTGGCTTCTAGAGGCAGAAGATGGGGTTCTCATGTGCAAAAAGAACACAAAGTGAGAGGGACAAATGGATAGTAAGTAGTCTGTATTCTTTGGTTTATCTCTCACCAAGGGATGTTTTTTGTAAATAAGTGGCGTGTTTTTTTTTCTGTGATGGGCTATGTCAACTCAATCCACTTTTATTTGTTTCTGTTTTGGCAGCTGGTTATTTAACCATTACTGTTGGGCATAACTAAGCAATCATAAATTGATACATTTCCGTTTAATCATATCTGAACACACTGGACCCAGGTTTAGGCTCTGATAAGGTGCTTGGAAGTGCTTGAAAAATATGGATATATCATAGCCATAAATCCATGTTTTTCTTTCTTCTTCTGATTACCAAATGTATTAAGTGCTTATAACTTTAGCAAAACATCAACATTTGCTCATAATTAGTATATTAAATAAATGGGGTGGTAACAGGGGCTTTCATGAGTGTGGAAGCTACAAGCTCAGGTCCACGGATTTATTACTACTATTTCTGCTCTGGTTAATTCACCAAGTAATCAAAAACAGTGAGTAGCAATGCACCAAAATCCCCATGTGTGACTGACTATGCATTTGGTGCATTAAAACTGGATTACAACTTTCACAATCCACATGGTTGGATAGGCTACAGGGACAACTGCATGGACAAAACATTGTGAATCTGCTGTGAAAAGCGGCCATTTAAAAAAAGATTTTCCACATAATTCATCTCATTATGCAACTAAGGTTTTTGGCAGGCCAAATGTAACATTGGTAGGCGCTTTGAATAAAAGCATCAGCAAAATGAAATGTAATAATATGCTTTAAGGACACCTTATCAGCCATCGGAAATAAGAGTAGATTAAATGAGTAGTACTGTAATTTTCAGTGTATTTATGGACATGGTTGCATGGTGTAATGGTTAGCACTCTGGACTTGAATCCAGCGATCCAAGTTCAAATCTCGGTAGAACGTTAAGACTTTGAAAAGGTACGTGAACACATCTTTAAAGGAAAGAACACTATGCAATGGATGCAGAGTTGTTTAACTACATCAACCACCTACCTGGGTGAAAGCGTGTTACATGTTCAATCAACAAATAGTTTAAGAAATTCTCAGGTATAGTCACGTGAATAAATAATGCGGATGATAGATCCAGATGAGAAAAACGGAGGGCTTGCTGATCAGAAAATTAAAACATGATGAATTTAATTTTCTCCAAACATTTTACATCATCCTAAATGCGTATGTCTATCAATGTTAAATCACATTAAATTCAATCACTGGTTTGTAATAGCTTTCAGTTTTTCCTTTACAGTGGTGAGAGTTGTGCATGCTGTCAACTGCAATTTAAAATTTCAAGAAATAAATTGGTATGAAATGGTATGAATAACACAAATGCGTAGTTAGTAAAAGTTAACAGGAAACTCGCACCAAACAGCCATACTTTGCATGATTAAAAAAACCATTGACTGGCGTTATCAGTCTCGTGTTGAACCACCTGTAGACCACGTGGTTCCCCGGTGTAACGGTTAGCACTCTGGACTCTGAATCCAGCGATCAAAGTGCAAATCTGTAGGAGACCTGTTATCTTAATAAAGATACCTCGAATATTGATATGATTTGTACAACAACCTGTGTATTTTGCACAAATGTGTCGCATATACAGTATATATTACAGTATATCTCTGAATAACAACATTACTTTTTAACAATCAACAACGTTAGAAATATTTAGCGGCAAACATTCTGCAATCTACAACAAATAGATTGTGAGGAATAATAAATGCAGTGGTGGGTAAAGACACCAGTTTTGTGTGGCTGTTCAGCTCCGTTGGTAGAGCAGGTGCACATGTAAAGAGGTTTATTCCTCAATGCTGAAGGTCCAGGGTTTGAATCTGACCTGTCATGGTTTTCCATGTGTCTTCCCCCTTTCATGCCTGAGCTGTCCTATCATTCAAGGTGGAAATGCCTTTAAAAAATCTTTAAAATAAAAAGATACCAGCTTCGCTTTTATGTGAAATTTGTTACCCATTTCAGTAATAGTACACAGTTTAGAAAAATTAAAAATAATATGATCAGACATACAAGGAATACAGTATAGTCATATTTCACTATACAGAAATGTACTATTTGTATACAGTAACACATTAAGCAGTATCATTCTTTTTACAAAACAGGATTGTTAGAAAAACAAGATCATTTTTAATTATTTATGTGAAAATATTTTTGCAGCAAATTACAACTGGCCAACTGTGTGCAATCTATGTATTATTAGGTTTGGGACTAGAGCATATAGTTACAGAAAATTGCTGATTCACTGACGACTGAACCCAAGGTATAGTACGTGTACTATGGCCAAGCTAATGGCCTAATATTAAAGTGAAAATAATAAGAGGGGCTGTTGAGTTTTTAAACAGCACAAAGCATTTCACAAATCTGTAAACAAAGATCTGGTTGATCAGATCCTCAATTGCCATTCATTAAAGTATATGCAAAAAGGGAATCATACGATCACGCATATAAAGAATACAGTACGCTGCATAGTCTATACAAGAGATCACATTTGTGTTTTTGTTTCAAGCTGTTTTTCATAATCATCGGCTGGTGTGGCCATGGAAGGGCATTTTGGGACGTCCAGAAGCAGGCAAAAGGTTCTCCCAGTACTCCCGGCGAGCCCTATAACATTTTTTTCGTAGATTAGTAGGTTGTACACCAGCACTTTTGCAGAGCAGGAACACACACTTTTTTTCAATTTCTCCTATTATTTTGCCTCCTTTGTTATAACTTTATCATGCCACTGTATGTACTGATTAATACATAATACGGAGCTTGGTCTTTTGGGAAACTGTTTCAAATAGACGGAGCACGCTACTTTTAATACAGTAGCTGTTTCTACTCAGTCTTACCTGGCTCGGACCCACGGTTTAGTGTGCATCTCCAGAGCAGCTCCCCACAGTCCGTGCTTCTCTGAGGCTGGTGGGAGGAATCCTCTCTCTGCAGCCAATTCTTCTGCTATAGCTCGGATATGGTAGGGCTCAAATCCACAGCAGCCACCAATGTAGCGAATTCCAGCATCGTACGCCTCTCTGGCGTACTTATGGATGTCCCAGCGGGTTATTGCTCTGGTCTCCAGTGCTGAGAGGATAGTAAAATATTTAAGTGTAAGCATTTTCTCATCTCGGTGCTCCCATCCAACTGCATTTAAGGGCAGTTTAAAAAAGAAGTAACACATGAGCTCTACACTCACATACCTTACATGCCCATTCGTACATATATACTTACATTAAATATACAAAATACAGTTTAAAAATTAACGTTCACACTGTTCCTAACACCGATTTTGGAGTGAATTGTTGGATTATTTAAACATCATTTAATTCTAGACCCTGTCTGGTAAACATAATGAAGATCCCTGTCCTTTTTGGCAGTTATGTAAATATGTAATATATTGCTCTCTTTAAACCTTAGCTAAAGTGCTATTTTTTTGAACCGTCAATCTTAAAATGTTCTTAATTGTTTGCTGTTTGGTGCAAAAACAAACACAAAAAGACATTACATGAATGTACTGGAATAACAATAATGTAATTGAATATAAAACAGTTTTGTCTTTATTCTGCAGAAAAGATTTATACAAATACTGACCGAAGGGGTATTCGGGCAGGCTGGTGTATCCGCCGATGTTGCATTCAGGTGTGTGAAAGCCCAGCGGCTGGATCATGAGATGGGCTTTGAGACCAGCTTTGTCTAATTCCGCTTTCATCAACTTCACTGTTTGAACGCATGTCAGAGGGTCCAAGTGGCAATTTACTCCAACAATGTCAGCTCCTTAAACACATTCAAATAAAACACACTCAGACTGTACAGCTGAAACAAATCAGACTTGCCAACTTGAAGTACTATATCACAGAAGATTGATGTACCAGCTTTGACCAGCCTGACAGCACACTCTCCAGGTGGGACTCCGTGCATGTCTCCGTGAGGGGAGATGCACAGTGTTGCACCTACTGGTTTACCGCTGGTCTTCAGCACCTCCACTGCCCACACTGCCTCTTCCACATGATCAACAAACTGCAGGAAGATTGTGCATAGAATCGTTAAACAAGAGGTAGTAGAAAGAAAACATTGAACTTATGCACATTACCATCTGTTGTACAGTTATTTCTCCTGGGTACTGTTCATACCTCCACTATAAAGAAATCAATGTCCTTCTTGAGGAAGTCCTCCATCTGTTTCTTAAAGATGGCCTTGACCTCAGTCTCACTGTGACTCTTCACATAACAGGGAGTCTTAGACACACACCCAGCAACCAATGCATCACCCTCATTGGCTACCTCCCTGGCCAGGTCACAGGCTGCCTCATTGATCTGGGCCCCCTGGATCAGACAAGAGCAGATTATGATACCAGACAAATGTAAGAATCATTTTCATCAAGTCGTAGGGCAAACAGGATGAGGATGTCATTAGATTTTGTCTGATAGGTGATTTCTCCACTGACGGTGATGTTGGTGACATTGCCACTGATCTCCAGTTTATCCTCACTGCAGTAGAAGGTGAATGTCTGAATCACATTGGCTCCTGCTCTCAGGAACTCCCTGTGCAGCTGCCGAACTGACAGAAAGAGAAGCAGAAAGAGGGGCTTTTACGGAAAACACAAACACATTGTATGCAAGTAAAAAAGTGCTTTGCAAAAATGTACTCATATCATGTTAATAAATAAGTTATATGTACCTGCTTCAGGATGTTCAACAGCAGCCTCAGGTGTCCAGTGTCCAGCCTTCACATAGCCACGTCGCTCTAGCTGCATCACATAGCCTCCATCTCCTACAACCACCTCCCCAGCATTTAGTCGCTCCAGGATACCCTGAGTGCACACACACACACACACACACACACACCACACACACACACAATTTGGTTACAATACTGAAACAAGTATTGTATTCTGAAAACATTAACATTGTTGTATTGCATGTCATACTGCCTGTTAGTCTCCCTGATAAGAGATGTCCAGGTTGGACAGACCATAGCATTGGAAATTACCATTAATAACCATGTTACATATTTATGTTAAGATCAATTTAGTCCAAATAAAATCAAATTATCACAGAGAAGGTCTGATAAATATCCACACAGATAACATATACTCCAACGCCCTAGTTCATGTTTAATTAGATCTATTACCACCACACAAACTATTCACAATGTACACGATGTACACAGTAGGCTACTTCTTTATAACGTTGAGGCAGTCATTGTAATGTTTTTTGCGGGATTAATAAAGTATAAATTGTTATTGTTATTATTATTACTATTAAACAGTGTCGATTGAACTTCCATCTTTTTTCTGTCCAGTCGAAGCACCTGCTCAGATTTAGTTGTTCGTTTTTCACCTTTTCTATTTAGGCTGCTGCCACATGCTCAGGTTCAATAAACTTTAGAGTGAGCATAACTGCTCTTATGATTGCAGTCAAAAACATTTTGGTTTGGGACAATGGTTAAAAGACAACCTTAAAAACTCATACGACAGGACTAGTCCAACAGGCGCATATTTGTCCACAACACCGTTAAATCTTACCCTTCTCTTCTCCTTGCTGTTCATCGTCGACGGTTTTTACAGTCTATGATAATATAATAGGTTCAGAAACAGGCAGGCGATGATATCTCGCGTCACTGAAATGAGCACGATAATCTCACGAGATCGAGGAAGCCATATAAGAACATAAAGCAAGAATCTGCTATAGGCCTACCAAAGGTCCTCTAACCGTCTCTGCAGAAAGCGCGAGACGGGTATGGCTGCAGCCTGGAGAGTCCCATGTCATCCGTCCCGTCTCATGCGGTCCCGTCTCATGCGGAGTTGTGTCCAACGGCAAATCCAGAGGGTCAAAAATACGAAATCGCGAATAATTTTCCAGATGGAGTCACGGGTAAATTCGGGACGGCATGAAACGGGACGGATGACATGGGACGCTCCAGGCTGCAGCAATATACTCTTGGGAAAGCGCTGCAGTTGCTCCATGGTTACTGGTCGCTATAGTTCCCTGCTGCTGCCTGTGTCCTTCCGCTTTTTTAAGCAAGGAGGGATCATAAATGATTTATTATAATTTTATATTTTTTTCTGTCAAAATGGTCTGCTTAGCCTCTTGTTTGACATCATGAGAGTATAGGCCTACAGTAGGCTACACTCTCATCATTCATAAATTATAGTCGAATTCAATGCCAGACGGTCGGAGGGTTTAAGAAGTGTGAAGATCCTCTCCAGGGAACAGACAAGCTGACCGTGTCTGATGGCTTTGTTTCCCACAAAAACTTCGATACAATCATAGGAACTTCTTCAATATGATTTATATAAATCATTATTATTTATATATTCAATATTATATTCAATATTACTTATATAAATAATATTGAAAAAGTTCCTTGTCGAACTTGACAAATTAGTTATTTGACCTTTGTAGAGACTGTTAATGCAGACGTGGCAGAAAAGGTGGAATTATTCATCCATTGGCTGAGTAAATTAATCCACAACACACTGGCACCGCATAATACATTATCTACCTTTAGACACTGTTAACCTAAAAAAACAACAACAATGAGACCTCTATTTATTTATTTTTAAAATCTAATTTTGTATGTACAGTAGATATACTTCTGTGGCTCCATTTGATTTTTCCCATATCAACCATAGACCGTTAATATTAACCTTCAATAATATACAGTCTATGATATCAACAAACCTTTTCCTCTTGGCCTACAGGGGGCGCTGCTCCGTGCTGTGACCAGACATGTGATGTCACTTCCTGGCGGGATTTCAATCTGACAAAAGATGTAAACAAAACAAGTGACCGATTTAACGACTGTTATCGTCCATGCGACTGAAACTAGTGTCAAGTGCAGTGCTTTTTGGTATGTGACAGCCGCTGAAGGCTTTTGTAAAGTTATTGTCGAAATGTTCTAAGCAAACAGTCGTAGTAAGGTAACGTAACGGTATCTAGCAAGTGTTATTAACGTTAACTGTTAGAGAGGAGGAGGTCATTTCTGAGTTACTATAGTGGTGTAAATTAAGAGAATATCTTTAGTAGCGCTGCCTTTGTTTCATTTTGCAACGTTAACCACAGTTAAACAAGTGTTGTTAACCAACCACTGTCCGTTAATGGTTGAACCTAGCGCTAGATAATATAAATAATCCCTGGAACGTTACAGAGAAAGCTAACTCTAGCTAACTCTAGCTGTTTACACGGGGATGCTGACTTTGCGTTAGTGTTAAATGTTTGTTTGCACTGGATTAGCGTACATTAACCCACATATTGTACTTAAGTATATTTCAATGTACTAGTAATTTTATTAACGTTACTAGAGTATTTTCCAAACTTCCTCCACCACAGTTAAAGGAAGTAACATTAATTACATCAGGAAGTAATCAGCAAGTTGTTTAGCTAATTCTACAAACCAAACCAAGTGAGTGACTTTTTATTTTCTTTGTACACGACATTAGTTTCTGACGATTAACTATTTAGTTAATTAGTCTTAACTAATAATTTATGGTGAATGTCTTTTTTTTATAGCCAGGTTTTATTGTTATTAATATTGTTGTTATTGTTATCTTTATGCTGTCCTCTTTCTCTCTATACTGTATTTTGCTGAAAACCACAGCTGGAAATTTCAATTTCCTTGCATGAGTCACCCCAAAAGGATTAATAAAGAGAAGAAGATTATATGTGCTCTTGGCGTGTTTGCCTTTTCATATTAACCTTATACTGTCATAAGAATTACATTTATCCAAACGTTTCTTTCATTTATTATTCAGTGTCATTCTCCTGCATGCTTGTTTTTGCTTGGATATTAGTTTAGCGATATCAATACCTCTTAAGTAGTAATTCATTCTTTTGGGTCAACAATATTACATTGTTTAAGCTCCTTTGAACAAACCCAGGTGATCTGACATTTTATCCGAGTTGATTTGTCTCTCTTTAGGTGCCTTCACTGTTATGCCATGGACCCATCTGACAACATGGGGGCCCTCAACCACATGGTGGAGGCTGTGGCACTGGATAATGGTCCTGCTCCTGACAGCTCCACCGGACAGAGAGATGCCTTGCCTAATGACATGCTGAGGTGCTCCCTCCACATCTGCTTTAACACTTCTATTATTATGCAGTTTACAATGGCTGAGTGCTGGTTTATTTGAACACCCCGACACCTAAACTTTCCATCCACTTGTTGTATCCCCATGACAGCACTTTAGCTCTTGTCATAAAACAATTACAATCTTTAAAACTGCTGAATTTACTGTTTACAGAATAAAACAACAGATGTCCAACCAGTGCTTTGAGATGGCAGTACAGCTCCAAGCAGGTATATAGCTATGTATATATTTTGGGGCCCCTACTCTTCATCATTTACCTGCTTCCCCTCGGCAATATCTTCCGCAAATTTAACATTCACTTCCACTGTTACCCGATGACACCCAGCTCTACCTCTCCACCAAACCCTCGTCCACTCTCCCGCCCACCTCCCTTACGGATTGCATCTCTGAAATAAAAATCTGGCTCACCCAAAACTTCCTCAAATTAAACAGTAATAAAACCGAGGTTCTCCTCATTGGCACCAAAGCCACTCTTTCCAAAACAGACGGTTTTTCTCTCACAATTGACAACTGCTCCGTCTCACCCTCCCCCAAGGTTAAGAGTCTGGCTGTCATCCTTGACAGCACATTATCCTTTCAACCCCATGTCAATAACATTACCCGGTCTGCCTACTTCCACCTACGTAACATCCATCGCCTCCGCCCCTCCCTTACCCCCCACACTGCTGCAATTCTTGTCCACAGTCTCGTGCACTTTCCCGTCTCGATTTTTGCAACTCTCTCCTCTTCGGTCTCGCTCACAAACCCTCCACAAACTTCAATTGGTCCAGAATTCAGCTGCCCGCATCATAACTCGAACCCCCCCATCCACCACATCACTCCTGTCCTCCAACAGCTCCACTGGCTCCCGGTCCAGTTCCGTATCAAATTCAAAATCCTTCTATTAGCATTCAAGGCCATCCACAACCTCGCCCCCCCCATATTTGTCTGATCTCCTCCAGCGTCCCACTCCCTTCCGCTCCCTCAGATCCTCTTCCTCCATAAACCTGTCTGTCCCCCCCGCCCGTCTCACCACCATGGGGGGCAGAGCATTTAGCCGCTCTGCTCCCCGTCTCTGGAACTCACTACCCCCCCAACTCAGAAACATTGATTCATTCCCCCATTTCAAATCACAACTAAAAACACATCTGTTTATAACTGCGTATTCCACCTAAATGTCTGTTGCTCCGCCTTTTCTGTTGTATAGTATTTGTTTTGCTGTATAGTATTTGTTTTTCTGTGTATAGTATTTGTTTTGCTGTTGTATAGTTTTGGTTTTGTTTTGCTGTATAGTATTTGTTTGCTGTTGTATAGTATTTGTTTTTCTGTTGTATAGTATTTGTTTTTCTGTGTTTAGTATTTGTTTGCTGTTGTATAGTATTGTTTTGCTGTTGTATAGTATTTGTTTTGCTGTTGTATAGTATTTGTTTTGCTGTTCTTAATTATGAATTCCCTGTGCGGCGTCCTTGAGTGTCATGAAAGGCGTCTTTAAATAAAATGTATTATTATTATGTGCATCCCCAATCATATTGCATTTTCATTAAGTGCACAAACCAAGCATTAATATTGTTTCCTGTAACAGGAAAAAGTAAGAGATCATGCAGCACATCTGAAGCTGAGAGAGACTTGTGAGTATTTGAAACAGGCCGGGTAATGTTTATCTAAAATGTAAACCAAACAGAAGATTAGAGTTGGTTTCAAAATGTATTAACATACTGTATATTTTTCATTGAATGTTGCAGGCCAGATTATGTCAAAGAGATGGAAAGAGTCAAGACAATTAATTTCAACAGCACATTGGCACTGCACAGGTAATCTGTTGCCTTTTCCTCTGTGATGAGGGATTTCCTCACTGTATCACATATGTGGACATAAAATCAAGAAGCAGTAAACTTTTAACCAATTATTGATTTAACTGTTGTCTTTCAGAATGCAGATGTGGTATGCCATTGGAGAAAAACTTAAACAGAATGATTCCGAGGCAGTGTAAGTCAATTGACAACATATTGACAACTGACACAATTAGTTTTTGAATACTTTTTTGAGGATTGTATCATATACTTTCTCTCAGGGCCCTGAAAGCTGTGAATGATCGCTGCATGGCTCTTTGTTCGCAAATAAAACAACTTCAACAAGTAAGCAGCCTTATCATCCATTGTGCATATATTTAGTTTTTGTCTGCAATATTCCCATACTTATAAAAACTGTATATAAATATTATCACTATGTCCTTGATTACCTCTTTATATAGATGTGTTTACAGTTGTTAGATTTAAGAGGACAGATTGACTCCTACAGCAGACCGCTAATGCTTCAGTTCTTTGCAAGTTTACTGCCACAAGTTGAGATGTGTGAATTAAAATATGCTTGTGGTAGAAAGAAAATGCTTACAGGGGATGTATTTGTAACTGCTGAATCATGGCTAATTTACCCTCATCCTTGGAGGCCACAGTGACCTTTATAACCTCTTTGACATGTGAAGAGGTTCAGGCTGACTAGTCATATTAGAAGACCTTGAGGTGTGTCAACTTCTTGAGATATGCAGGGGACAGGGAAACAGGTTCAGTCTGCTACTGTAGACTCTGTAGTTGACAAAAGTAGTAAACGCCCCTCTTTCGGACCTTGTTGTTAAAGACCATTTAGGATATATTTTGGGAATAGAGTGGGGCGTCTTTAAGTTTTGATGATAGACTATCATCAGACTCTGCTGTTATTGAGTCTAAATAAAACAATACACTGAAGTAAAATCAACAGATGCTGATACATGAAGTTTTTTTTTATTAATAAAAATATAGATTGATGGGAAAGTACGATTTTTATACATCAATAACGTTCTGTGAAATTGAGATTATTCATTTTGAACCAAATTTAATTCTCTTTTGTTTTGATAACAGGAGTCCAGAGATCTTCAAGATGAAATTACAGAAATACAGAAGAAGAGGCTTGGTATGAAATATGGTTTACAACTAAAAAAGTACAATTTGAGTTTGATTACATTTTTTTTCCCCCTCCGTAATCCAGTTTGTTGACAATTTGTGTGTGTGTAGAGATGAAGCGGCTCACACATGAGAAAATGAAAGAGATGGAGGAGTTGATGTCCAAGAAAGGGCACCCGGAAACAGAGAAGTACAAAGCTGTGTTGGAGAAAGGCCAGGCCAACCTGGAGAAGTACAAAAAGATGATCATCATGGCACAGAACGTCCTCAGGGTACATAAATCATACAGGAATTGTGTTAAAGAAAATACAATCTGTCTGTACAATGTTTTGTACTTGTTTTTTTTTTAAATTAATTGTTTGTATCTGTTGCTGGCGCTTTGGGTCTGGAAAAAAGCTTCACCAATCAAATGTAGTACTAATAATATTATTATTATTATTATAATGGTTTAAAATTGTTAATGGCTCAATGGCATTTGCAGCTGGTGTAATCTAATCTGGTGTAATCCTCTTCAGGGCATCCTCTTGGCCTGTAAAGTCAACTGGCTGGATGATCCCAAACTTCGAGACATCGCCATGACGCTGGAGGATTTTCCCATCTCTGACTGAAAACAAAGTATTTGTTTCATATGTATATGTATATGTATTGTATTGTATTGTCAAATAAATAATATACAAAATGCTCAAATCAGTTTTGTGATTAAAAAGCCTAAAAGTACTGTCCATGATGCCAGCTGCCAGTAGAGGGCGGAGGAGGCCAGGAAGACTTTAAACCGACTGCTCATCCTATCCATGAAGTAAAGCAGCCTACACGTGTTTACTGCGCGCAGACTAGTCTATTGCCCAGACAGATATATTTTTTAATAATTTCTGGGTCTTTAACCGGAATAAAACAACGTAAAAATGCCGAAGGTCAAAGCGGAGAAGAAAAGCAGGCAGCACCAAGAGGTCAAAAACCAAGGTACGTTTCTCCAAGGAAGAGGTTAGCGTTAGCTAGCTAGCTAGCATGATAGCAAACTCACTCGGCTCTGCAGAATATGGGCTTTAAAGTTCTTCATTGTATCGCTAAAACACATTGGGCAGCTTTCAGGTCTCACCGTACCGCATGTTAAAGACTACACATTAATGAGAATTTTAGTTGTCTCCTGTGTTTATATTGGTTTACGTAATGTTAAGTTATAAACCAGTAATTAAGTTCTGGTTCTGTGAGACTTCAAACTGGATTCAGGTAGTCGTTATAATACGTGGCTGACCTGCAAATGCTCATGCATACATTGTTTATGACACGTTCAATTCTTGAGTGTCTTCAGGTTATTTCAGCTTCAATACGAAGTGACAACCAAATAACAAGTTAAAGTCAAACATATTGCCCAACAAATACGAGTTGAGCAAGTATGGCCTCTTAACCGTCTCTGGTATTGAAAAGTTTTATTTTTCTAGTTGTATCTTTGATTGAGGATGCACTATTGGCATTTCTAAATGTTAACACTATTATTTCACTAATTGAACAATATCACAGTGAAACAAAGTACAAAACAAGTTTCCTCGATCCAAGTTTTACTCCCTAAACATTGTAACGTTAGGGCTGCACGGTTGGATCATATACGATAACGTTGTTGAATATCACGATAACGATATCACTTGCGATAAATAAACCGATAATAAAGTGTACTCAGTTCTGTTATTTTCAGTATTCTTCTAAAACACAACAAATTGCTTGTTGAGTTAAAAACAAATGAAAATTTCAAACATTCTATTGGACACATATGTTGAATTGAATATAAAAGGCACCACTGAAAATGACAGTTAACATTTTAAAGGGCCATTTTTTCATCTATGCATCAAAATGTCTGTCGCAATGTGTCGCAGCCTTTCGCGATATATATTGCGCAAATTGAAGTCACAATGGCAATTATAAAAAACAATATATTGTGCAGCCCTAATAATTATATTTCAAATAACATATAACATTTTATAGATCCTAGAATATAATCCTAGAATACTCCTGGAACAAACACCTTAATGAAATTATGCAAGAGCCCTTGACTTAGAATAATATCTACTTATTTGACAATAAATGCTTTACTCATTAACATCCCACAAGCCTAGTACAAAGTGTCCCAATCCTGTCTGTTACAGGCATCATGTTTAACACCGGCATGGGTCAGCACATCCTGAAGAATCCATTGATCGTAAATGGAATCATTGAGAAGGTACGCTGGGTGCTACTGGAGCACCCTGATACTTCATTGCGCACACAAGCACCCTGTAAACAATGACTACACAGAGGGTCGTGATGCACAGTGTCCCTAAACCATGGGTGTGTTTTTCAGGCTGCGCTGAGGCCGACAGATGTGGTTCTGGAGGTGGGACCTGGTACTGGTAACATGACAGTGAAATTGCTGGAAAAAGCCAAGAAGGTAAGAGCGTCAAGTGTTTTCATTCTTGCTTTCGTGCTAACACATCTGAAACTACAAACCTCTGCATAATCAGATGGGAGATATCAAAGGTGACTGGGATGCTGTGATCAGGTTATGCAAGAACAAGTGTTATCTTAGCCGAATTACTTAAAAGGAGTTACAACGTTTTACTTTATGTGATGTTACTTGCCCCCATGCATGCACATTTTTTTAATTTCTTTAGTTTGAGAATGTTACCACTAAACTGGAGCTTATTAGTTTTAATTACAGCCTATTAAATGATTGTCACTGTTGAGTCATAACAGAAATTATTTTGGCAGGTGGTGGCCTGTGAGTTGGACTGTAGATTAGTGGCTGAACTTCAAAAAAGAGTACAGTGCACGTGAGTGGAGACTACAGCACTGTGCCATCACATTTATTGGCAAAGTATCTGAGATTAAATAAAAAGTGAAATACATGATCTAATAAAATGACATTTTGCTTTCCGACAGACCCATGCAGACCAAACTTCAAATATTAGTCGGAGACGTGCTAAAAACAGATTTGCCTTTCTTCGACGTCTGTGTGGCTAATTTACCTTACCAGGTAAAAAGACCTCCGCCCTGCACAGCTGAGTCGGTCTCATTCAATGCACGTATCTCACACATGGCTTTTCTTCATTGTGCAGATTTCGTCCCCGTTTGTCTTCAAGCTCCTACTACATCGACCTTTCTTCAGGTAAGAAGCAACCGGATGCCCACTGAGAGTTTTTACCTGTGATCACCAATCAATGTCCACTTTGGGCATTGAGCAACTCTTTTGTGTTTTACTTTTGCTCAGGTGCGCCGTGTTGATGTTCCAGAGAGAGTTTGCCATGCGACTTGTTGCCAAACCTGGAGACAAGCTGTTCTGCAGACTGTCCATAAACACGCAACTACTGGCTCGTGTTGACCATCTGATGAAGGTCAGCGGGCACTCTCTGATGTCTGTCCGACATGCCAACGGCAACTCTCTACAAAACAGAAACATTATGAAAGTGTCTTTTAGATGGTTTGCTTTTCATACAACAACTGTGTCTCAGTGTTGATGTTCTCCCCCCCCCCCCCCCCCCACCAGGTAGGGAAGAACAATTTCCGTCCTCCTCCAAAAGTGGAGTCAAGTGTTGTCAGGATAGAACCGAAAAATCCTCCTCCTCCAGTTAACTTCCAGGTGAGGTTAGTTAATAGTTAACGCTGTGAAAATGCAGTTGATCAACACAGGAGGTAAATTGTTTATATTCAACATTGTTTTTCTTTTCTCCTGGAAAGGAGTGGGATGGCCTGGTCAGAATAGCCTTTGTAAGGAAAACAAAACCCTCAATGCGGCTTTCAAGTAAGTACTTGCCTGCTACACACACGGCCACACTAATCCTCCCCCCCCCCCCCCCCCCCAACATGCTCTGTAGACAGAACGGTCATGTTGATTTCTAATTTCCAGGTCCACTGCGGTAGAACAGCTGCTGGAAAAGAACTACAGAATTCACTGCTCTGTACATAATGTGGTGAGTCATAGTGTAGTTTTTTTGGTCATGTTGGACTTGAGTGTTTTGCACCTGTACTTTAAGGGGCCCTCCTCAGCCAGTTTGAAACTAAAGTCTTGTGCTCCGCCTTGGCAGGAAATCCCAGCAGACTTCAGCATCAGCAAGAAGATTGAGAGTGTTTTGCAGGAGGCTGAATTCAGTGAAAAGAGAGCCAGGTCCATGGACATCGATGACTTCATGGTGTAAGCTGAACATCTACTACTTACTTATTTTCAACCCCCCCCCAAATGATCTACTAAAATACATATCTGTTTTAATTTCGAGTGTGCTCTTCATCCTCAGGCTGCTTCATGCATTCAACGCTGCAGGGATCCACTTTTCTTAAATGGCAGAGGTTAACTATAGAGAACAGTGGTGTGCCTCTAATGTCCTCTGGCCTTTATGATGAGAGGGGAGAAGTCAGCAGCCAGATGACTGGGAGGATTGTCTGACTGATCTTTCCTCTTCTGGAGCTTTGTTTGGATGACTTGAATTTCAAATCTTGAAATAGTTAGATGAAATGTACAAAGGATATTGGAGGATACGTTTAAAGAGCTCATATTGAGTGTGTTATTTTACCCGTATGAGTACAGATTAAGTGTGCCTGGGCATGCATGGACAGCTTTTGGCAGATGGAGGTTGTATAAACCCTCTTGGCAAAGCGAGGGCCTCCGTCTGTCCGTCTGTTTGTCTGTCTGTCATTTATTGAAAATAATCTGTAATGGATGATTATTCTAATCTAGAAGCAATCTACAATTTGTATGTCAAAAATACCTACTTGTGAAGAAGGTAATTATTTAACAAGTGTAGATTTTTTGAGTGTGTGCGTTCTTAAAAAATTCAGAATTTTGGGTAAAATTTTTTTTGTTAAACTTTTCGGTTCGGGGAAACACCCAAATTTACTTTAAAGGTAGCAGACCAAGTGGTTTTGGCCCGATTCTCCACCCATCGATTTCACTTTAAATTCCCGTTGGGATTTTTTTTTTTTAAGCATTTACATTTCTTTTAAAACTTTACAGCTTAAAAATGGCCCTTTTAAAAAAATTTTGGAAAAAAAAGCCCATACAGGGGTTCCCAAAGGGGTAAGGTGAGGGTCATTGGGAGTCAGTCAGCTTTGGATTGGGGGGGCCCCCAGGAAAAGTGCACACTGACATTTTTATGCCAAATCAGGGATAAATATTTTTTACTATTTAAATTTTTTGACGTTTCTAGACATCCCTACAAACCATTTTTGGGCCGCTTTTCCCCTTCAAGTGAATTTGAAAAAAAGGGGGTCCCAAACTTTTGAATAACTTGAATTTTAATAGTAATTTCCCAGGTGTCAAAAAGACCCAAATTGAAAGTTGGGCCAAAGATAATAGCAAATTTTGCCCTAAAATGTCAGGGAAAAAATGACAATTAAAGTATATAGGGTTAAATAAGATTTTTCCCTCGTGGGTTTCTATGCAAAATACATCGTAGTTTGGGAAAAATCTTTCCCCGTTTTTACCGAAAAAAAAAGATTTTTTTTCTTTCCTTTATACTTGGGAAATCTTTATGGTTCACCAAAGCCCTTTTGGTTTTCAAAAAAAAAAACCAAATTAGAAAATAAAATTAAAAAAGGGTCTTGGAAAAAAGGGTAACATGTTTATTTTTTATTTTGTTTTTGTGTTGCAACCTTTTTACTCCACCTCAGAAATCCTGAGGTGGGGCCCATACGAAATACGCGTCGCTGATGCCCGGTTTTAAACAAATGTAGGCTTCGTTAAATCGGGGAAAAAAAACAATAAAAAATTTGGAAAAATTTGGGTAAATTTATTCCTCTGGGAAAAAAAAATTTGCGATTTATTTGGACCTTGAATTTACCGTTGGGGAAAAACCCCGGATGGACGGGACGGCATGACAAAAGGGGCGCTCCAGGCTGCATCCCTACCCCTCCCGATCGCCCCGATTCGCAGAAACCCCTTGATTTTATTTTTTATTTTTCGGGGTTTTATGCAGCAGTCGGTTTAGTAAAAGGGGTAGTTGGTTGATGGGGGAAGACTACCCCCGGGGTCCCGGTTTTTGAACTATGACGTTGGTCACGCCCTTGGGCGAGAAAATACAGAGCGACTCCCAGAAAAAAAAAATTAAAATCTATTGAGCTTGGTTTGGTTGTGAAGCCGACTAGACTCTTTGGGTTTTTGATTGATCTTTCACTCTACAAATTAGCCATTACAGTGACATCAGTACCCTCCGCAAGTGTGGAGTTGCAGGGAATCAATGGGACCACTAGAGGGCAATCAACAACAGCTTAGGTGTAAAAGGTCATCGTCAAGCTGAAGACACACTGGCGCTTTTCCCGGGGTCCCTTTAAAAAAAAAGAATTCTTTTTGATAATTTGGTAAAAGTTAATCTTTTAATCAATCTCGGATTGTGATATGTCACAATGCCTATCGGTTTTGTATGAAAATCAAACAAATTGTTCAGAGCCGGTGCTTTTAAGAAAAAAAATCAAAGTTTTGGTTAGAAAAATAAAATGGTTGATAATTTTACAGCGTGTGCGTGCACCTTTATGCCTTTCCCAATGGTAATCCAAAAACAGATTGTGTGGGGAGGGGGTTTCATAAGCAGGGTAAGCCATTTGAGGGGGGGAAAAAAAAAAAGGGGGGCCCGCCCCACGAGGCCCATCAAGTTTAAAAAATGATGACGTCAAACTTTCTCGTAAAGTACCCTTTTATCCCCGGTCCCAGTTGTGGGTTTTACGTAAAAATGCTTTATAAGTTAGAAGGCAGAGGTTTTCAAAAATTTTACTAGAGGGGGGGGAAGGGGGAAATTTGAGGTAGTTTTTCAGTACATTTTTTGGATGACCCTTATCCAAAGCCTTTAAAAAAAACAGAATCTTATTTTCTTCATCCGCATTACATCCCGGTGCAAAAAAAATGAGAAAAAACAAACGTTGGAGATCGGGGGCTTTACTTTAAAATTTATTAATAGCAGTTTTTTTTTAGTGTCGTTTTAAACAAAAATGTTAAAAAGGGGGAAAAAATGTTTTAAGACAGTTGCCACGAAGAACGACATGGCACAAACTGAAGTAAACTACATGTAAAAACCTCTCAGGGACACAAGGAAAAGAACACAATGTGGTTAAAGGCTTCTTCCATTCTGGGAAAAGCTTTGAGAAGGAAGAAAGAAGAGACCACCTGTAATGAGATGACTTTACAACGTCAACTGAGGACCTAGAAGCATGAGAACTGAGGACAGTGGCGTACATACGCTTTCACAGAGTGCTCATGCAGATATGTCAGCCACAAATCTAATACTGGTTTTGTGCAGTAAACCTTAAAAACATGTTCAATGAAGATCTCTTCTGAAACCAGGTCAAAATATTCAGTTTAAAGAAAGTACAAACGAGTGTAAAAGAAAATAATTTAATGAGAACAGAGAGGGCAGACTAAACATTCTTCACAAAGGAAATAAAACTATTTTCCTTCCAACGTTTTCTAATGAGACCATAGTGGGGAACAGCCAGTTTTGTAAGGAGAGGGATCATAACAAATGCACCTTGAGCCTGTTGATACATCAGACAGTCCTTTTATTCGTATTTTCACAGCTGCTAGAGACAGCCCAAGTTGTGCCAAACATCTAGTGGTTATGCTTCAGTATGTGCCACTTAAATCTCTTCAGCCTCTAAAGAGCACGTGGCCTCTTGGGATTGATCTGCTTACTGGCTTGCTCTTCCTCTTGAAGTGTAGAGCGGAATGACTTCACTTTATCTGAGAGGAAAAGACATGATCGTAAAAAAAATAAAAAAAAAAAAGATTAATGTTAGCTGGAGCAGGATGTATTGTAATTGACAGGCAACTGCGTGTTTCAGTCATACCTCGGAGCTCAGTGAGGATATCTATCTTCTGGTCGAGGATCTGCTCCAGTTGAGTTGCGTACGACTCCACGTCATAATCCACTTCCTCTGTCATCTCCAGCAGCACCTTCTCATCTTCCAGCCACCGGATAGACTCCTGCTCACAGAGGACATACAAGTGCATATTCAGTCTATGACAGGCGGAGATGAAATCGAGCCAGAAGCACAGACGAATGTCCTCTGGTACCAATGGTACAAATGCATTTGTTAGAAGTGCTACGCTTTCTATGGAAGGACATGGACAACTGCTTTTGTTTTAAGGCTGGGTTGGTAAAGTTGACAAGCTAGCAAGATTTGAAAGTATCATCTCAAGGGGGCAAGGAGGCACGTCATTGGTTCTTTCCAAGCGGACCACGAGGCAGTGATTGGTTGGCATTTTTACAAGATTACAGCAGCTACAGATGACGGATGTAAAAAAAAAACTTTCAAACAATATATTAAAAAGTGTATAATGAAAAAAAGTTACATACCCTGTCTTTAATATTTACAATGTATAGATGTGTCAAAGTGTGACTCTAGCATTGTATTTGCAGACCTCCATGAATGTACGTACAGAAATTACAAAAGTCCTTAAGAGCAAATTATATATCTGTATGCATGTATGTGGACATAGCAAGAGTGAGCAAGAGTACATCAACAGTCATGTTTTCTTCAGTGTTCGGACCTGAAAAACAGCTCGGTGGTCCTCCAGGACCTGCTCCTCCATCTCCACTAACTGAGACACTGCCTCGTGGAAGGTAAAGAGCTGAGGAGACACTTCTTCCTCCTGCAAAACATATTTACATGGTCGACATGGGACACAGATTTAACATGGCTTCAGCAGCAACAAAAACTGGCCACATTACAGAGACCTGTGTTGAGATCACTGCTAGAATCCCAGTAGACATTATGTTGATTCCTTAAAGGCTCTAAATATTCTCTTTTGATTTCTCGCAAGCAACACAGTCTATCTATACAGTATCTCAACTATTAGGCTCCTCAACTATAAGGACCCCTGCACACTGCCTGTGTGGCGTGTCCGTTTTTATTTTGGCTCCTATGTTAACAGTTTAGAGCCTGCAAAGAGGACCAACACCTTTATCACACGCAAGCGTGTTGGAAGCATTTACAGTCAAAATAGAATTCGAAAAGATGTTTACATGTCATTTTGACACAAACACATTAAGTGAATGACATTTTGATGTTTGAAAGTATCTAGGTTTTGACATAAATGCAGATATGTAAAGAAAAAGAAATGAAGAATTATCAATTTTCAAATATTGCACCTGTCAATACAGAAAGAAATATTGAAATATGTGCAAACAAATGTACAAACACAAAAATATTGACAAAATAATGTTGACCACGCTATTATTTATGTTATCAAGGGGAAACATACATGTGTATGGACAAGGCTAGCAGCCGCGTCAGACATGTTTCTGGTGTGCCAAAAGCACAACGCAACAGAAACACCACGCAGGCAGTGTGCAGGAGCCATACGTTTTTGGAATCGATGCCGTTTGCCACAACTTTCCACTGCTTTAATAGCAGGCTTTGTTTCCAGAACAGTCACTGTCTATACCAAAATTGGTGACTAGGTACTTGATTATTTGGATGAGCCAAAATCAGGCAATTATGACTATAACCGTTTCATTTTATAGAAAATGAATTATATCACAAGATGCTGTATATTGATATTGTGATATGATGTTACATATACAGTGAGACCTTGTGTACTTACATTCTGCTCACAGAGCAGTTTGAGATCGTCTCTCTGCGGCGAGATACTCAGCCAGTCCTCGTCCAAAAGATCTAGCTGGTCTACAGCAGGGATGGTGGGTCGAACCCCCTCCATGACTTGGTTGGTGTCCACTGTCAGCTCCTTCACCCTGCAGAGAAAAGACATTGAGCCGGTTGGGACCGTTTTCTGCACAACGCAGACCCACTCTAAACATGGCTGCTGTTTAATTTGGGGTGTGACGTTAACTGTGTGTGGTGGTGGGGGGGGGGGGGGAACAGGATGGTAGCGTCATTACAGCAGTGACATCATGCATGGGGAAAATTGGCTGTGTTTGCTCTAATGGCTTTAATGAAACCTCACAGAGCTGATGAAGTATAACCACCCTGCTTCTGACCTGCAGGTACAGCGCTAATGAATTTGGACTATGTAAGAGGGATTACCTGCTGAGTCTGTTTAAACAAAAGCTGATCCTGGGTGCTTTTATTGAACAGCTTTGTGAACGCCTCAGTGTCATTATTGGTGCAAAACAGCAGCGGACACCTCATTAAGTCACTAATCCCACCCAGCTTTCACAGTTGGTGGTGTCACACAGAACAAATAGAAGAAACACACACATGAGCAGACAGATGTATTGTTCTTCAGAAGTTGGTGCAAAGAAAAAAGGTTATGTCCACAGCTTGGCCAAAGATAAAAGTTGAAGGAGGGGAGGATGAAAAGTGCCTTGTCATGCAGATGGGAAATAGATTTCATGAGCTTTCCACAGTGAACAGCTGATGAAATGAATGAATAACACCAAGATGAGATTTGAGGTTGTTAATCATTATGTAATAAATACCTGGATGGAGCACATGCATTGTGGTTGGTCTGTGTGTGTGTGTGTGTGTGTGTGTGTGTGTGTTGTGTGTGTGTGTGTGTGTGTGTGTGTGTGTAGTTCTGTGCTTTAGGGAGTGCTTGACCTGCTGGGAGAGGTATCAGCAAAGTCATCGTACTCAAAGGTATTGGTGGGCGAGTGCTCAGAGCGACTCCCCTGACCGCACTGAGAGAAGGGGATGTCTGACGGACTAATCCCGAACTCCTTCACTCTACACAGCGATGCCAGCCACACCATGGCACAGAGGAGCAGAGGGCGGGAGAGAAGTGGGGAAACAAAGCAGGAAAAAGAAGAGAGCGGATACAAGAGAGTCAGACAGAACTACTGAGAGTAGGCAGAGAAATGTACAATACCAACATTGATACAGCGGATTTCAATCCATACAAAAGATGCTGGGTATTATAGAGGAATTAAAAGGAGCTACGATTTTATAACTTTCCATAATTTCTGTTGATTCCTGTAGCAATAATGCACTGTTTAAATCACTGTAGTAGGTTAACATATTCCCACCTGTTGGCGTAGCGTAGTGTGTTGAGGGTATTCTCGCAGGATGTCATACCAGGAGAGATTGTAGCAATCTGTGCAGAGAAAGAGAAGATCATTAAAATAATAACATCTGGAAGATAAAGGAAGACATGGACATAGGATATTAATAAAAGGCAATGAACTGACCATGCATGTGCGGGAATTTTCCCCGATGAACGAGTCCCTCAGGACCTGGGTGAGCTTACTGGCTCTGAATGGAGTGTGAGGCTTGTTACGGCCAAGAGCCCTGATACACTCCTGAAACAAGAAAAGCAGAGACACATTGTATGGTTAATCAAAAATATCTAATATGAATCACTGTGTATTCTGCTGCTAAAGTAGCCAGAAATGTTTGGCAGCTGCCCACAAACCTTCAGGGCCAGCAGGCTTTTGTTGATCTCAGCTCCCTCCAGACGAGTTTGGCGGTCAGCACTCGATGTATCGGCCCCCCTCTCATTACCAGCAAGGTCGATGAGGGAGAACTTTCCGTGCATCTTCCCCTTCCTCCGGAGAATGATCTGGAAAACAGCGTGGCTGCGAGAGGAGTGTGCGTTGGCTGATGTCTGCCCTGACGTTCTGGAATTGAGAGGAAGGAGATATGAAGATGAACAGAAGGCAAAGAGAGCAAGAAAAGAACACTTGTAGGAAAGGAAAAAAAATGTGCATGACTTTCTGTTATTTGTCATGAACATGGTGTACAGAAATATGTTGTTCTATTACAAGACATTTGCACAAGTGAACAACTTATTTCATAGAGAACATAAATAAGTGAAATGCTGTGATCGTAATAACAACGTAATGAACAAAGAAGAATTCTAAGTCTTGCACCACTAACAACAACTGGATGGACAACGTTTCTGTTGTTATACCTGCAGCTGTTGCCAACTTCTATGAGTTTCAAGACCTCCTCGGTGCACTTGACGTCCTTCTCCTGAAGCCCCACAACCTGCACTTGCTGTTTCCCATCCTCCAGCACCCTCAGCTTGGCTTTACGATTCAACAAGTCGAACACCTAACAATACAAACACACAGTCAGCATTACTTATTTTTTATTTATTTTGTTTTTGAGGGGGGGGGGGGGTTACATATTATTATTATTATTATTATTATTATTATTATTACTTGCCTTTCCACTGTAGATTTCAAAAAATGTTGCATACACTTGTAGATCTAACTTCTTGTAGTTGGGTTTCTTCAACATGAGAAATACATCCCGAGCTGTGTGGAAAGAGACAAGAGATCTAAATATTGCACCAGAGCAAACAAAATACTTTATCATTTAATAACCAAACAATTTTTTTTAGCTCATTGACTTACCAGCTAATGCATAAATTCCTTTAGAGCAGTCTTGGTTCTTTCCCGAAAAATCTCCACCCATAGTCTAAAATACAGTACACAACATAAGCATTTTTAAACTGCATACAATTACAATAGAATTAAAATAGAGCAAAACTCTCAATAGGAACAGTTAGGTTTGTAAGTGATGTGGTTTTGGCTTTTTGAAGGAGTCATTGAGCCTGACTCACATGTGTTTTTCCACTGCCTGTCTGCCCATAGGCAAAGCAAGTGGCCATGCCCCTCTCAAAAATGGTCTCCACTAGAGGTCTGGCAGTGAACCTGCAGGATGAGGACAGAACACACATTTATTCAACACTCCATCTGCAAAAGCAAGATGTAACATCTAACAATTATGTACACAAGCAAGAAACACATTAATTCAGTTCTGTCAAACAACGCATTTTCCTCATCATATTGACTACATTAACTAACATAAAACAATTGTTACAAACCTGTAAACCATCTCATTGGTGGTGCTGTCATCAAAGGCGTAGTCAAAGCGGAAGGTCTGGTTCTCCAGGTAGCGGGTCAGGTCCACTTTTTGTTTAGGTTCATGAACCATCACTACGTCCTTACTGGGGATGGTGATCACATCCAAATCCTTCATGGACAACTCTGGAAGCCAGCACAGGCATGACTCTCAATCACAATAATACTTTGGCGGAAAACCTTTTAGAAAGACTACACCGAATGATGGAAGACCTTACCTTTCTTGTTGAGTGGACGTTTCCTCACACAAACACATATCCTATGCTCTTCAATCTAGACAGTGCAACAAAGACAATGTCATTATATTCTT
Organism: Etheostoma spectabile; assembly: GCF_008692095.1. NCBI lineage: Eukaryota > Metazoa > Chordata > Actinopteri > Perciformes > Percidae > Etheostoma > Etheostoma spectabile. Next base: position 9,161,085 of record NC_045737.1, read on the forward strand.
CCTTTAGGGTCAACACCGAGCAATCAGGAGAGAAGAAGAAGCTTCATCCACTCACCAGATCTGCGGTGGTCAGGGGCCGGTAGTCTAGACTGGCTCGGAAATCTCGGATCATATACATGATCTCATAGTTAGGGATGGTGGTATCCACCTCCTGAAGGAGTAACAAAGGGAAAGAGTGAGGTGCCAGCTAGTTCCCCAATAGGTGGATCAATGTAATGTATTTTAATCTACCATCTCAATGTCAAGAGCATAAGTGGGTATGAAGATTGAATATAATATTCTTTTTATTAAGAGGGAGAAAGGTGAATCACACTGATGTACCTGAGCTCTCTTCTCCCTGAGCTCCTGTTGCTGCAGCCGGCGCCTCTCTCTCTTCTCCTGCAGTTTCTCCACCTCCTTCACGCAGTTGGACTTCCTCCGCGCTGCCATAAAGACAAGGGAAACAGTCACTCTACTGCCGTTCACAGGATATGCCAACAGCCTCTTTGTAAAATGGTCTCTTCCTCTCTTATTCTTCCTCCAAACAGTTTCTTCTACTTCCTCAGTCTTTTCCCTTGGCTTGAGCAGTGTCTTTCTCCCAGCGAGTCTTGCCTTTCTCATGGTGGTCCTTCAAACAGAAGGGAGACTTTGGGCTATTTTTTTAACAAAGCAGTATATGGATAGTGCTCAAGCACAAAGGACACAGGGGCTGGCGCAAACTGCCTCCAGTATAACACTAGCTTCTTTCTCTACATAAATAAAAAGGCCTATACAGTATGTTCACAATCTTCTCTTCTCGTGTATACCTTTTATCTGCATCCTAAAACACAACTGGACTGAGGGACTGCTACAACAAATCATTCATATTGTGCGATATGTACCCCGTATTACTTCAATAACTTGAAATTAAATTAGAGGGGGAAGTAATTAAAATCAACCAGTAATCAAACAGAAGCTCATTCCAAATCTCCCAGCACAGCACACCCACAGATTAGTGGTGTTTCAGGTCATATAATAAGAGAACACAAGTTAGCAAACATGTGAGTAAAAGCCCTTTCTGATCACTTGCAGAGTTCATAAAAAACAGTGTTATCTGATTAGCTCTGGCTCGCTGCTACCGCCCCAGCTTCCCACTGTAAAGCCTGGTCGCAGATCTGTAATACAATTCTGGCATCCCATTGGCTCCAGTCCCTGAAAACCCAGACCATCAGAGCAGAGGGATTAATAATCTACTCTAATCTGGGAGGAGAAGATGAGCTGGGTCAGCAGTTGGACAAGGCAGTATAAGAGGGATGCATCACCATCACTACTTGAGGGTTGCTCTGTCTCACAGGTGGTGGGAGAGCTAAGCGTCTCCCTCCTTCTCCCCTGATTCCATCAAATGACAGCGAGCGGTTGGATGGAATGGGAGCTAAAGAAAAAAGGTTATTGTTGTTGTCTGTGCCTTGAGAAGAAACATAGCGCCACAGGCTTTTCCACACGTGTACTTGTGTGTGACTCAGCAAAAATCTGACAGGGAAAAGACAGTTGCAGCCAGCCAGGAGCGCAAATATTTCCCCCCCAGTCTAATACCCAGAAAGCCTGTCTGCTGGATGGATTGTGTTTGTGCTACTTCCCCACCACAGCTCAGAATAGTATCTGGCAGACATTTTGGGAGTACAATTTTCTGGTAAGACTAGAGGACTCTCACTTTCTATGGGGAACTCAATTAGAATCACCATAAGGCATTGAGGGTAGGGGAAACATTCAGGTGATACATACAAAGCTGTCCAGACTCCTTTCTGGATAGCAGGTGATGTGAGGATTCTGTGATAAACATGCGGTCAACAAAAACATGACACACACAGTTTTATAGATGGCCTAAACAACTTAATCAAAAATACTGTAAATGTTAAAAAGCAATGGAATTGTTTACAATTCATTTCATAACATTTTTTATCATCAATATCATTTTATAAAAGATAATTTCTGGATTTGGATTTCAATGCTTACAACTAGTTTGCTGAAAACATTTTCTGGAGAAAGGTCCCGTTTGGTTCACAGGTTAGTTTAATTATAAAACAAATGAGTGTTTGATCAGGTTACCATTCTGCAGTTGTTGTTGCTGCTGAGCTTGAGTGAGCTGTGTAGGCTGCAGAGACGGGGGTGGCGGAGCAGGCTCTGGTTGTTGAGGTTGTGGTTGTCTGGCCCGGGTCGGAATCCCTGAAAACACAAAACCACAAAAGATTGGTAATGATACATAATATAATATAATATAATAACAAATATAATATATGGTCTGGAGTCTTGTAGTTGATACATGAGCTTCAAGTTTTCAGAATCATGCGCATAGTTCCTTTTTTTGTGTGTAAAAACTATAATACAGCATTTTTTTCCCGGTACATGTCACGCCAGACAACCAGTTGTCAGTGGTCACTGGTGTGACCAGTGTAATTGAACTATTCCCAGAGAAGTGCATGAAACAAACCTCTATTATCCCTGGACGGAGTGTCATTCTTACTAGGTGCTATCGTCCGACGGTTCTGCAAGAAAAAAAACAAAAGCTACAGTAAAATATTCTAGCTAAGAGGATTAAGGTTTAGTGAATCATAATTTCACTTCTACATATATCAAAGCTGTTCTGGCCCTGAAAAAGGAAACCCATACTGTTTTTGTTTTTTTTAGTTTTCAGCCTCTTTTGCCTACCTCTGCAATGTAGTACAGATACAGAAATAGACAAAGCCTGAGAATCAGATTAGTACTAAGGCCTCCTTTGTCAACACCAATGTTTGTGATGGCGCTGCTAATGCACGCATCTTAAAAGTTTATTAAAAAAAAAAAAAAAAAAAAAAAAAAAATGAGAGTACACCTTGTCCAAATCACAAAAGGCTGAAACTCCCTGTATATATTGTTGTTAGGATGTTGTCAGGATGATTCTTGTACAGGTTATGGATCTACTTCATCAGAGAATCTACTTTACAGGTTATTTAAGTACCAACAGTACTTTGTTACAGGCGATTGAGCAGGTTAAATCCCCAGTGTAACATTTACCAAATTAATCCCAGTGTTAACAGTGTTAATGGTGCAGTGGCAGTCCTAATCTACTGTGCACCACACATAGTGTACTTTACAGGACCAATTAGTTGGGTTCTATATTAAGGTCCAGCAAACTGCTGCCACATAACTACCTGAGCCAGTCTGAGCACTTTAGATGCACAGTCCCTCACATGGAAGGAATGAGGAAAGAAAGAAAGCTGCGTTTTTGTTTAAACAATCCAAACTATATTACACAAATTTGTTACTACAAGTTGTGTGTACTCACCTTTGCAATTTTATTGACCTTCACACATGTCGGTGTAGGTGGGGGTGGAGTCTCTGGACTAGGGGCAATTTCCTCATCTGGAGCCACATCTGGGTTAAGTGCAAATATACTCTCCAAGTCAATCTGTCCAAGAGAGGTATTAATGCCAACAGATTACATAAATGCCAATTAACCGATGGTTGGCATAAGACAGTGTATTTGTTTAATAGTCTCCCTATAAGCAAACAAGCAGAGAGAAAGGCTGTAGCAGAGGTTCAGGCTTGACATCAGTCAGACTTGTATTACAATCTAATGACTTTATTGTTTAATGTAAAATAAAATAGACTTGCATCTTGACTTTGACTTCAACACCAATGACTTGAGACTTCCCTTGGACTTTGACTTGAATGACCTGATACCCCCCATAGCCCAGAGATAAAAACAATTATGCTTCTATTAGTTTCTCGTGAGCATTTATCAGTGTGCAACAAACAACTGATGCAGTGTAATTTGCCATACTTCTATGGGCTCAAGATCTAAAGCAGTGATTCTCAACGACCACTAATAAGCTTACTTTTTAACAAGTACTAAATGAATTAACATATTTTAACCTACTATATCACTTTTTAAAAACGTTGACAGAACTAATTTTTTCAATATAAAAAGGTCATTTTTTGGCTTGCTTTTCAACTTATGAATTTATTTACCATTGCAGTACATTTTAAGTGGCAAAAATACAAGCTGATGAAAGCTGCTGTCTGAATGAGGACACTATAAACTTTTACCAGCCACCTTTTAAGACTACGTAGGTTAAGTCTTTGATACCAAAATGTCACAGTCACAGTGTGGTAATGGGATTGCTGCTTTCAAGATTTGGTAGCCTAAATGTTGTATTCAGCAATATTATTGTCCGACGTTCAGTTAACCAGAGAAACAGAGTGAGAAAGTAAAAAAAAAGAAAGAGGAGAAAATACAGATAGAGCTTGAGATGATACAAGACAATAATTTAATAGATATCTATTCACTGCCCAAACCAAATGTTAATGCCATTCCAAATTCCAAAATCTCATACACCAGGGAAATATATTAGTAGGTCTATATATAGCTAATAGAGTGCTGGACAGTATTCCGGTCTATACCGTATAACAGTATTAATTTCCCGTTTGATATTAATTTTTCATATACTATAATACATTGCCGCAGAGAGGGCTGTGGCCAAAGTAATCAGCGAGTGAATTGAGAACGGGAGTCGTTGTGGCTTAAACAATTTCTAACTATTACTACTATATTACTATTACTACTACAATTTGACGTTTTCATATTTACATCGCCAAACTGCATGCTGGGTAATATTATAGCAGCTAGCCAGCCAGGCAGCATAACAGTCTAAGCTGGGAGATGCTCCGGTCACTACTGCACATTTAAGAACAGAAAGTTAGAGGATGACGAAAGACCGGCACCAGAACAACGTAGCTCAAAAGAAGAGCCGTCTGCTGTTCTGAAGTTTTTTGTTTCTAAAAATAATCGGACATAATTTAGCCACTGTTGTTGCCTGTTGCTCTAACATTACTTGGATGCGCTAATGTTACACGGCTGTGCTAACATCCACAGCCATACTAATGTTAAAAACATGTCACTTCAAGCATGCAGCGGCCAATAATAGGAACGCAAGACGGAGAGAAAGACCGGTTCAGAGCAATGATTAAAACACTGGATTTAAGAAGTATGCCTCGCTAAAAATTCGTCCGCCAACCTACTAACATCATTCACCAACCAAGGAGGGTGACACGTTCAGTCACCCACTTTTCACCGAACTTACCTGTGGCCAAGGTAGTGTGTATCCAACTATTTTGTTTTGAAAGGGAAACAATCTTAAAGTTGTTTGTATGTTTATTCATTAAATTTAAGTTTATTTTACTACTTTGCAGTTTGCACAATAAAAATAGTTTAGTTTATGTAACTGTTTCATGCATTATCCTATTTTAGCATATAATTGCTTTGTAATATTCTATGTACTCTAGACAGTAGAATAAACCATTATAAACCTTATATTAAGGGTCAGTCAAGCAAAAAAAGAAAATACCGTGATATACAAAAGCCTTGCCATTTGTGTGATGAAGGACTGGTCATTTATGTTAGGGGTGTGACAGGGATCAGTCAATCAAGCAATGGAGTGAGAGGAATACATTGTGAATATTGAATTGTTCAGTTGAAGGTAAATTAGGCTTAAAAATCTGCATGGTTCCCCTTTAACATTGAATCCCATTGAATGGTTTCATATAAAAATGCCTCGTCCCTGAACCATATCGTAGCCCCATGTATCTAGCTACGTATCGTCCTATAAAAGGAGAGATACACATCTCTACTGGTTGTGTAATCATCACAACTTCTGAATGCATTATTTATTGCTATTGAAAAAGAAAGCACATGGTGCTTTAGTGGTAATAAATGGTCATTTACCTCTTTGCCTTTTGTGTCTCCGTTTTCTATCCACTCCACTGTGACACTCTCGTTGTCCTCATTCAGTGAGGTCACCATTGCCTGGTGGATACGCCCTGTGAAAGTATCATAGACAAGAGAAACACAAACATCAGACAGGCATACTAACACCTAAAAGTGAAGGCAGTGCACAAAAATCAAAACTAGGGCCAAAATTATTTTAGGGCCCTTGCAAGTTTATTAGCGACAATGGTGGCAATATTTCAATTTACGTGGAGTAACAATGGCCATGCATGTGCTACTCACCACCTGATGTTTTAGTAATGAAAGACACAAACACACACAGGTTAACATAAAATGGATTTCACTAATACCTTGGGCTTTAGCAAGGTAATGTATTTAGAAGGGTAATTACAAAAGGCCTAATTACCACCTGCACGCCTGATCAGATCTGTACCTAGTAGTAGGCCGGTTAAATTAAAACATAGCACGTTTTAAGAATATTTTCTAAAGACATGATTATTGCCTGTGTATTGCAGGGTCACTTACTGCAAATCGGGCTGGGTGGTTGGTGATTCAATATTATTGCTTAGCAGCTATCAGCTTGTGCAATGATGCAAATTTGTATTATCACATAATTTCTACTGCTAAATAAATGAATCAATGGTCAAGTTGTAATTAAAAGATAATAAATTGACATGAGAACTTGTTGTACACGTATGAAGAATTTGGTGACATGTAATGCAAATAGTGGATCACAGGCCGTTGCTTTGTCAGTTTAATATAATCTATCTATCTATCTAAATATTGTGATCGTGATCTTGATCATGTCACCTAACCCTAAACTTCACAAAATTTTTCGAAAACAGCTTGGTATACAGCAGTGTTTAATGTTTGGCATTAGGCAGAGGCTACTCTTAGTAACATCTGACTATGACCCATTAGAGAGAATTGCTGACAACAGAGACAAGCACAGCTGCTGCAGCAGCCTGTATGCTTCTCTCCGCCTCTCTGTCTGCAGCGTAATAATACCAGCTGTAAAGAGCCTGCTCAGCCCTCCCATCTTTGTGGATTGTATGCTGTAAATTCTCTGTACGATCCAGGGAAACACCATGTTCCCCTATCCATTATTCAGGAGACACGCAGGGAGCTAGCAAGCAAAGAGGCTTTTAGTGTTCCCAACTGCTGAACATTTCACGGATTTACCTTACAATGGTTTTTTTTGGCAAAATGCAAAAAAAGCAAATATATATTGCTATAATATATTGTCATAAAAATGGGAGAGTTGCAGGGAAAAAATGTTTGTACTCTGAAGATCAGGAAACTCTGGTTTTAGGTACTATGTCAAGGCCACGTACAAGTAAGCCACAATATTGAGCCACCACTAGTCTTGCATTGCCAGACCCTCCACAGCGGTGTATTCCACACAGCATTCTGGGATAGGAGGAAAACGTGTTCTGGTTTATTGGTAATAAACTCAATTGTACCTACCTATATTTCTTTGACCTCACACAAGACACTACCTTAAATGGGTCATGAGTTTTAAAAAGGGGGCGTTGTTTAAACATTGTGGGCGGGCCAAACCATGACCAATGACAAATTAAAATCAATCCAATCCAACTTTATTTGTTGAGCACTTTAAAAACAACCAAAGTGCTTTACAGAAAATACATTATTATTATTATTTTACAGTGAAAATAATGCCTGTTTAAGAAGAGCCCTGTTTAACGTGCAGAGGCAGATCATTCAACAATTTTGGAGCAGACACCGCAAAGGCACGGCACCCTCTGAGCTTCCACTTAGTTTTAGGCACACTCAGGAGCAGATGATCATCTGACCTGAGAGCGTGTTGGTACGTAAGGGCGTGTAAGCTCAGCGAGGTAGGTCGCAATAAAAGCAATAAAAAAATTTAAAAATGGATCCTAAATTTAATAGGCAGCCAGTGGAGTGAGGCTAAAATGGGGGAATGTGCTCATGTTTACGTGTGCCAGTTAAAAGAAGTGCAGCAGCATTCTGTACCATCTGGAGACGGGCGATGGAGGACCCACCTATCCCCACATAACGTGCATTGCAGTAATCCAGCCTAGTGGTAACAAAGGCATGGATTACCATCTAAAAGTGCTGTCTTGACAGCATTGGCTTTATTTTGGCCAGCTGCCTCAAGTGTAAGAAACTTGATTTGCCAACAGCATTGATCTGACTGTCAAACTTAAGCTCCATGTCCACTCTAACCCCTAGGTTTTTGAGGCAAGGTTTAACATGCTGTACCAAGGAACCCAGATCTACGTGGGGGGGTCCGCAGTGGTGCCACCAAAAACCATAGCTTCCGTCTTTTCATCTTTAAAATTTTAAAAGTTCAGAGCCATCCAGGCCTTTATGACGTTGAGACACTTAAGTAGCTATCTGACGGAGTATGCATCTTTCTTTTTAAGAGGCACATAAATCAGACTGTCATCTGCGTAACAGTGGAATGAAATACCATGTTTCTTAAATGTTGAACCAAGTGGGAGCAAATAAAAAGAGGAAAAGGAGAGGGCCAAGAACGGAGCCCGTGGAACCCCACACAAAAGAGGAGAAGTGGAGGATACACAGTCACCAAGGCTAACACAAAAGTTCGGTCAGTCAAGTACAATTGAACCAACCCAGTGCTTAACCCTGATGCCCACCCATGCTTCAAACGTGGTAATCAATATTTCATAGTCCACTGTGGTCAAATGCAGCATTAAATCAAAAAGCACAAGGATAACACAGTCACCAGAATCAGTAGCTAAAATACATTTAAAAACTCTTAACCTCATGTTGTCCTTGGGCAAATTGACCCGTTTTCTCTTAGTTTAATTTTTTTTGTCACAAAACAATGGGCCGTTGAAATAATGTCAACATTAAAAAGTACAAATAAAAAAGCATCCACAACATTAAAAGTGACAAAAAAATAATAATGTTTAAAAAAAGTGACCAAAACACTTTTTTTTTTTCATGGTTGATGGGAAGAAACACAAGGGGCAAAAGAGCTGATTCTGTGCTGTGCAACGTTTTTTTAAAAGGGGTGTAGAAGGTTGTATAGAGTAATCACGCTGTTCTTTGAGGTCTCCTGATAGGGGTATGTAACATTTGTTGGGCTAAAAATGTTGTTTAGCTGTTCTTTTGGCCCTCACACCACCTGCTAAATTGGGCTGGCTTGAAACGAGAGCTTTTCTGCCTTATATGGTCTGCTCATGAAAATTTAATAAGCTGCCGGCTGATTGGTTGTGGCAACGAGCTTTGCGCTGCACACAACATGACTAAAACTCCAAGGGGGGCATGCAGGTTTCCCATGTTTGAGCCTGAATAGAGGAAGGGGTTGCCGAGGAGCCCCCAGAAATTTGGGAAAAGACTAATGCCATTTAAAAACAAATTTAGAGGAGACGAAAGCCCGGCACCAGAACAACGACTCAAAGAAGGGGTTTGCTGTTTGAAGTTTTTTTTCAAAAAATAAGGACAAATTTCCCCTGTTGTTGCCTGTTGCTCTAAAACTTGGATGCCCGCTAATTTTCCCCACGGCTTGCTAACATCCCCCACCCATACAATGTTAAAAAATGTCACCAAGATCGCGGCCAAAAATGGGAACGCAAGACGGGGAAAACCGGTTCAGACAAATTAAAACACGGGTTTTTAAAAAGTATGCCTCGAAAAAATTCTGCCCCCCAAACCTACAACCATTCCCCCCAAGGGAGGGGTGACACTTCATCCCCACTTTCAACGAACTTCCCTGGGCCAAGGTATGTGTATCCAAATTTTTTTTAAAGGGAAACAATTTTAAAAGTTGTTTGTTGTTTATTCTTTAAAATTTAAGTTTATTTTATATTTGAGTTTGAAAAAAAAAATAGTTTATTTATGTAACTTTTCATGCATTCCTTTTTTAGCTAAAATTTTGCTTTGTAATTTTTTTTTTACTTAGACAGTAGATAAACCATATTTAAACCTTTTTTAAGGGTCAGTCAAGCAAAAAAAAAAAAATCCCGTGATTCAAAAGCCTTGCCTTTGTTGATAAGGCTTGGTATTTATTTTAGGGGGGGGGATCTCAACAAGCAAAGGAGTGAGAGAATAATTTGAATTAATTGTCATTTAAGGTAATTGGGCAAAAAACCCCGGTTTCCCTTTAACTTTTGAACCCCTTGAATTGTTTCATAAAAAAACCCTGCCCTGAAATATTTTAGCCCCAGTACTGTAGTTGTCATAAAAGGAGAAAACCTTTACGGTTGTGAAAATCATCACAATTTTGAATGCTTTATTGCTATTGAAAAAAAAACATGGTGCTTTGGGGGGTAATAAGGGTTTAAAACTCTTTGCCTTTTGTGTCTCCTTTTCTATCCCCTCCAGGTACCTTCCGTTGTCCCTTCAGTGAGGTCACCATTCCCGGTGGATCCCCCTGTAAGTATCATAGACAAAGAAAAAACAAGACGGGCAAAATAAAAACTAAAGTGAAGGCAGTGCCAAAAATAAAAACTAGGGCCAAATTATTTTGGGGCCCCTTGAAAGTTTTTTAGCGCAAGGTGGCAATTTTAATTTTACCTGGAGAAACAGGCCATGCTTGCTACTCCCCCTGTTTTTAGTAATAAAAGACAAAAAACACACAGGAACAAAAAATGATTTCCAATACTTGGTTTTAGAAGGAAGTATTTGAAGGGTAATTACAAAAGCCTTTTTACACCTGCCGCCTGATCAGATCTGTCCCTGATGGGGCCGGGTTAATTAAAAACATAGCATTTTTTAAAATTTTTTCCCAGAATGTTTATTGCCGTGTTTGAGGGTCACTTACGCAAATCGGGTGGGTGGTTGGTATTAAATATTATTGTACATATAAACTTGTGCAATGATACAAATTTGTATTATCAAAAATTTTTTCCCCGCTAAAAAAATGAATAAATGTCAAGTTGAAATTTAAAAAAGAATAATTGACGAAATTTGTTTTACACGTTAAATTGGTAAATGTAATGCAATAGTGGATCACGGGCCCTTGCTTTGTCTTTTAAATATAACTATCACTTTTAAATTTTTATCGGACTGATCTGTCCCAAACCCCTAAACTTAAAAATTTTTCAAAAAACGTTTGGTAACAGCTTTTTAATTTTTTGGCTTTAGGAAAGGGGTATTTGAAAAATTGACTAGACCATAGAGAAAATTTGCTGACACAGAAAAGCACCGCGCGCAGCCTGGCTTCTGCCGCCCTCTGTCGCAGCGTAATAATACCGGTAAAGAGCCTGCTCACCCCCCCATTTTTGTGGTTGTAGCTAAAAATTCTCGGACGCCCCGGAAACCCTTTCCCCTATCCATTTTTCAGGAGAACCAGGGAGCTAGAAACCAAGAGGTTTTTATGCCCCAAAGCTGAACATTCACGGTTTTACTTACAAGGGGTTTTTTTTGGCAAAATGAAAAAAAAGAAAAATAATATTGCTAAAATATTGTCTAAAAAGGGGGAGAGTTGCAGGGAAAAAATTTGTTTGACTCTGATCAGAAATCGGTTTGGTTATGTCAAGGCACGTACGTAAGCCCCAATATTAGCCCACTAGTTGCATTCCCCGACCCCCCCAGCGGGTATTCCACACCATTCTGGGAAAAGGGGGGAAAGGGTTGGTTTTTGGTAAAAAACCTTTTTTTAAAACCATATTTCTGACCCACAAAAGACACTCCCTTTAAAGGGGGCATGGTTTTAAAAAGGGGGCTTTGTTTTAAACATTGTGGGGGGGCCAAACCAGGACCAATGAAAATTAAAATCAACCCAAACCCAAAATTTTTTTGGTTGAGCACTTAAAAAAAAAACCAAAGTGCTTTACAAAAAATACATTTTTATTATTTTTTACAGGAAAAAAAGCTTTTTAAGAAGACCTTTAAAAGGCAAGGCAGTATTCAAAATTTTTGGAGCAACACGAAAAGGGAGGCACCCTGGGGCTTCCCTATTTTTTAGGCCCCCGGGAGAGAGACATCTGACCTGAAGCTTTGTTGGTACGTAAGGGCTGTAAGCTCACGGGAGGTCCAATAAAGCTAAAAAATTTAAAATGGATTAAATTTAATAGGCGCCAGGGGAGTGAGGCTAAAAGGGGGGGGAATTGCTATTTTTACGGGCCATTTTAAAAGAAGTGCACAGCATTCTTACATTGGGACAGGCGAGGAGGACCCCCACCATCCCCACAAAGGCATTGCATAACCACCTAGTGGTAACAAAGCAGGTTACCACTAAAAGTGCTGTTTTGACAGATGGCTTTTTTGGCCAGCTCCCAAGGTAAGAAACTGATTTGCAACAGCTGATCGACGGAAAAACTTAAGCTCCATGCCCCCTCAACCCCTAGGTTTTTGAGGAAGGTTAAACATGCTGTACCAAGGAACCCAGATTACGGGGGGGGGTCCGCAGGGGTTTCCCAAACAAAAAACCATAGTTTCCCGTTTTTTCATCTTTAAAATTTTAAAAGTTCAGAGCCTCCAGGCCTTATAAAGTTGAGACACTTAAGTGCTATCTGACGGAGTATGATCTTCTTTTTAAGAGGCACATAAATCAGACTGTCATCTGGTAACAGTGGAAGAAATACCATGTTCTTAATTTGTTGAACCAAGGGGAGCAAATAAAGAGAAAAAAGGGAGAGGGCCAAAAATGAGCCCTGTGGAACCCCACACAAAAGAGGAGAAGTGGAGGATACACAGTCACCAAGGCTAACACATAAAGTTCGGTCAGTCAAGTACAATTTGAACCACTCCAGTGCTATAACCCTGATGCCCACCCATTGCTTCAAAACGTGTAATCAATATTTCATAGTCCACTGTGTCAAATGCAGCCATTAAATCAAAAAGCACAAGGATAACACAGTCACCAGAATCAGTAGCTAAAAATACATTAAAAACTCTTAACCCTCATGTTGTCCTTGGGTCAAATTGACCCGTTTTCTCTTAGTTTAATTTTTTTTTGTCACAAACAATGGGCCGTTGAAATAATGTCAACATTAAAAAGTACATAAAAAAGCATCCACAACATTAAAAAGTGACAAAAAAATAATAATGTTGAAAAAAAGTGACCAAAACATCTTTTTTTTTTTCATGGTTGATGGGAAGATAACACAAGGGTCAAAAGAGCTGATTCTGTGCTGTGCAACGTTTTAACCCCGTATTGGAAAACCTCTAGAATATTATGTTCTTCCAGAAAGGCCATTAATAGACGGCACAATCTTCTCCACGATTTTTGAAAGGAAAGGCAGTTTGGAGATAGACCTGAAATTTTCAAGGACTGCAGGATCTAGAGCAGATTTTTTTAATTAGGGGTTGTACTACTGCATGTTTAACCTGTTTAAATACACTTGAAAATATATGATTTTCTTGCCTAAATTTTTACCCCCTAAAACATGCTGCAGTTTCCACATGCTTTGGCCCTCTGGGATGACCCTGAGTTCATTGTGAAGCTAACACTTTCAATTTGTTGTTTCTAGTGGCATTGTGACACTAGGCCTTACTGACACAGAGCTACAGAGGTTAGAACACAGAATTTCTATTTCCGTCCAAGTAAATCATCTGAAAAATTAATAAAAATCTCTACTGTAAGCATATTACAACTGCTATATACTAAAATAGTACCCTAGCCACATGTCTCAACTTAGAACAGAAAAAATCCAGAAGAAAATTACTTATAAAATGGATTTTATATGAATGTTTTTCTACAGATATGTCTGTGCGTTTGTCTCATTTCTAATTTCTAAAAAAGCCAAAAAAGTGCTAAATACAAAACTTCTGAAATACAAAAACACATCTACATCACTCACACATATACCTGAAAGAAGTACATACATAGATTTATAGGAATAAGTAATCATAATTTGATGAAATGGTGAAATGCCATAAAAAGGCATTATTTTTGGTTTGAATGGGCTGGAGACCCTCTCAGGGAAAGTTTTTGTTGGCCATGTTTGATATCAATCGACTCGTCTTCTGATTGGCTACACAGGGATGCCAGTTTTATGACCTCTTTCTCTTACTGGTCGGATCTGCTGTCAGTTTTTCCCACGTGGGCCCAATGGGGAATGTGGGATTTGATTGGCTGGTCTGAAGGCTTTCTTGAGATAGGCTTATGCTATTGGTTGGGGACAGATATCAGTGGAAAGGGCAGAAGCCAGAGATTCCGACCGTGCCCGGAGGGACACACAGGGACGCACAGGGGAAAAGATACACGCGATCAAAACCGAGAAATGATGAGCTATCTAGATTTCTCTACGTCGAAACTTGGCCAGAAACTACCAGATTGTGAGGGGACCAGATAATTATGGATTACAAGGCTTGGATATTCTAATAGCTTGGAGTGTTTACGAAGTAGGAATACCACGTTTTCGGCGATCTTTCACCGCTGTGATTAAAGACACGAGGAGACAGGTAGGGATGCACGCTCATTTTATACTCGAATCTTTCGGTCTTTCTTTACTTCAGAACATGATTATAACCGTTGTGAGTCACCTTATGCTTTGTGTGTGGGCTCGATGGAATCATGAGACTTTAAGCTTTCTAATGGTGTGCTGCACGACCGTGTTGGTGACAATTCATGGAAGAAAACACGTTGTGGACAAACCGGTACCGGTTGAGGAACCGAACGCTCAGAGAAGTTAAAATGTCCTTTAACATTTAAAAAAAAACACCTGCAGTTTGTCCTTATTCCACTTGCGCTCAACTCTACAGCACTCATGTCTGACAGCCTGAGTCATGTCATGTAGCCAGGGCTCAGTTTTAGTTTTAGGGTGCCTGGATTTTAATTGTCTAAAACGGTTTGGAAGGTAGAGTGAAACCATGAGCTAAGCTCCTCTGTGTTGCACACAGACTCAGGAATGATGGAGTTCTGACTGAAAGCAGCAGAGAACTGAACAGCAGTGGAAGGGTTAATCATGCGACAACGCTGGGTAGAAGCGCGAGGTTTAACTGGATTATAGGCAAGAGCAGCCTCAAATAATACAGGCATATGGTCAGAAAACACTGTGTCACATATCTTTAGATTAAAAACAGGCAGACCATATGATAAAACAAGATCAAATGTGTCCATGTTCTTGTGTGGCTCCAGACACAGATTGCACAAGATTAAAAGAATCAATGAGGTTTAAAAAACCCTTTGCCATGGGGTTATCCGGACAACACACATGAACATTAAAATCCCCAACAATAAGAACACGGTCTTATTTAGGCATGATTTCAACAAGGAAATCAGAAATTCCTTATTGTACTTGGGAGGCCGATAGACCACAGCACACAACACTGTGTGAGAGTGACCAAGGTCAAGTAAGCTCAGTTCAAAGCTGGTGAAAAAGTATAATAGCAATAGCTGCTTACATTTATAATGACTCATATACAGTCGCTATTCCTCCTCCTCGGCCTGACGTCAGCGGGCATTTAAAGTAGCAGCAATCATTAGGTAAAAGTTCAGTGAAAGCGCTGGACTCAGCAACACTCAGTCATGTCTCAATCACACAGAGAAAATCCAATCCTTGGGATGTGAAGAAGCCCTTTAAGACAAAAGTCTCGTTCGCTAGTGATCTAGCATTTACCAGGCCAATCCTGGCAGGGAACCGGACCCAGAGGCCCGAGTTGTGGTGATTTATCCCGTACCAGCGGGGACGAGGAGAGAGGGGGCGCTAGTGAGCCATTTTTGTGCGCCTATTCCCAAAACCCTTAAAATACGAAAGTTTTCACCAGACTTGATGCTTATACCAATTTTGGTGAGTTTTTGAGTATGTAAAGCCCCTCAAAAAGGCAACTTATTTGCTGGATAAAGAATAATAATAATTCCTTGTGTTTCAATAGGCCTTCGCTGCTGTCTGCGCTCAGGCCCTAACTAGATGGCAGGTTATTTTGCTTAACCCTTGTAAGGTATTCAGGTCAAATTGACCCATTTCAAATTTTACAAGAAGAAAAATGGTACAAGTTAAATTTTTTCTACTTGGAAAAAAAATGGCCTTACTTTATTTTCTGTGATAAACATGTATTCCTGACTCAATTCAAAAAATGATTCTGGATATGACCACTAATGTTTTTCCATAGTGGATTTTTAACATGAATTATAACCTTGTGACAAAAAATGAATCCCACGTCCATTTTTAATTGTGTGCAAGTAGAGACTGATTGCATTCCCTAAACATATATGTGATCTCAATTGTTAGAACTTGAGATGAAGACAATATTTGTTAATAGACTATGAAGTAAAATTTTATTTCAGAATTGTTTTTAATCCCTAAATAAGTCACGAGTCAATTTGACCTGAGGGATACGAGAGGGTCCCGAAAGTGAAGACAATACAAGGGTTAAGTTTCCAATTGACTAAATATTTAAGTTATTGTTACATTATGATGTTAATAAATGTTTTAAATTTTACAAATGTAGTGTGGTACATTGCGAACAAAGGTCAGATGTTGTATTGCAAGTTTAGTCTTAAAAGGACATAGCAACCTGCGCTTTAAAAAAAATAAATGTGAAAATTGAGAATCAAATCGTGAACTTTGAAAATGTAAATCAAGGATTTGGAGAATAGTGACACCCCTACCAGATATAGTAATCACCAAAAAGGACAAGGCAATCAAATTCCAACAGTAAACCAGCTTGACAGAAATAAATGAAGTCATCAACTCTCCTGACTTAGAAAAGATGTTTGTTGTATCAACCAGCACACAGTGACATCTGTACAACGATTTGTCTCTATTGTTTACATAATACAGTATGTATCTTGATATAATGACTCCAATAAAACAGCACAGGTTAACAGATGTAATGAACAGAATATGTGGACTGGGATTGAAGACATGACAATGAAAAGGCATTAAAGCAAGGCAGCTGCTTGAAGACATCATGAACAGGTATCAATTTTGCAGACTACAATCTGAATGGAGGCCACAGTAACAGCATACACAACAACGGGAATGGAGGGGGCCCTTCTAACGTGTTGCAGCCAGAGGTTGAAAGACCTAGGGATACAAAACCTAGTTTACATACGGCCTTCTCTGCTCTTAATTACTAAGATGGTAGGTGACATATGTTTCTTTGTTCTTCTTTTAAAGACACTAAGTGTCACACACAAATGAATATCCAATAACAGATAATCTATGTCGAACATTAAACAAGGGATCTAGTATTGAGTTAAAAAGGCATACAACGTAACTTAATTGTATCTACTGAATAAATAACCCAATAATTCTCTATGAGATCTTGCTCTCATCAGAGCTGATTGACAGGGTAGCAAAAGACACTCCTGGCAGAATCTAGGGAGAGGCTGCAACAGATGGGGTGGCGGCCTGAATATGGCTTGAATCCCCCCTTCCCCCCAGGAGGGCAACCCCTGTCCTGGATGCAACACCAACCAGCAGGGACATGGATGAACAGAACCAAACTCTCACTAGGCCTGCTGAGAGTTTCTTTCTGAATTACATCATCATTAACAACAGCAACCAAAAAAACAATTACAAACACACCCATGCCACTAGATTTGAATGCTTTTTTTTATCATGTTTTGTTCAAAAGAGTATTTGTCGTTGGGTTTATTGCAAAACTGGGTGTAGCCTAATCCTGGAATGAAACTTTTCAGTCATCCTTTGCTGCCTGGCCCTGGAGCCATGTCCTACACAAGGCAGCCAGAATACAGCTGCTATTCACAAGAGTCATACAACAAGCTGCCTCTCACTGTCCCTGTCTACTCCTCTGTTCACACTTGAAAAAAGCTGAAGCTATAGTCAGTATATTGAAATTCCAGCTTCCTGTTATGGCAGGAACGTTACTTCAGTAAGGAAGTAAGCACACAGCTGTCATAGGCATTTCATACACTACTGTTTGTTTGACTTCATTCAAGTTATCTTGGAATAACTTACATTATTAAAACTAAAATTCCTTGTTATAAGAGGTGTTCCATGAAAGTTTCTAAAAACACAATTATTTCCATGACCATTGCAGTAGGACACGTCTGTCTGATCGGTGTTATTGGTGTATAGGCTCTTTAGTCTTTTTTTTTTTTTATTATTTTCCAAGTGATTTCTATATTACTTAAATTGCCTGGTTTTATTTGCCCATGTCCTGAAATGTTGGAATTATGGGTCAACCATTTAAACTAAAGAACTTTATAAATAAAGTTTATAATTTGTATTATACATAACGTTCACATTTCAAATGTGATTTAATTTAGTATGCTCATTAACGGCAAACGTTTAATAACCTGAATAAAATATCTACATTGGAATAAATTACAACCAAAATGGAAACTACTTGTCAACTAAATGGATGGTGGTTAGTTTTCATCGCTTAACTGCTGTAATAAAGCCGGTTGTTAGTGATATTAGCTAGGTAGCTAGTGTTAGCCGTTAAGCTAATAAGCTAATGTTCCTCTATGGCAAAACTAACGTTAGCTTGGTTAGCAAGTTAGCTAGCTTAACTAATGTTACGTTCCAAATCCGTGATGTAATAAATCATTTAGGTAGCTATACAACGGCACTAACGTTGGTGTTTTAGCTTCGTTCATTTCCAATTGAACGCATCTGATATTATCTAACGAAATGAAATAACCGCTAAAGACAAATCTCTCTTGAATTGCAGAGAAGCTAACAAAGGTAAGAGCTCATTCAAACGCTTTGGCCATGTTGCAGCACTCCGCCCTGACAGCTTATATTAATGTTTTCGTGTAGCCAACGTGAACGTTAGCTAGCTACACCAGTACCGCAGCAACAAAGATCCCCTAACAACTTGTACAGTGCGACCGAGGGGGGAAGAATGGACAGGGCGAAACTTACCATCACTGCGCTTTATCTCCACATAAGTACCAACGACAATCTTCCCAAAACACGACGCCATCCTACATTACTTAAACAATTAACAGAAACAGGACTACAGACTTATTGTGAGCAATGTAAATGCAGCTTCTTGTGTTTGCCAGTCTTAAGTCGGGTTAGGAAGATGCAGGCAACAAAACGAGCTAGCATTACGTAGCAACCAAGAATAGCAAAGTATTTCCTGGACTGTATTTTTCAAAATAAAATCAGAATTAGCTTTATTGCCAAATTGAGTTTTCCCTTGCATGGAATTCGCCCTGGTGTGTTTGGTGCATACAATAAAAATGTGAAAAATGATACATGTAAGAACATGAACATAGAAGAGGAATATGTACAATGTTACTGTTTTTAAGCCTGCGTAAAGTCCAGAATGTTGTATAACGTGTTAATAACGTGTAGTGACTGTCGATGGGATCTTTTTTTGCAGATCATATTAACAGTATTTTTTACAAAACAAAAAACAACAACAGCACAGGGAGGATTTGCTCCACTGTGCACATCAAAATACAGCTTTCAGTTCATAAAAATAAATAACCAACTTGCATCATGTGGCAATGTTGTTTATAGTATTCATCAGGAGATGAGAAGTCTTTAAAGTTTAAATAAATGATATACAGAGTCAAAGAAAGTCTAAAATTAACCTTAAAACAAGTTTTTGGTGGGAAGAAACTGAAGTTTTCTGGCCTTGTGAATATGATGATTTCCCAAAAGACTCAACAATTTTATCACACATTCAACTTCCTTGTTATTTGACTGTCCCTTCAAAAATAAGACCATAGGCCTACATTCTGTTTATAGGGACCTAGACCTTATCTGCGTCCAAAAGTTACTTAAATGAGTACAAGCATAAAATAAATAAGACAAGGACTCAATCTCCTCGTTACAGAAGGAGCATGCAGGGGAAACATTTGATCTAAATTTATTAAAAATTCATTGCATGGATAATTACTGTGTAAAATTGTAATATGAGTTTCTTAAATCGTATTGGGCACTACAAATCTATTAAATGCAGTCCAAATAGTCCTGCTAATGTCAGGAAACATTAATTTCCAACGACAAAAGAAAATGGGACCCTGACTTTGAATAGAAATAATTACACTTCTGCTATAAGCATAGCTACAAGAACATTCCTCAAGAACCCACAGCCACAATCTAGGAATCATCCTCACGGAAGGTTCATCTAAAAATTATGCTTTAATGAGAATCAGCAGATTAGTGGATATACTTTTAAGAACTCTGGAATGTTGAGTTCAGGAAATGTCCAATCCTCTGTGTTGAATAAACTCGTCATAGGTAGCTACAGTAGGTCCCCCGTCTCATTTAGAAGTTCAGAAATTAACACAAAACCTTGGTCATATTTTCTAGAATTGTTAGACTTTTATTGTCACAGGAGAGATGATAACATGAAAGGGGGGAGAGAGGGAATGACATGCAGCAAAGGGCCACAGGTCAGAGTTGAACCCACGGTTGCTGCATCGAGGAGTAAACCTCTACTTATGGGCAGCTGCTCTACCAACTGAGCTAACCTGGCCACTAGGGTCATATTTCTATGTACAACATGTTGATAGTTCCATTAAACACATGTGTGTGTGTGTGTGTGTGTGGAGAGAAGTTGTGCTTGAAAGCATTCTTCCATGTCTCGAGGGCTTGTTTATGGTAGTTGGCAAGTTTGACAGTTAGTTTTACCTTGGAGAAAATTACAGGAAAGAAAAAACCTTAAACCACCACACTTGTCAAACACCAAGTTGGGAATAATAAGCCAAAGTGAATAATTCTGAACTAAAACGTTTAGCCAATAAATCTTAAAAATTCTATTTATAGTTTTAAAAACCAAAACATTAAGGCCTCCTTCTGAATGCTGTAAAATAAGTGTGTTCCTCTTTATATACTTGGTCTTAAATTTCCAAATGAATTTGAATAAGAGTGAGTCAATAGCTGCAGACGTTTTCTGTTCAACATACAGTGGTCTGCAAAAGTTTGGGCAACCTTGTTAATTTCCATGATTTTCCTTCATAAATCGTTGGTTCTTAGGATAAAAAAAATCAGTTAAATATATCATATAGGAGACAAACACAGTGATATTTGAGAAGTGAAACGAAGTTTATACCATTTACAGGAAGTGTGCAATAATTGTTTAAACAAAATTAGGCATGTGCATAAATTTGGGCACTGTTGTCATTTTACTGATTTCACAATCTTTAGAACCAATTATTGGAATTATTGGTTTGGGAAACTCAGTGACCCTTGACCTACATACACAGGTGAACCCAATTATGAGAGAGTATTTAAGGGGGGGGCAATTGTAAGTTTCCCTCCTCTGTGAATCTTCTCTGAAGAGTAGCGACATGGGAGTCTCAAAAGAACTGTCACATGAACTGAAAACAAAGATTGTTCACTATCATGAATTAGGGGAAGGATACCGAAAGCTGTCTAAGAGATATCAGTTGTCTGTTTCGACAGTTAGGAACATAGTCAGGAAATGGAAGACCACAGGCACAGTTCAAGTTAAGGCTCGAAGTGGCAGACCAAGGAAAATCACGGATAAACAGAAGCGAAGAATGGTTAGAACAGTCAAAGTCAACCCACAGGCCAGCACCAAAGACATACAACATGATCTGTGCGCAGATGGAGTCATTGTGCACCGTACAACTATTGCGCGCACTTTACACAAGGAGATGCTGTACGCAAGAGTGATGCGGAGGAAGCCTTTTCTCCGCCCACATCACAAACAAAGCCGCTTGAGGTATGCTAAAGCACATTTGGACAAGCCGGCTTCCTTTTGGAATAAGGTGCTGTGGACTGATGAAACTAAAATTGAGTTATTTGGACATAACAAGGGGCGTCATGCATGGAGGAAAAACAACACAGCATTCCTAGAAAGACACCTGCTCCCTACAGTAAAATTTTGGTGGTGGTTCCATCCTGCTGTGGGCCAGTGTGGCCAGTGCAGGGACTGGGAATCTTGTTAAAGTTGAGGGACGCATGGATTCCACCAAATATCAGCAGATTCTGGAGACCAATGTCCAGGAATCAGTGACAAGGCTGAAGCTGCGCCGGGGCTGGATCTTTCAACAGGACAATGACCCTAAACACTGCTCAAAATCTACTAAGGCATTCATGCAGAGGAACAAGTACAACGTTCTGGAATGGCCATCTCAGTCCCCAGACCTGAATATTATTGAAAATCTGTGGTGTGACTTAAAGAGAGCTGTCCATGCTCGGAAACCATCAAACCTGAATGAATTAGAGGTGTTCTGTAGAGAGGAATGGTCCAAAATACCTCCAACCAGAATCCAGACTCTCATAGGAAGCTATAGGAAGCGTTTTAGAAGCTGTTATTTCTGCAAAAGGGGGATCTACTAAATATTGAGTTATTTTTTTTTGATTGTGGTGCCCAAATTTATGCACATGCCTAATTTTGTTTAAACAATTATTGCACACTTCCTGTAAATGGTATAAACTTCGTTTCACTTCTCAAATATCACTGTGTTTGTCTCCTGTATGATATATTTAACTGATTTTTTTTTATCCTAAGAACCAACGATTTATGAAGGAAAATCATGGAAATTAACAAGGTTGCCCAAACTTTTGCAGACCACTGTATAAAGATAAAGCTGGAAACATCAATCTGGATAAGACTTCCGCCTTAGAAAGTAAAACACGCCCCAAAACAGTAAGGTCTCTTTGCAACAACAAACAGTTAAAAAGGTTTTGGTTTAGGTAAATGTAAAATGTTAGGTAAATGTTGAGATATCCTTTTATTTGTAGATTTACTAGTAGCGATTCCCAAATAAAAGGAAAGGATATCAGAACAACGTACTTATTTTTGATGAGTATTACAGTGATTCATGAGTCAAAGAATGGTTAATGAATTCTGAATGAAATATTCTAGTCACTTCTTTTTTCTTATGTGGCCTATGTATTATTTATGTCTACATGCCTATTCTTATTCAAAATCACTGTGGGTCTGCAACCTGTCCCTCAATCTGCATGCACTGGGCAGAAGACAGACAAACACCCTGAGCAGTTCACCAGTTCACCACAATATTGCTCCGTTCTCTTGTATTGTGTTGTAGTTAACACACATCCAACATTGTGACTTCCATACACTAATTTCATGTGTTTTATGAGTCTTGATATAATGCATTTTACCACTTGCCCTTGACCCTTATGCACACCATTGCAAGAAAAAAATCTAAGCCCATGTCACAGGGCTCAAGATCTTTCTAGAACCTACCAGGTCCCCCTGTGGTCATGCAGCTGTCAGTCACCCCACTCTCTATACACACACCTCTTTAAACCCCCCTCCCGCCACTTTTGCGTCAGGCATTTGCTGGTGTCTTCTCAGCTGTCTGTGCCCTAAATAGACCTTATCAGGAGCGGACCAACTTTGAGGGGGTCATTCTCACAGACTTCCTTAAATGCAAAATAAATTGTATTCATAAAGCCTTGAATAATTCAAAGACACTGGATTTATATTTGTTGCAACACAAGTAATCATGGTCTTTACAATGTATTCATACATATAATAACCTTTGGTACAAAGTTGTTCTTTGGGATTTGTATTGTGGTTGTCGTTAACCCCTATGTGTGATGGATGATACACCTTGGTTCTGTCCAACCTCACTGAGATCCACTGTAAATATAAATGAGGTGTTGTTGGGGGAGGTACCATAAGAAAGAAAAACTTTGTGACAAACATTAGGGACTTGAGATCCAGACCATCTATGCCAAGCAAGTGACACAGCACACAATCGTTAAGGTACTGTACAACTTCAACAGAGATCTGTTGTTTTTTTCTTCATTTAAGTGAGATTCAGGTATGCAGTGGGTACTTAGGAAAAGTAGGGGGATAGGCTGTGCTTAGATGATAGGAGATGGTGTCTGTCAATTGGGAACGTGGCATTTGTTACTAGGCTCCAACTGGGGTACGAGGCCATGCCCAAATAAGGCCTGAGGGGAGGCCATTTAAAGTTAGAGATAACATGTGCATGGCCATTTGCTACGAGAGACTCAGGTCAGCAGGACACTGATTATTACCAACAATGGTAAGAATGAAAACATTTCTAATGCAATAGTATTACATCTTATGCTCACATATTACTATTTTCCTGGAAGAATTTAAAATAAGGGTCTGTACATACACATACATGCCATACATAGATGTTTTGAACGGATTCTTTTCTTCTATTATAATGCTTTTTACCTTTGAAATGACAAAAAAAGTGTAAAACTGTTCTGCAAATAGTTTTTTAATCATTGTCTTATTTAAAACATTTGTACAAAATAGGGTTTTGCATCCCAAATTTCTGGGATTGAAATGTGGTTTGGGTATGAGGCTGTGGTGGCCTTATTAAAGTTAAAATACTACATTTACTTTTGATTGACTGATGACACTGAAATTGTTGGTTGGTTGGATTATACATTAAAAGACAAAGTTATATGATCTGTAGATCTTTATGTCATAACTGATAATCTCTATGTCTACCAGATGGGAGACCCAATCCAGTTAAAAGACGAGGGAAACAAACACTTCCAGGCAGGAGAAACAGACAAGGCTATTGAGTGCTACACTAAAGCCATAAAGGCCTGCAAGGACAAAAAAGTGCTTGCTGTCATTTACAGGAACAGATCTGCATGCTACCTAAAACAGGTAAGCAGTTTGGTAAAGTAGCACAAAACAAACATATACCAAATAGATTATATTTGCAATTTCCTTTGCACATTTAGACTTTTATTTAGATGTTTCTGGTTTTCTTACAGGAAAATTATGCCAATGCAGCATCTGACGCATCTAAAGGTAGAGTAACACATACAGAATCAAACCAAATAATAGCAGCAATGATACCAAAATCATTAAACCAAAGGCCATAAGCTCATCATAACCCTTTCTTTCTCTTTGACAGCAATTGATGTTGATGCAGCTGATATAAAAGCCTTGTACAGGCGTTGCCAAGCTCTGGAGAAATTAGGAAAACTGGACATGGCCTTCAAAGATGTGCAGAGATGTGCCACAATCGAACCAAAGAATAAGACCTTCCTGGAGACTCTCCGCAGGCTAGGAGCAGAAATCCAGGCCAAGGTCAGAATTAAAAAGAACAATACACTCACCCATTAATCACTCACAACACTAAATCAGCACTGCTACATGCATTCAACAAGGATCTTACTGCTGAAAAATCAGATTAGTTGAGATAGCTTTGGTTGTGGCATTATAAACTAGAAAATTCCGCAGAAATTTTATCAGTGTGCCTGCTATTGGGGCCCATCCACACACACACACAATGGAAACATCAGTTAGGAGTCAGTTGGTCAACATGGTTTCCCTAGCGTGAAAACGTTAAGTCTGATAGACTCCATAGTTACATGTCTGCGATTGGCACAAGATTTCCTACATTTTGACCAACTATGATGTATAAAGAGGTAGAACTGGAGGAGAGAGAGCAATCGTACTGCAGCCCCCCCCCCCATCTCTCACTATCCACCACATACACACACATTGGAAACGTCAGTAAGGAGTCAGTTGGTCAACATGGCCTCCAGGGAACAGGGTCATGATAGGTGTGTGTGTGTGTGTGGGGTGTGTGTGTGTGTGTATGTGTGTGTGTGTGAGTGTGGTTTGTATGTGGTGTGTGTGTGTGTGTGTGTGTGTCTGTGTGTGTCTCTCTGTGTGTGTGTGTGTGTGTGTGTGTGTGTGTGAGTGTGGTGTGTCTGGTGTGTATGTGGTGTGTGTGTGTGTGTTTGTGTGTCTGTGTGTGTCTCTCTGTGTGTGTCTGTGTGTGTGTGTGTGTGTGTGTGTCTCTGTCGTGCTGCAGCCCCTCCCCTCTGTGCTCTCAGTAACAGAACCTGTTGCTATGGTGATATCCTCAAAGTAGGGGCCAGAGTCTTTCTTTCAATGATTAGTATCTGCAGTTTGTGAGCCTAGCGCGAAAAGTTTTACTCCGATAGACTCCATAGTTACATGTCTGCGATCAGAACAAGATTCACTACATTTTGACCAATAATGAAGTCTAAAGAGATAGAACTGGAGGAGTAAGAGCAATTTGTTTGGGGAAAAAATCACTGAATCGGACTCCAGCTGCATGGTTTTCTCATGATTTCTCTCGACAGTTGGTAGATCACAGCCAACAATTTAAGTCCGATAGTCTCCATATTTACATGTCTGCGACCGGAACAAGATTCCCTACATTTTGACCAATAATGAAGTCTGAAGAGTTAAAACTGGAGGCGAGAGAGCAATTTGTTTGAGAAACTTCCAGATATTCGTATCACAGCCTCCCACTCTGTCTCCCACTCTAGCTCTGAACATTCCACCACATACACACACATTGGAAAATCTGAGACGGTCTGAAAACGGGACGAAACGTAAACTGGGATCTGGGAGAAACCGTGGTTGATACCTGAAAGCCCATTCAGCCCAATAAAGAGCAAAGTCTTGTCTCCGGTTTAAACTTTTAATCATGTTTCTACGTTAAAGTAAGGCGATGCAGCACGGTCCCAAAGAGGGGGGGTTTGGAGCATTGTTGAGCGATTTCCCGAGCATTTCCCATTCATGTCTATGGGACATTTTTGGCCGTATTTTTGCCGATTTCGGTAAAACCACGCGGCAAATCTTGTTGAAAAGTCATAGCACACCATTCCCGATCAATACCCACATTTCGGTGTATTGTGTGTGCGCGTGTTGGCAACGCTCCGGGACTAGTAGCGCGCCAAAAAACAGGCGGAATAATAATAATAAGTATGGGCAATAATAGTCATTGTGCCAATTGCTGCTTATGCAGCACATTGGCACACTGAATAAATGTTTTTTTTAAATAATAAGAACTGACAGATGGACTTATACCGCACCACAAAGTGATGGATTTGGATATGCCAGCCTCAGGAAATGATAATAATTCTTATTTTGATTCTCCACAGCTCAAGACAACATTCTCCACAGATTCGAGGGTACAGAACATGTTTGACATTCTCCTTGATGAAGAAATGGAAACGGAAAAGAGGGAAAGAGTGGGTATTTTTTGTATTTTGAAGCAAAAACATTGATGGACCTTTCTTTTTTTATTGTTTGCTTGTGGACTGTGGATGTTGTTGTTTGAATGTGGCTATATATGCCCAGTTATGGTCTAATTTCTGCCACTATTGTTTTTATGTCTAGGCTGCCAACAACTTGATTGTGCTGTCAAGAGAGGATGCTGGAGCAGAGAGAATCTTCCAGAATAATGGAGTGCCTCTGTTGCTCAACATGATAGAGTCAGGCAAACGAGAAATGATCCTGGCTGCTGTTCGTACTTTGTCAGGAATGTGCACAGGACACAAAGCACGGGTGAGCGTAGAAAGGGAGTCAAGACAAAGACAAAGTGAAAATGAAAATCAAAAATATCATGGGAAGACAACTGCACCAACTGTGTAGCCTTTTTTCCAGACACAATCAGACATTAAACGTTCCACTTCTACCTATATGATGCCATTAGAAAAACTTAATAATATTATTTGCATTCACATTTTCGCAGAATGTACTTAGTGTTTATTTATTTTCCCTATCCCTAAACAGGCCATGGCCATTATTCACATGGTGGGCATTGATAAGATGTGCAGCATCATGGCTGTTGACAATGAGGAGATCGCTCTGGCAACCTGCAACCTCTTCCAGTGCATCAACGACGCCCTAACTGGTGGAGATAAAAGGGAATATGGGAAAGAAGAGGCCTTGGTTTTGGGTAAGGCTGAATCTATGAATCATCCATACCTGTACCAAAAAAATTTTTAGTATGGTAAATGATTCAGAGCTTATTTCTTAATCTTCAACCAAACCCCCCATAGTATCAGACAGAATGGAAAAGGAAAACCTCTGTTGCTAAGCTGCTGTTAGTATTTTTTCACAGCTTTACTGACAACATTTCTTTTATATCATCTGCAGATGCAGCTAAAGACCTAAAAACCATCCTCCTCTCTCTGTTGGAGATGGTTGCTAGTAAGAAGGTTCCTGGCCACGGCAGAGACCAGGCACTGAACCTCCTGAGCAGGAATGTACCTCGCACTACCAAGAAAGAGAAAGACAACTCCAAGACCCTCTTCACTATTGACCATGGTGAGCCAGAGCTGCATCGGGCCACTTATATGGTTTGAGCTACAGTCCTTTGCAGCCTCCCAGACTCCCTGATGATGTGTTTTTAACACATATATACAGTATTTATGCATATGCTGTATGTGTTTGTTCTCCAGGTCTGAAGAAGATCCTGAAGGTGTGCGGTCAGGTTCCCGAACTGCCGGACCAGCTGCCCATGACAGAGAACACACAGCTGATTGCCAGCGTGCTTCTTGATAAGCTCTATGACGACCTCATGTGTGACCCAGAGAGAAACAACTTCAGGGACATTTGTGATGAATATATAAAGTATGTCCATAACACTCAAAGATTTACCATTTACCAGTGTTGTAACCAGGCCTTTTTGAAGGGGGACCAAGAAAACATAATTGAAGCCATCTCTTATGCTTTTTTAAAAAATAATTCCTTGTCCTCCCTTCCTTTTCCACAGATCCAAAATTGACCCCAATGACATGGACAAGACCATTCATGCTGTCAACACTATCTCAGGGCTGCTTCAGGGTCCCTTTGATGTCGGTAACGCCCTGGTTGGACGGCAAGGCATAATGGAGATGATGGTGGCACTTTGTGGCTCTGAACGTGAGGTGGACCAGATGGTGGCTGTGGAGGCACTGATCCATTCCTCCTCGAAGATGAGCCGCGCCTCCTTCATCATCACCAATGGGGTCTCACTGCTGAAGGACATCTACAAGAAGACCAAGAACGAGAGGATTAAAATCCGTGCGTTGGTGGTGAGTGTGGCAAGGAAAGAATAAAATAGAGTAGAACTTTATTATTAAATGATGTTTGACCACAGCCCATGCACAGTCAACAATAATAAGGCAACACAATATGAAAATGTCACAGTTTGAAGTACATTAAGGCAGTAAAAGTGAAAACAGTGATCAGCTACCAATGGGCACAGAAGTCCTGTTGTTTACTTTGATACAAAAATAACATAAAAATGTCAGACTACACAACTTCCAGATTTTGTCTGTGTTTGATTGGTATGCATTGACATGTCCATGTCCTCTCCAGGGTCTCTGTAAACTGGGTTCAGCTGGAGGGGATGATTATGCTTTAAGGCAGTTTGCAGAAGGCTCCACTGAGAAGCTGGCCAAGCAGTGCAGAAAGTGAGTACTCACACAGACTGTTAAATTGGCTAGAATCAAGCAGTTTTATTGCCATATTAATGGAACAAATGTAGAAAATCTGTGAGGAAACTGATTCTAGTATCAGTATTTTCTTTAAATATATTCTAAATACCTACTTAGTTCATATTAAATGTTGATGCAACTTGGATGTAAGTCCTTACAATATGTTTATATTACCATAATATGATTACACTTTGCTATCGTGCCATTTCACAGCATCACTAAATACACATACTGTTTCCTTTTTTACTCTTCCAGGTGGCTCTGTAATCCCCAGATTGATACAAAAACAAGGAAGTGGGCTATCGAGGGTCTGGCTTATCTGACTAATGATGCTGACGTGAAAGATGACTTTGTTGAGGATGAGCCTGCCCTAAAAGCCATGTTTGAACTAGCCAAGGTATGAAAGTATCAGACAGAATGAAACATGCAGTGTATTTGATTAGACATTAGGAAAAACCTCACCGCTTTTTCTGTGTTTTTAGTCTACAGATAAGACAATCATATATTCGGTTGCTTGCACCCTGGTTAACTGCACCAACAGCTATGAAAAGAAAGAAATCATGCCTGAGCTTGTCCAACTTGCCAAGTTTTCAAAGCAGCACGTGCCTGAGCAACACCCCAAGGTAAACAAGGAATGAAAGAAAACTAAACCGTTACACAGCAGATCATATGTAAATTGACACACACTTTGCATACTTTCTTTTTTCTCAGGACAAGAAGGACTTTATTGACAAGAGAGTGAAAAGGCTGCTGAAGGCTGGAGTCACTTCAGCTCTTGCTGTCATGGTGAAAGCTGACAGCACCATCCTGACCAACCAGACCAAGGAGATGCTGGCAAGGTAGGAATGCAAAAAAAAAAAGATGTGTCATCAATTATTTCACATGCTTATTGGAATTCCCAAAACACACATGACTCATCAACGTGGTGTGAATCACATCAAGACAGCTACAACTGAGCTGATGAAAACGAATGGCTTTTTAATAGCAGTCATGCCATTCCCACTGTTCTACAGTGTTTTTCATCACCTCACAGACAATGACTTTTTATTTATTTCTAAATTAAATTGCAACATTGCTTCGAGATATATGACTGTTAATCCCTTTTTTTTTTTATTTATCTTCAGGGTGTTCTTGGCATTGTCACAGGATCCCAAAGATCGTGGTATTATTGTAGCCCAGGGTGGGGGAAAGGTGAGTGATAGGTTTGTTAAACATTGGATCTATGACATTTCACAAAGTCACAGAACATCTTTTCACCTGTTCAATCCCAAATCTGGACAGACATTACCTCAACAAGCAGGTTGTTGCAAAATATCATTTTTAATAAAAGAAAGCACTTGTGCAACTTGTGGTTGTGCCCTCAGGCTTTGATACCACTTGCACTAGAAGGGACAGAGGCTGGAAAGACGAGGGCCAGCCACGCCCTTGCCAAGATTGCAGCTATTTCCAACCCAGAAATTGCCTTCCCTGGTGAGAGGGTAAGCCATTCAACAGTAGTTGTTTTGTTCATTTCTATGGAAGTCCCCTTTGATATGACAGTGGGGGGGATGGGGAATGGGCAACCACATTGCAATCACCTGTTGACTGCAACTTTTTTGACTTCTGAAATTGCTTTTCTTTGCCTATGTTTCTTTGTCTCCTTCTATGCTTGGAGAAGATAGAAAATTAACTTTTTGATGCTGTTGGTGATTTCTGTTAGAAATATCATTATTGATGACTGTTCATTCCTCACTTTCAGAAGTATGTTTCTGAATTCAGTATGCATGTATCTCTGTTCACTTGATATTTGCCTCATGGTAGTTCAACAAATGGCTTTTTAAAATTCAATCTTCTGCCTATCTTGGCTGACAGGTGTATGAGGTGGTGCGACCTTTAGTTAGCCTCCTTCAAACAGATAAAGACGGAATGCAGAACTACGAAGCTCTGAGAGGCCTCACCAACTTGGCTGGTTTCAGTGAAAAACTAAGGTAACATTTTTCACCATTATTTCACTGTGATGCTTACAGTAGTAGCTCATTTTCTACATGACTTCACTGCAGCTTGCAGATTTTGTCTTAGTGTGGTGTTTCACCCTAACCGGCATCTGTTTTGTAGAGTAAAGATTGTGAAAGAGAAAGCTCTGCCAGAGATCGAGAACTACATGTTTGAAGAGCATGACCAGATCAGACAGGCTGCCACCGAATGCATGTGTAACCTTGTCACATGTAAACAGGTGAGAACAATAGCTTAAAAGCCTCACGCAATAATGTGAGAACACATGTACAGCTGTGTGTGTGTGTGTGCAGGTGTGGATGCATTGAAAATGTCCACTCTATGTGTCTCTATGTGTCTTAGGTCCAAGAGCGTTATCTGGAAGATGGCAATGATAAGCTGAAGCTAATCATACTGCTATGTGGCGAGGATGACGACAATCTTCAGATAGCTGCAGCAGGAGCTCTCGCCATGCTTACTGCTGCTGAGAAGAAGCTCTGCAAAAAACTGACCCTGGTGGTATGTACAACAGCGTTCAGTAGAGCTTTACCTGCAGCATATGAATTAGTGTGTCACATCAGAGTCAGCTTTGAAAGCATGTGTGTCCCATTATGAAAAAACGCCCAGAAGTTCCCTGGTTAGCTTTTCCTCTGGACCTGATAACTTTACAAAACCTGGCAGAATCCACAAGAAAAAAAAACTTGGTTAACACAAGACACAACATGTTTCTAATAGTATGTTCCAAAAAAAAGTAAAACGATAGGACCCATTTAAAGTTGAGAAGGACAAAATACTTACATTTCACTTGTTTATTTGACATTTGAACACATACCTTCATCAGAGGCATGAATTTGATTATTTTGTCCACCTCGACTTTAAATCTGAGATGTGCTACCATTTTTAGGAATATGCTTATTGGATTTTTGATCTATCACACCACTAAGTGTTCTACTGTTGAAGGGCAACCTCCTTTTCCTACATATCTCTACTAGCCTTTGTGACTTATCAGACGTTCAACCTTACTAAATGAGTCAGGGCCCAGTTGAATATGAATTGAGTGTCAGAGGGGGATACAATGACAGTGATGCTTCCGTTTGGGCCATCACGCAATGCTGCTTTTTTTAGTTGTATGGCAAGAGGTGCATTGTGTAAACAAAATGCATCTGTGTGGGCATCGTTTCACTCTTTGTGCCACTGCATGCATTTCACATTAACATTGAATAATTGGCAGTAAAAAGACTGATTTGGAAGAACTGAGATTTCAAATGCATTACGTCATTATTTAGTAATACCTTGTCACAAAATTTAGTTTTGTGGCACACTTGTGTGCTTTTGATGCACTTTTGTGGTGTCTCATGAAAAAGTTACTGAGAGAACACTGATGACGTCAGTTTTACATCATCAAGAGATATGTTTTTCTAACAAAGCTTCTGTTTTTCAAATGTCAACTGATCTCTCCCAACAGACCACCCAGTGGCTGGAGATCCTGCAGAGGTTGTGTCTTCATACCAACCCTAATGTTCAGCATCGTGGCCTTGTGGTTGTCTACAACTTGCTCAACTCAGACGACAGTGAGCTGGCCAAGAAGCTGATCGAGAGTGAGCTGCTGGAAATCCTCTCAGTGATTGGCAAGGCGGAGGACAATCCCAAGAGACAAGTGGCCATCGATGCAGCACGCACATGCCTGGTCAAAGCTATGGATCTTGGTCTCATCAAACCGTTCAGTAACCCTTCTTAAATTGCTGGCAAAAAGAAAAACCACAACAATGGACATCCTTCTTTATTTCCTTTTAAATACACACTTGTTTTCCACCACATCAAAGATATGAAAGTATTCTCCGACCTTTTTTAAATAATCTCTCACAATATAAATCAGTCAAGGGCTTCTGTGGTAAAATAAGAAGGATCTTTCCCATCAGAAAGCATCTCTTCTTAGTTTTGAGAAGAAGAAATGTATTATTTATAATTGTGCTGACCATTTTACATGTGTTTTTTTGCCACTATTTTTCTTAGAAAGGACACATTTCCTTAACCAGAAATACAAGACAGCCCAGCTTGTGACTTGACTCAGCACATAGTGGTAATATTGCTTTGCAGAGGAATACATGAAAGGCAATTGCATCATTTTTTATGACCAAATGCAAAGTGAGTTAAAAAAAAAAGCAAAACAAAAAGGTGAGCTAAGAAAAGTAATACATTGATTAAACCCAATAACAACAAAAACATCTGAATGTAATAAGGGCTAAAAATAGTTTTAAATTACACAACTTCCTTCTGTAACTTGCTTTGCCCTTTTGAAAACCTTTTGTTAAACTCAGTTGCCCTCAAATGTTTCAGACCAACTTCTTGTAAATTGCTGACATCTAGCAAGAAACTTTGTGACACAGTTTCTACAGAAATGCATCTTGCTTACTGGAACATACCACCGTTTCCTGTTTTTCTTTCATCATCTTTGCCCCTCACACTTTCTTTTATAATTCTATTCCTTGGGATGCGTTATGACCTTCTCTGTAAAGCCAGAATAAAAGGTGTTTCACAGCATCTTACTTCACCATTAATACAAGCAATACCACTCTTTCTAAGTTTGGACCTTCATTTTGTGATGGTGTTAAAAAGACGTCTCTGGCAAACCGTTTCCTATCTTTTGCTCAATATCTTTTTTTTTTAAAAGACAATTTTGGGGGCAGTTTTGGGCCTTCACTTCACAGGATAGAAGAAGATGTGAAAGGGTAGAGAGAGAGAAGGGGAATGACAGGCAGCAAAGGACTGTAGGTCGGAGTCAAACCTACGGCTGCTATATGTGCGCCTGCTCAACCAACTGATAATCCGTCCACTTATGCTCAGCATTTTAGGCAACTCCTCAGTTCGGAGAGGTTTTTTAACTCAACAAAGCATGCCGGGATCTCAAGTGTTCCTTAAAAATTACATTTTGACCACTCCATAATTTATAGGCTATATAACTGTTATGGTTAAGGTTTTAACTTAGAACTGCTTTGCCAATCATTGTCGTGGGTGTATGTGATTACTGCTGCTGAGGTGAATCAGAGTGCAGGGTGTCTAAAATGCACGTGACAGTTGGTCACTTCTCATTGTAGCCTGCATTCAAGTTAAATTACGTAACTCGTGTAATCATGTGAAGGCCTTAATTGACTCAAATAGGGTAGATCGTTAACTCTATGTGTATGGTAAAACTGCGCTGTGACAGGTGTCGTGCCAATGTAGGCTACTTATCCCCGCCAGGATCTGTATCCCCTGGCCGCGGGAGCGCGCATGCACACAGAGCGGATATTCTGCTGCCTTTCGAATTGTTTAACTGCTGCACTTTTAATTTACCTCTAAATGGAACAAATAGCGACGTGGAAGACTCGGCAGGGTTTTCCATAGTAACATGGGTCTCAGTTAACTACATAAATACGTGTATTTGTCTGTTACATTAAGGCGACGTGTGAATTGTTTATAGCGTCGTTTGCTATTATGGACTGATAGGCGTATCCTCCCTGTCCTCTAACGTGATTTCTGTTTTAATTTAATTTAGTTTAATATGGCTTTTCAATTAAACACTTTTTTTCACCTGTCTACCATATGAGTTACATAGGAGGTAGGCGTACGCAAAATATCAGACCGTTTTTCACCTATTATTTTGTGTGTCTGTCCTGTCATCATGGGTGTTATTTTTTGTGTTAACCAGGTCACAATAAACAACCTGACATAATTTAGAGAGGTCTGCTGTAGTCTATCAAAAGTTACATAGGGGGTACCCAATATATCAGGCTGTTTTTCACCTGATATTTTGTGTATCCCACCCCCTAACATGCAGAGGGTCTGTCCTGTCATCATATGTGTTATTTTGTGTGTTTAATAGGTCACAATAAACAACCTGACAACATTTGGAGAGGTCTGCTGTAGTCCATCAAAAGTTACATGGGGTTACCCAAAATATCAGGCTATGTCTATGTCTCGTGTCTCGTGTCTGCCTTCCCAGCCTTGCCTCTTCCTGTCTGAAGTTCAACGCTTGTGCCTGTTCCCGTTACCCGTGTCTCCCCGGGAATTTTCACTGCCTTTGTTTTTGCCTCGCCTTCTTTCCTGGACTCTTTTGGATTTTTTTAATTGTGCCGTATTGTTTTGCTCCTTATGTTCTCCTTGGACTTTGTGTTGAATAAACCCCTGTGCACCTACTCCTGCCTGCCTCCTCATGAGTCGCTTTTGGGTCCTCACTTCACGATACCGTCACACATTCCACTACCAAAACTGTATGAGGGTACTAGACAGGACAAAGGATATGAATATTGAAGAAGCCCTAAAATCCCCGAAAGGTGTTGGCAACTGGTCAGGAGTCACTGGGGCACACGGATACTATTAGGAGAAAATCGTGAATTTTCCATAACAAACACTCAGGCTGTGTAAAAATAAATTAATGAGATGACTGCTCGATCGCATCAGATCCCTTAGTCATAGACGGTCTACTTAGTTACAACAAGTGGAAGTCCTGCACAGCGCCGGGTGTGTACGCGCTGAGGGATCTGTCACGCCCTGAAATGAGTGTCTTCATTTAGGCATTTGAGCGGGGACTGTAGCTGCGCAGGTATGTTTATTTAAAGAGTAGCATGTCATAGTTTATATGATAGGATTTGTTCGAATAGGTTTCTCGCTTATCGCATCAACGACATGGAGGGTAGGCTGTGTAACTTTCGTCAGTTTCCACACTCTCTAAAAACAGGTGTATGAACGACAAGGTAGGCCTATCTCCTCAGCTCTCGCTTATCATTACAGGCACGTGGGATAACAGATTGTAATTCCAATTTTAGATAGTGACGTAAAAGTGTAGCCTAACTGTTCAATCTCAATTTTGGCACATCAGTGTGGAGCGCGATGCACCAATTTAGTTGCGGCTATTTTAACTCGGAATTGAGTGGCAGCTTTTTTTTTTTACATAATTGGGCTACAATTTAGCAACAATAGCGTTCAAACAAATCCTATCTTGCGTATTTGTGTTTCTTATGCCATTGTTTAGGTGCATACTCAAAGTAGGCGATTGTAATAACCATGGATCAGTTGGAGGGTATTTAACAAAATTAAATTATAGGCTATATTTAATACGCTACAGTAGCCTAGCTGAAATAAATATCAAAGATGCTTTGCTACAAGCAGGAATTGCAAGACATACTTGGATATGCCAAAGTACTAAAAGTCAGCTTGCCTTGGTCGGTTTCCCAGAGTTCTTCCAGGACGTATACTGTTATTTTTCTGATGAGAAACTATATTTACAACAGGAAGTGGGGGGTAGCAATCGGTGATCAGCAGTGGAAGGCAGCACATTGTATTTTTTGATCCAGAAAGCCTCTCAGCAGTGATCAGTAACATGAATGGTATGTATCTGACAAGTTACCATCTTTAAACTGTGCCCAATGTCAACCATTATAAGTTAGAAGGCCGATTTTTGTTTTGATAGAGGCAAAGCTGGCCTTCATATATCTGCTGCTGTGTGATGCTGAACTCACTCAGTGCTTTCCAGTCACATCAAGTCAAGGTATGATAAATCCCATCAATCTCTCATGATAAAATATTTTTACAGTTTATTCATAAGTATACTGTATGATGTTACAGGTGGAAGTAGATCTGTGTGGTTGTTTTCCTGCAAGGATCCAGGATGTGCCTCTAATGTGACTTGTGTATTTTGCAACGACAAGCTAATCTGGAGACACAGTCACATTGCACATTGTACAGGCCCTCCTCCACCCAATACTGTCTGCCAGCATGAAGGTCGGGCATTCGTTTCCATTGATACGCATGGCGACTGTGAATTCGAAGGAAACAGCGGTTATGTTAAGACAGAAACATGTACAGGTATTTACATTCACTTTCTAAGGTCCTTAATATACACTTTGTTTTTTCTTGCAATTGTTCACGCCATTGTCAATCTGAAACAGACTTCACAGATTGACTGTGTTTACTTGCACAATAGTAGCTTGTTTTTTTAGATTTTCTAAACTTCAAATATTGGTTTCAGAAACCTTGTTAACCCCTTATGCTAATTTTGAAAAACCTGAATATTTTACCTGTGTACTCTGATTGACATAAAAATACTTGATCATGTAAAACTATTTATCCAGTTGTTGTTTTTTCCCGGATTATCCACACGCTGCTGGCAAGATAGAGAATCAGAATCAGAATCAGAATCAGAATCAGCTTTATTCGCCAGGTATGAGGACACATACGAGGAATTTTTCTTTGGACTATTGTTGCTCACAATGTGCTTACACAAAACAACCAAAACAAAAAATATACACACTAATATATATACACAATATATACATACTCTAAACAGAAACAATATAGAGGCATGAGTGCAATGAAGAGTTCAATACAAATTATTTAAATATGGAGCATAGTGCAAGGATACTGTGATAAATAGTATTATGTTATTATATTACAATATGAACAGTATGAACATCATGGACAGTTCTGAAATAGAAAATGAGAATGATGAATGAGTAGCAAATAAGAGAGATGTGAGAATGGGAATGATGAGTAAATAGTAAATAATAAATAATAAGTGAGATATGAGAATGAGATTGATGAATAATACTAAATAAGTGGAATAATAAGTGGAACCAGTGAACAAGTGCTGTAGAGACAGTGATTGCTGGGTTATTGACCAGAATTGTACTTGACACTGACGGTAAGAAGTCAGCTGTTCATCAGAGAGGTGGCTTGTGGGTAGAAACTGTTCCTGAATCTGTTGGTTTTGGTGAAGCCACATCAAGCAGTGTGGTAAATGCGTCAGAGTCCAGGACCAGTTTGTCGTTTATTAAAAGGATCCCCATTGGTTGATGCTGCAGCAGTCAGATACTCTTCCTGGGGTCATGCCTTGTAGTGGGAGTGATAAAAAAGTGACATGATGCTAAATCTGCCATTTCCTGCACAAGGACTCCTCACCATCCTACCATTTGGACTTTATTTTCCAAATGGTATTTACTCTATTCTCGTCATATTGACTTTATTCTTGACCTTTCGACTTAATTCTTAAAATCCAAATAAATAAAAAAAAAATCTTCCTTCCGTTTAATTTTTTCCCACTTGATGTGGCCCCAATGCTGCATCGTATCCAGCTGAGGGCGCTGTTTGTTGATAATTTTGTGTTGAAGAGAAATTCTGTCACTGCACACTGACTGCCGGAATTCCCCATCCGCATTTTAGCTGTAGAATTTCTCTGCCGTCATTTTTTGTTGACTTTTAATTGTGTACTCTTTTCAAAAATCAACACCAAACACCTGTGATGCCAAACTAGAGTATTGATTTGTATTTATACATCAAAATGTTACTGTTTAAGATGTCCTGCATGATGGTTAACTGAACTGATGGTAATTTAGAATTTCACACCAAGCATCCTTTCTTAACTAAAACCTAGTCACATTGTATGCATATCAAATATATTTTCTGATGTCCAAGAAGTTATGTCATTCTGTCTAATAACACATAGTAACTCTTATTCTCTTGTTTTCTTAACTAGACCACAGCAACATTTGTGTTTTCACCAGTGGTAAGTTTTTCCTACTGGAGATACGCACTTGACATCATGTTGTTTACTGTTTTAATTGACCATTGACTGGAGTTTTTGCTCCTTCCTCTATCTACCACATCATCACAAGTCACCAGAGACGGTACGCCCAAGCACTGTTCAGAACGTGGATACATTCTCACTGGAGTTTGTAAGTTCTAAGCACCAGTAAATATGTTACTTTGTCTGCTCTGCCATGTTTCTTCTGTTTTTGGACAGCAGCCGCTGGTAAATCTTTCTTCCACCTTTCAATGTCTGCCCTGATTTAACTTATTTGTTGAATTCAAGAAAGTAATGCTTTTTGCTTCTAGTCCGACTTGCGACTCTCTCATCCTCTGTCTTCTTGCTTTCGCTCAAGCCTGAAATATTTGTCTAATCAATGCTAACAGTCAGGTGAGATCAAACCTTTTTTCATGCGTTGCATTTATTGTGTGTTGAAACAATCATCTTAAATATGTATCTCTTGATTCCACAGGTGGTTCTTTACTATTAGTAGGCTTGTGTCTGATTGCACATTTCTGTAAACGGAGACGAAACAGAGAACTAAATCAACATCTCGCAAGGTAGTCAGACTGTATTATTGCTATTCACAAAGTTCTTTCATTCATATGTTTAGCTATTGTAATATCCTGTTTCCAACATGTACTCGTGTCTAATATAGATTTGTTGGCTCTGGTGTGACTGAACCCCTAAGAGAGATGCAAAGCCCTAGAGGACAAGTGGGAGGTTAGTAGAGAACAGTAAATATGCAACATATAACCTATAGTATGTGCAAATGTAGATTTGAACATAATCATTCTAACTTACACTTTCAGTGATTTCATTGTGAGCCTGGATTGAACGACAGCAGCAGCGGTCTATCTCCTTGTGACAAACTCCTGTAGCCTTGTTTCTCTTCTTATGTTTTTGTTCTCAAGTTTTATGTTTCTTATTTTGTTAAATAAACATGTAAAGTATGAAACAGTCCACTGTGTATTTTATTGTTGGGCCAACCTCCACCAAAAGTTACTGAATGTTGTGTGCCACTCAGTATCACAGGGATGCCAAAGCTCTCATATCATGAAACTAGGAACTAAGATGTGAATTTAAAGATGTAAAGGATTTTTAATCTAGTAATGCAGTTGGGAGAGACAAAAGATATATTATTGTTATATTAGTTTTAGGTAATGAAATGCAGTGATGGAAGAAGTATTCAGAAACTTTACGTAAAAGCACTAATGTCACACTGGAAAAACACTCTTATACAAGTAAAAGTCTGTTACTTAAGTAAAAGTATGGAAGCATAATCAAGAAAATGTACTTCAAAGTATTAAAAGTAACAGTACCTAATGCAAAAAAATCCTCACGTTAGAAACTGGAAACGATCAAAACAGCTCTGTGTTTAATCAGCTTATCATTTCAGCTGGACTTGTAGGCATATATATTGTTGGGTAGTTTAATTTTTAGTAAGACATTATATTTTTTTAAAGTACATGTGTTTTGTGCGCATAATAATCTTAATTTTTAAAGCAACTAAATCCGTCAGATTAATGTGGAGTAAAAAGTACAATATTTCTCTCTGAAATGTAGTGGAGTGGAAGTAGAAAGTGGCATGAAAAGAAAAGACTTAAATAAAGTGCAGGTACCAGGTAGGAAATTGTAATAAAGTACAGTAGCCTACTTGAGTAATTGTGCATAGTTACATTCCACCCCTGATCAGATTATAGGCATCTTTATTGTCGCTGAACAAGCTGAAGACTTGGATTGATGTCCACTCCTGTCCAGGCCTGCAGAGGGCACACTCGCGTCCCTTTTCCCGTTTGGAGCCAGTGGTGCACTGAATGGCAGGCTGTGTGTAGAGAGGCAGGGCACAGGACACAGGACACACACAGCAGAGACACACGCAGGGATTCTTGCTGATCTCAGTGGAGAAGTGACACCTCAGTTGTGCACAGTGAGCTTGTGGTGGAAATACACTACATACATTGGGTGTATTTATTTTTGAACCGCTTTTATTCATCTGTTGGGGATCGACTGCTTGAGGATAGGGCTCTCTGTGAGGACTGCAGCAGCCACTCCGAGGAACACATCATTTCTAAACGACTACGCAGAAGGAGACGATTGGCTGGTAAGGTTTCTGTGAGTTTGGGGAATTTAGTGCGATCCACAAGCTATCTTGTTAAGATTTAAGGTAAACTACACTGATACAGACCTTGACCTTGCATATATTACGTTTCGTGTTTCAAAGTAGGCTACCATGTCTCCAGGTGTTGCGACAGGTGAAAAAACTGCAGGTGCGCGCTTAAACAGTTTCTGGTCAAATATAGCCTAAAGGTGTTATTGTCTTAAAGTAACACCTCTGACTTTACCATAGGCTGGATTTTTCAACAATCTTCTGTTCCCCAACCGCAATATGTTTGTATTATTGGTTAGAGGTCAGGATATTATTGCCCTAAGGTTGTGTGTTTCTTTTTAAATATTTTTCCATGGTTTAAATGACAGCATTTAAATGAATGCGTGGGATTAAATGTGGTGGTGGTTGAGGGGGTGGCTCATTTAAATTCCCCCCTTACATACTACATCAATTAAATTAATCTTGCTGTTGATTGTTGTGCTAAAGGATGTTGCACAACCAGTGTAACGTTAGCTGCACTACAGTCACTTTTTTTGCTGCTGTTTCTTAAATTAATGAGGAATTAACTTTGGCTTGCACTTTTAGTGAGAAAGTGGAAGTCTGTCCAGTTTGATGGGAAATGAGGCAAGCATGTTAGAGGTTGTGTAACACATTAGAGGGCAGAGGAAGAAAGCCACTCCTGGTGTGTATGAGTGTAGAATAAAGCTAATGTATAGATCCCTTCCTGCTTCAGTTTAACCTTTTGTAAATTAAGTTACTAAGAAACTAATGTGTGTAGACTTACAGCTGCTAAATCCGTTTGGCACAATATGTGCTGTATAGGCCAGGTAACAGATTTTCTGTATTCCAAATCTATTTTCTGTGTATCTTTTAGCAGTTGCACTAGACCAGCCTTTCATTTACTGGCCTGAGCTTCACTACCGATCACATTATCACTGCTCTTAACAGTGAAGTGCTACATTTCGTCCCTGGTAGTTGACAGCCAGGCTGCAACTGTGTGAAACCTTCGCCAGTGCAAAGAAAAAAAGTGATAACTGGTTATCTTGTATGCTATGCTGGGAGATTGAGAGCTGCCCATGTGAGCAGGGAGGCTGCTTTGGTCAGCTCAACAACTGTAGTGTCCAGTGAATGATGTGGACTTACTGGTTATCATTCTGTTGAGCTTGTGTTTTTATAGCATTATATCATTGATTGATTTTTAATATACAAAATGATGGATTTGTGTCTGAGGGAGCGCTTTGCTTGTCATAATGAAAAGTCTTGGCATGTTGTGATGTGGCAGGTTTCCCCAAGTCCCGAGAGGCAGGCAGTTGCAGTTTTATTTTTCTTCATCTGAACATTGAGAAATCTTTCCCTTTAGAAATGAATCCGTTTTTTAAAATTCATATATTAGAGTAATTGTTTGATTCAGCTTTTTCTTGAGTTTAGCCTTATTCTAGAATCTAGACCATCTCCGCTTTTAACATCTGGTCATAGGGCATCCTGATCATTCAGCTGATTAAAGAGTGAAGCGTATCTGCTATTTCCTGGGTCTGTTTTTGGCAGTTCAGTGTTTCTGCATTGTAAAGTGGCTAATAAAGCAACCTATGTTAAAAGATAACTTGTCATTGTTTCCTAAAATTTTACAGACATAGACACTAGTTACTAATTTGGATCAATGTATGACATTGTGATGATTAGAGAAAGTCATGAACATACAAATCTGACTGGTTTCAAGCCAAGGTCTAGGATAAGGTGCCAAACAGGATTGTGAGTATGTGGTTTCCTTTATGAGCTTCCTGTTTCTTCCTCATTTGACTAGTAGGCAGTGGAATTGGTCAAGTTTGAAAGGGAAAACAGGTCATGCAAATCCTCTGCTCTCTCCTTGTGCCCAACACCTAAACTCCTGTCCCGCGCTGCCTGCTGTCCTGGCACTGATTTGTCGCTTGTCTGAAAGAGCAGTAAAAGTGCATTATGTAATATTTTCCATCTGAGTAGCAGCAGAAGTGCCACATCACTATACCTTGTGAACGAAAATCATATTTATTCTGTGACTCTCATCTCTTCTTGGGCTTTTACTGTGATGGATCAGATTCTCTCTTAAATAAGTGATTTCGTTGTGATACTGACTCTAACTGTAAGCTTTAACCAATAGCACTGATTCAAAGAAGAGGGACACCTTTTTAAGCAAACACTATATCTTGATCCTATTGTATAAGCTTCCTGTGAAGAGGTAGCACAACAATTAAGAGCTGTAAACTTTAGCCTTTTGATTTTGGTTCAAAGAGCACTCTGTGTAATGTGCTGGGATCCCAGTATAGGACCAACATATCAGGCATATGAGTGTCATTAAGACAGTTACGTAAGTAAGTGCCCTGAACAGTAGTTCTCAGCCCTCTCTTTTATTTCTGATAATGGTCCGACTCTCCGATGTGTAAAAAGACCCAGCACGGGTGTGGTCCCATGTTGCTCTTGGCATTAAAAAAATGCCTCACTGTGATCTGCAAAGCCCTAGAAATCTGAATTCTGGCACCTCATAATGCTTGTGTGTGTTCAGTGTGACCTTTCTTGCTACTACACCCACTCTGATTCTTCTCTCAGGGGACCCTCTCTCACTCCCGTCTGCAGTGATTCAGTATATTTTTGGTTTAAGGGCTAATGTGCTACATCCCAGTTGCAGTGCGATGAAACCATGACAAGAGTATTTGTTTTCTTTACAGAGCTCGTCATCTCAGGTTATTCGGCACCATGCCATTTTCTTTCTTGTTGTTTTTTCAGCTGAGTTGTAGCAACCTTTAATCAGTTCACTGTGGCGAGTGACAGTGCATTTCATTGTAGACTGAGATTTGAGATAATTTGTACGTGGTTTCCCTAATAATCGCATTGCTAGACCTATCTCTACAGCCATGTGTCAGTGCTGAAGTATGGTCTACCACCACCACTCTGGGATGGAGGAAAAACCTGCCGGCTTGTTTGTATTTCTTTAACTATACTGAGCAGCTCTAAGCTCAGCATGTAGCACAGTGTCCTTGCAAAATAGATGGCGGGAAAGGAGGAACATCCGTGCAGACAGGTTTGGTACAGATTTAAGAAAATATATTCCATCTTTGTGAGTCTAAGGGCTTGGTATTAATTCCTATAGTGGACATTTTTTATTTTATTTTAGTTTACTGTAATCTTACTTTTAGCAGTTGTGGGTTGACCAATATGCGTTAGTACAACAGGGCAAGACATTTTATAAATTGAAAAATTTTGAAACTTGCCTGCAGTGGTAAAACTAATGGGGACACTGTTTCTAAATTACAGCAATTCTATTTTTGATCATTTTTGATCTACATTTGTGAAGATATATGTCATACTACATAAATTAAATGATTGCTCATCAAAATTGGAATTTATTGTCAAGCAGTACTAAATAAGAAGGTGCTTTGTAGCGTAAAAGCTAGACAGGTCAGTGGGCAGTTTGACCTAAATACTCATTGATCGGATGAGGTTTAGCCTCCACACCTCTGTTTAGTTGTGTTGCACCTCATCCAAAGCACAGTGTGGGCTGCTCTCTCTCTGTTTTATTGTCCTCTTTTATCGTCCATGTACTCATGTCAGCACATACTGCACACTACTGATAGCCACCGGGACTCAGTCAGGATTTCATAATCAACTGTCTTTTATTACAGTATTGTGATTAATGTTTACCCCAGACAACATCAAATCTTTTAGAAAATGAAAGCTCCTTTACATTATTTTTTCACAGCAATAGAAAATTCATAAACTGTACGCCTGTTGTGACAAATAGAAAATCATCTCCTT
Organism: Etheostoma spectabile; assembly: GCF_008692095.1. NCBI lineage: Eukaryota > Metazoa > Chordata > Actinopteri > Perciformes > Percidae > Etheostoma > Etheostoma spectabile. The sequence continues at coordinate 9,205,253 of NC_045737.1, forward strand.
AATGTAAGGTCAACCCTTTTTGTGTGATATGATTAAATGTTTCAAATACAAGGACTGCAGTATGTTAGTCCATGTAATAACTATACATACAATAAAAAAATTGGTAACTTTTGTAAAAAGACGGCAATAAAAAACTTTAAAGCTTAACAATTTGGAATAAAACCTCGAACAAACAGGTGCAAGGTGATGTAGATAAAACAAAACATGAATGTTCTTTTAATGTTAAATCCTTGAAAAGGCCTTTATATAAACTTACTTTTTCTTGAGTCAGCGGTCCTCCTGAAAAAAACTCAAGTGAATAATTAAAGGGATACTTAACCGATTTTACACATGAAGATCCTTCCCTGGCCATGGAGAGTAACTGAACACATTTGTGCAGTGTCCTCTATGGCTCTGGAGGAGCTTTCTTCAGTTTGGGAAAATATGTTGGCTTTGGCTTTGAGATTACAAATCTATAACAAAATCTGCAAAACAAACTGGAGGTGGGGAGTTTAAAAGACTTGGGTAAGTCACCGGTAGGGATTATTTTAATAAAAGAAACAAAAAGGTAATCAGAAAAACTGTTACAACTGCCAGTAAATTACTTGGGATAACACTTCCGAGCATTGAACACATTTACAAAGATAAACTGGTGAGAAATGCCAATAACGTTGTATGTGACTACACACACTCCTGGCATCTTATTTTAAACTACTGCCATAGGCGATGTTTCTGCCCACCCCTTCTGACCAAGATCACACCAAAATTCTCTTTTGTACCACAAGCCATAAACGCCTTAAATCAGTCAAAATAAGATAGGTGTCCAGCTGGCCTGGTCATACTCAAGGGTGTTACTATAGTGTAGTGTATTGTATTGTGTGATGTATGTTCTCATGTTATGTCTGTCGGTGTCTGATGGAGGGACTATTTGTTTGTATCATATGTCTGATGTCCTGTCATGAAGTGCCTTGCGACTGTTCCGCAAACCTCATCTACTACTAAAATACAATATTGTGTTGCATGTTGGGAATTTTAAGATTGGATGCTCAAACCATTCTGGGGACCAAAAGCCAGGATATCTCAGCCTCTGTTACTGATTTAGAATATTCTTATTGGTCGCTCAGACTACCTCCAGCTATACAAAATCCCTGGAATGCCCCTTTAGGAGTGAAGCTTGTCACAACAATCCTTATTCACAGCACATTATAATTCTTGTAGATGTGACCTGACACATATTCACAATTCAAAGCCATGTTTCTGGTACACTGGCTTCCCTAAATTCATCTTCTATGGAGATATGTTAATCTTGGGAAGAGTCTGTCAGGGTCTGTTAAAAATACCCTTTTTTTTTACTTTGCAGCAGGTAAATCTGGATGCAGTATTATCACTTTGATCTAAATGACCTCTAAAAGGGAATTCCCCCCTCCCTGACTCCCTCAGCATATCGGCACAAGCATTTGAAAGAATAAAAAGGAGCACTGCAGCGTTAATTGGCTGATAACTGTGCTGCTTTTAATAACAATTGGTTGGTTGGAGGGTTGCAGGCAGAGCGATAGGTTGGCAGACCCGTAGGAATTCCGATTATTCGGAAGTTGTGGTGTTTGTTGTTGCTTGTTGTTGTTGTTTTGGCCCTGCGGAACATTCCTTGCTACCCCTCCTACTTCCCTGGCCTGGTAATGACAAGGCTTGCAGAGGCCCACTCAAGGGGACCCTAGGGTGCTGGAGTGAGAGAGTGGGAAGGAGATTTGATAAATGAAAAGGTTGGACAGCAAGACAGAGGACTGGATGAAGACAAACAAGTGGTATAAAAGACTTAAAGAACACAAAATTCCAAGTATTTTTCTTCAGCAGCCTGTGATGAAGGCAGAGTAATCTTACCCCCTATTACCCCCAAGTTTGATCACTTCCAAGAAAAATAAACACAGTTCTTTATTCCCGCAGTGATATGTAAATAATAAACCTGCCTGTCAACCTTGTGACTTAAAGAAGAGTAGCAGGACTTTGGACTTCAGGGCAGGGTTGAGGACAGTTAAGCTGGGCTTGGCTATAGTTGACAAGTCTCTCTTCTTCTCTTCGTGTTTTCCATGGGCTGTGATGTCAGAAGCGGAGGCTAGCTTGCGTAGATATCACTGGTGGTTGAATATAGTAAGTGTGCTGTAATAAGTCCTTGACTGAAAGAATGTAGAGCTGTAGTGTATCGCTCCATTAGTGCTGCCTCTCCCTGCCTCTGTGTCTTTAGAGAACATGGTCTCTGTTTTCCCTCCCTTTACTCATCTCTGTGTCCCCCCCCCCCCCCCCCATTCCCTCAGTTGAATCATGTGATTCTCTGGACACAGTGGGTGACCTCCTCCTCACTGATTTTCATGCAGAGTGGAACTAGAGTGAGACACTCTGAATTACAAATACAGCCCGAGTCCTCTCACTAAATTCCTTGTAGTCATGTTGTCCTAAAAAGCAAAATAAATTCATTCTCTTGCTCTATATCGTAGGATTATGTACTTGTGTTTGCATTGATTGTGCTTTTTCTTTTCTTTTGTATCCTGCTGGGGAAATTGATTTGCTTAGAACAGAACGTGAAGTGGTCTTGTTTGCATGATGCTGTTAAATCACGAGAGAAGCATCCATCCACACCTTTTGTACCCTCTCTCTGTTATTTTGTCCCATTGTCTTCCTTCTGTCATTTTCATTCCCTTTCTCTGTCTAGCTCATTTTTTCATTTTTTATGTCATATCTTTAAGGTCATAGCGCCCTCCTATTGTTTCTCCTTTTTTGCTGTTGCCAAAAGGTCAAATTCGTCAATATTTAAAATGTGCAATTAGTAGGTGATGTTGGCATTTACCAGTTGGTGATAGTGGCCATTCGTATATCTCACACTGTTAAAACAAGTATTTAAATGTATGTTGTTGTACACTCTGGACTGTTCGATGATGCATCAGGGACAGTAGCTTTTCTCATTGTAAAGAGCTTCCATTGCACTTATGCAACGCTTTGCCTTGCAGCACCATGTTGTTAAGACAGATCACTGTATTTTTAGCCACACCTCACGTCTATTTGTACTACATTCAACCACTTTCATGACAATTTGCAGCTGAAATGAATGACCAAAGTGCCAAAATTTGGTGGCACACTAATGGGATGATGACACACTGAATGTTACATGCTAAACATTAGGACAGAGACGGCTTATAACCGAGACGCCCCAACTTGGAGTCATTTCCTGTATCTGTGTCTCGTGGGTTTCACTGCCCTGCCTCATTAGGAGACTAGCAGCAGGTCCTGAGGGTATTGATTCCAATGAGAGAAGTGAACGTGAACACAGATTATGAGTGATTATTTCTCCCCATAGTCACCAAAGTAAATATTGCATCAACTTTTCACAAGCCACATCTCCCAAACATTTTGACACTAAAAGGGCAAACTTTCAGACAGATAAATTACCTTTGTTTGAGACCTGTTTCTGTCTCAGCAGCAAACTGTCACGAAATCTGGTGACAGAGATAAGCTAAGGTCAACTAATGTTTGAGATGGCCCTAACAAAGCTAATTTTCATAATGCTAAATATGGCTTTTAGCTGTGTAAATATCTAACGGTAGCAAAATTAAACACTGAGAAATTATGCAAATATGTTTTTTCATCCATTTTATTACACTTTAAAACAGGTTGTGCCCACTTAGGAGACAGGAAGTGTGTACCGTTTCATACAATTGGGGCAGCGTGTAATTTGCTATTATTTAGAACCTTGATTAGGATAAACCCTTTAGATTTGGCACAGCCCTTTGGCCAAAAGTAATAATAAATATAAATTGTCTCCATGTTGATAATCCAACTAATCCACATGGGCCGCCAGTGTGATTGTTTGTCTTGTATATAGTCTACTAGTGTATAGTCTATACACCACACCACACCCACAAACACACACACACACACACACACACACACACACACACACACCACACACACACACACACACACACAGCCTGTCCCTCAGAGGGTAGATGAAATGGTAGATGGTGTGGGGACTAGCCAGGGAAAGAAAAAAGAGAAGGCATGTGTACAGTATTAAATGTGTGACTAAGTTTACAGGGCCACTAAACCTGCATGATTGCACACGTACAGGTCGAAAGTGCGTGCATTTTATGTTCTTTGTATTTGCGTTTTTGTTTGGGCGGTCTGTTTGAAGTGGGTGGAACCAGAGCATTGGGTGTGTGTTTTCTCTTTGACATTGATCAGTAGATATTTCTGTCAAATGGAACATTTCACAATCACAATGTTATTCTCTTTTCCATCTCCCTCACTCTGTCTGTCCCCCGCCAAGCATTTTCTACTCCTCCGCCCGTCTCACTATTTGTCTGGGAGCAAAATACAGTCATTGTTGAAATATCGACAACAACCAGAGGATACATCTGAATGTTTTTAAGGTGGTGGAGGACTACTATACATATCATTTGTTTGTCATTTATATGGAAATTTCTGCTTGGCTAGTGGTGGGGAGCCCACACATTAGATGTTTGTTTCCCAGTCGTGTGATTCCTTTTTCTTTTATACACGGTTGGGGTAACTAAGCCAATTATGTTATCACACTGAAACACCAAACAGTGAACAAGTGTTTACACACGACGTCACAAAGATAATGACTACTGCTCCACACCATTCAGCCTTGTGAAATACAGTACTTTTGAGAAATTTGATACTTCCTTTAATCTGTTAGTTAACACTTTATTCAATGCATTTTTATCATGTTGCCCGTGATCCTAAAATATTGAGTACTTTGGGTTACTGAAAATAGATTTGATTAAAAAAATGCCAACAACAATGCACAAATGAACAAGTTGTCTGAGTTAAATATTGCTTTGGTGGAGTTTATGTGAGCCGTAGTTAAGGATCAGAGCAGTTATATTGATGAAGCCGATTCCCTGCAGGCCGAGCTAAGCTGACTCCCCATGCATCTTCTTGATTGTATCCAATCGTATGCTTATCTAACATCTCACAGTCAGGGAAGTTGAAGGTCATGAAAGCACAGCAGTCCATTCCTAAGCGCTATGCATTGCTGGTCTGCTATTGATTCTCCATTATGTCTCCAATCTGATGCAGTAATCCAATAGTATCTGGGGACTGAAGCAAAGCAGAACAAAAATAAACCTATATGCATAATATGTGTCCTGGTGATAGAAACTGTAGAAACCATCTTGACTGAATACCTCTTAGCCACGATGTCATGAGCAAGATAGTCGGTTGAATGGTTGTGCTCTACTGTGGAATTACTGTTCAGTTGTTGTCACTTATTGCAAAGTACCAGGTCTCCCCATAGGAAGAGATACATTATACTTTTAAAAAAAAGTGTCTAGCATGGCTGGTGACTGGTTAAATGAGCTTTCTGATTCTTTACTATTATCATTAGCTTGCTTACTGAGACTAGGGAGGCAATATTACTACAGCCACTTAGACATGTTTTCAATTCAGATGCATTGGATTTGCATTCTCATCATACCAGACGGCCCGGTCTGCTCTCAGCAATGTATTTTCCTTGCCAGGACTGCTTGGCTACAGACTGACTATTTGACGTCCACTGGCACCCTTGGCAATATCCCTGAAACCATGGAGGAGATATTGCATGCAAGCCAGTGTTTGATCTGCACTCAAGTGTGTTTGTTTGAAGGGTGGTAGAGTTTCTGACAAGGGCGTGTGGACGAGCGGGAAGAGAGTTGTTTAGGAACAGAAAGACTGACGGAGAGAAGAGTAAGTAAGTAAAGTTTATTTATATGGCACCTTTTAAGAGCAGAAGTCACAAAGTGCTTCATAAGTAGGAAAGATAAAGTTGTCCAAGTCTGGGTTTTGACAAAGAAAGAGCTGTGGTGAGTTTGTCAAGAAAGTTTACAGTTGCAACAGCTTTGGCTTTTACATTTTTACTAGACAGTTGCTTTGTCTGTGGACAGTTTATGTGTTTTTACGTGAATTCCAAGCTTGACAACTGTGTGAAATGGCAGTTGACAAAAAGTGTAGGCTATTTGTCCTTATTTCATCGAAATTTGTCAATTGTGCAGACATAGTGTTGCACAGTTTAACATGACGTATGAAGTCTTTCATGATCTTGCATGACTTTCACAAAGGCAAACAACTCAACCCCTCTACACAGGCTAATTCTAAGGGGTTTTCATCAAGATTTGTGAAGTATGGAGTCTCCTTTTTATTGATCAGTTGTATAAAATAACCCAGTTGGTCCTCATCCAGAACACAAAACATTCATAATCTGCCAGAGGCATTGATTTGACAATGATGTACTTTTGTATTTGTAGCTCGCAGTAATGTATTTGATACTTACAACAGGGTATCAGTTAACATATGTGTAACAGTACACATGTCTTCACTCCTCACTTTTTACCCTATTATTATACTTCTGTTTGCCCGTTGTATTTGCATTTGTAATGGGAGTGTATGACAGTGGAAAGGTACGGCTGATTTACACGGCATTTACTTTCATTCCCATGTCCAACCATCTGTCTACCTCTCTTTTGTTGAGAATTAAACAACGGACCTGCTGTTGTTCACTGCAGCTGCAGGCCTCTCATGGATTGTTCTGGAAACAGTCTGTTGGAGCACCGGCTGGCTTGTGGGGTCAGGTGAGAGAGAGAGAGAGAGAGAGAGGTCAAAAAAAAAAATCCCTTTTAACACTCACTGACACTCAGGCCAGAACTGAGCAGAGAGCCAAACAGGCTCATTAACATTCCTCGGGTTCAGCGCATGCAGCCAATCATACAGTATGATGGCCCAGGTGGATCAGCATCTCATTGCAAAGTGTTGAAGAGAAATATTTGGATTCATTTCTGATGACACAGCTAATAACTGATAACGTATTGTTTTGTAAAGAACACACATTTGCCTCAGTTCCAGTCATGCGACAAACATGATCTTTTCACTTAGGATGAGCTAACAAGTTTCTTGTGACCATATGTGTTCCTTCCGAAGGGGGGAACACAAAAGACTGAATATTATTTTTAAGGCAATAGCGAATGTAGAAATAAACAAAAACAAATATCTGTAGTTGAGAGGGGTGCTTACAGCTAGAATGCATCACCATTGGTGTTGTCCCTTTTGTTTTTAGCAACACAAGAGCCTGTGCACAGATAAGGACTCAGTCTGGATATAAGAGTTTGGCGATGACTTTTAAGTGTGTGTGTGTGTGTGTGTGTGTGTGTGTGTGTGTGTGTGTGTGTGTGTGTGTGTGTGTGTGTGTGTGTGTGTTTATCTGAAGACACAATTCTCCTTTTGAAGACTGTTATTAAATATGGCTACAGCATAGTTGGTGCTTTTTGATTAGTATTGCACCTTGCAGCATTGTAACTTACTCATAGTTGTAGTGTAGCTGGTAGTAAGACTTTCAAAATATAAGTGTTTCATATATACATGTGTATATTCTTTGATAGATTCTGGAGAACATGGCGCTGCTGATGAAGCAGAAAGACATCGTACTTATGGCTCTGAGAACTGCAGGTGCATTTATATGCAGGTGGGGCATAGACTGCAGGCTTGCCAGAGCTTATAAGACAAAGTTCAAATTCTGTTGTTCTGTCTGTTGTCTTTCTATTAAGCCACTACTCCTTGTATGTGTCCCTGTTTTCCCCACTGACTCAGAGGACACACACATATGACACAGTGTCATTGACTTACAATATGTCACTTGTGCCCTTTATCTGGAGAATGAAGGAGTTAAACAGGAGAAAAGCACACACAAAAATAATAAGGAGGGAGGGAAAGAGAGTGACAGGGAGTGGTGCAGTCAAATTCATGCAGATGATATGAGGAAATGAGACGGACCAATGTTTTTGTGTCTCAGTAAGGAATTGGTTGTGCTGTGAGCTGGCCAGCGTCATCAGATCGCTTTCAGTCCCAGGGCTACACTTTATACATACACAGTTTGCAGCTCTGCTTTTTTAATGAGGTGTTATTTATCCAATGCACACACATGGCCTGTAACATGGAAGAAAAACTAAAAAACTAAGGTGGCGATGAGGAGGAGGAGGCAGCTAAACTGACAATCAGGATTGTGTTGTTCTCCAAAACAAGATTCTAATTAAAAGAGTTAGGATGGTTACTGCACACCCATGGATAAAGATTTCATGAGTGAGTGTCAAAGCAGAGATCTCTTGCTGGAGGCCAGCTATGAGTTAACAATGAGTTTAGAAATAGATAAATTGCCTCCTATCATGCAGAGATTAACAAGAAAGTGATGGCATTAAAGTGGCCTCAAACTTCTCGCAGCTAATCAAGTCTTTGCTGGTCAACTTGTTCCATCCCATCCTCAGTCACATCTGAACCTCAGCACATTGGAGGCTGTGAGCATTCCCCCCCCCCACATTTTTTATTGTGTTATCAACGCTTTGTGCGTCTGTTCTCTTGCAGAGGGTCCGCTGACGGATCCAAACTTTCTCATGTTTGCTCAATCTGACAATCAAGACATGTCGCCCTGATTGCTGTTTTGTCGGGCACAGCTTTTCATTAGGCAAGGTGAGTTTGTGCTATTGACTTTTTTAAAGATAACACATTTATAATGGAAAATGCCAATTTTATGTTGTGGAATTAGTAACAGTAATTTTACTTTATCACAATTTTATGTCAGTTCTTTGCATCTCTTTTAGATGTCAACCACAACAGAAAATGGGATGGGAGGGCCTTGGAGCACAAGCAGAGAGAAAACATACAAAAAGGTAAAAATAGGACTATTCACACTAGAGCTTTACTGCATTTGGTTTTATTTGACTCTTAAGATGAATGTTAACCTGTTTCCACAATATTTATTTTGGCATGCAGCCGTTTAGAGCCAACAAGTCCAAAAGGTCTTTAATTCTGAGCCTGCGTTTTCACATGAGTCCTTATAAATGTCCTTCTACAGCACAAAATGTCCTAAACCCTGCCAGGGCCGGCTGCCAGAGATCAGTCAAGTGCTGGTCACACTTGTTTTTTTTCCCTCTTTTTTTAAACTTTAAACGTCACTGCTTATGGCAGCATTTCTTAAGATGTCACATTACAAGGCTCTCCACAGTGGCTACCACTGTTCAGGTTGGGAGTAAAAAAGTCTTTTTGTGATGGCTGCTCACGCAACAGAAGTACTAGTGTGTTTTTTTTTTATCCCGGCCTTTTGGGGTTTTCAATGTGTTTAGTGTGCGGAAGCTATGCTACAAAATTGTACTATACAGTACAACAGTCATGTACTTTAATGTCTCAATGTCTGACCTGATTTCTTAATTTTGATGCCATCTACTACATGTGTCAAAGTTTGAATTGTGAAAATAATTTGTTATATTTAACTAAAGTCTTTAAATTAAATATGAAAATGGCTCAAGCCATTATTGCTTTTCGGCTTGCCTTTTCTTTTTTTCAATCTTTTAAATTTTATTTTATTTCACCTTTATATTTTCAGGCGAGTCATTAAGAACGTGGCCTGAATCGTTCACATGTATATTTAATTGCGTATGTAGTGAGGATAGCAGTGACAGTATGATATAATAGTCTGACTAATGAAATGTTTTCTCTTCTATGTCCCCATCTAGACAACGTCATCAGCCTTGAAGGGGGCCATTCAGCTCGGCATTGGCTACACAGTGGGCAACCTCACCTCCAAGCCTGACAGAGATGTGCTTATGCAAGACTTCTATGTCGTGGAGAGTGTCTTTCTTCCTAGGTCAGTGTTACTTAGCATCAACCCACACAGACATGTATACATACCTTCATACTTGCACACACAGCTTCTATACACAGGAAGACATTTTCAATAATTTATACATCATCTGAAGCAATTGTTCAACGTGTGAAAATTGTGTAGCAATGGTTTGCTTATTGCCTTCCAAATATCAGACTTTTGCATAAGCTCAAGGTTATTGGTCTACAAGAGCCAGTGAAATGAAGATTGTTTCATAAAAAAACAGATTATGTGTAGCTGGTAAATGGCTGCTCTTTGGCTGTGACAGTTTTCTGATTCTGCAAAGTATGAATGAATGGAAAGCGACTGAAGAGCGTCTGGCTGCTCAAATGTTATATGTCTAGGTTTTGTATTAAAGACATTTAATAAACTATTATTAATCATGCTCAGTGGAAATTGCCAGCGCTGGACATCCAGTCCAAAGAAATTATGCTGCTTCCACAAACTGCCACCGTCATCATTTATCAACAAAGTGAATTTTGCTAGTCATGAAACAGGGATAAAACTATTTTAGTGGATTACTCTGCCAAGAACTGTGAAATCAGCTTACTGTGTGTCTCTTACTGCCACAGTGCAAAACATATGTCAGTGTGGCCGCTCGGTCATCTCAGGCTGTCTTCACAATCACATCATCAGCTTAAATAGACTTTTGACGTAATCCAAAACAGACCCAGGGCTTCTTTAAAAGTGGGACTTTGTGATTTAGGTATTTACACATGCATTAATGCACAGTTGATAGTTAGACATACTGTATCTATTTTAGTTTTGTTTGTTTTTACAATTAATCACAATGCCACCTAATAGCACTTATAGTCTCACAGCAGAAAATACAGTCTGTTTAGAGGATCTTATCATTTGGTGTTCGCTATTATATAAACAAAATAGGTGAGTATCAAAGAAAATGTGTTCATTAGTATCACTCAAGCATCGGGAAGAGAATTGTAGTCCTACCAAAAAATAGTTTGTGGTTTACTTTTGAGATGCTGCACCAGGATATGCAAACTCATTATGTTTCAATGCAAATCTGGTCTTGGCACGCACATAGGCATTTTACTGCTGGGCAACCAAATCCAAACATTACTCTTGGTTTCCGTGCCTACAGTAATGAGTGTTTAAAAAAAACTGCTGTTGCTTTGCTAAGATAGTGAAGTACAAAACATCAGTAGCCTCAAGTGAGTCTGTTACATCAACATCAATCTGCATTCCGCATTGTCAAGCCTTTTTCCCATACGGGCGAAATAAAACAAAAAGTAGAGTATTCGTCAGGGTCAGTTTTTCACTAAAAAAACATCTGAGAAAAAAAAAAATCAAGACTACATGGTAAGGAAAATATAAATTACAGATACCACAACAAGCTAAACATAATCTTCAGGAAGAGAAGTCTTACATGTGGCATGTGACATAACTGGTTCCCTCTTTATTATCTTTACTGTCTCCAAGTGTTTCTGTTCTGTTTTGTAATTGCACACAAACACAAACCCTTCTCTTTCTCTTAACTGACGGTATCCTGAGAGAGCGGCTGAGTACGGAGACGGCTCTCAGATGCTTTTATTGCTTCACTTCCACTCACCAGTCTTCTTCCTCTTGTTGCTCCTCTCTGGAGGTTTTTCCACTGTTGTCTATTGGATGACTGGAGATGTCGCAGACCGCTTTGACTCCCACACAAGCATGCACGCAGAGAAACACACACACACACACACACACACACTGTTTTTTGTTTCTCAGTGCATGTATCTCTGACAACCAGCACCCATCTTTTACGAGGAAGACACACACACGCACACACAAGCACACACGCACACACAGATGGCTCTCTGATTAGATTGAATGAAACTTTTCCAGGTGCGTTGTGTTGTTAAATGGTTTCCATGCAAGCCATATGTTACAGTCATATACTGTCAGTCATTGATGATAGAACATTCATGTTGTCCTCACACACTGAACAGAGCAGTCCGATTTCATTGAAGTGTAATCACAGGTATCATGTTACACAGCAGGGCCTGGCTTTTGCCTGTATCCCATTACCGATATAGCACTAGCACAAAACAACAACACAGTAGCCTCTTCACCTAGAAAACCATCCAAGTACTCAGAATATTAACCAGATTTAGAGGCGCCCTGGAAAGCAAAACCCTTTTATTAACCTATGTCTTGTAGATTTACGGTCAGTGTGATTGATTTCAAGGAGTTTATGTAATGAAAGACTCGACGGATGACTCACGCTAACCTCCTTAGACATACTTAGTCCTGTGTGGTGGTGTCAGTGCTGGGACACAGGTCACAAAACCGGCTTGTCTTTGTCAAAGCCCATCTGACAATGTCAGTTTTACCAGCCCAGTAAAATAAACAAAAACTATAGGTTATTTGTGTTTTTTTTTTTATTTTGACCTTTTTTCTTTCTTCCCTTGAGTCAAAGCTCATGTGTTCTGTGGTATTGTTAAGATCCAGTAATCACAGCCACCTTCAGTCTCCAGGCAAATAATTCTATACAGGCCAGCTTTTCAACACAATGCTGGTGGATTTGGGTTCCCAAGGATAACTTAACTGAAGCCTGTTCATGCATGGGTGGAGCACATTACAAGAAAATCAATAGCCCAGGCACAAAGATTAGGTGTTCACTTTCTCCCTGGTTCTGCCTGCATGTCACCTTGGTTAGAGAATGACATGTGACACGTTTCACTTCTATAATGTCACAGGTTTTCTTTATCCCCCCTAATGCACCATTATATGTTTTTGTTTCTTGGCATGCTTGGTCATTGATCGCACATCCCAGTGAGGGAAGCAACTTGACCCCAGCACATCACTATCCTGACTTTCGCTTCAAGACCTACGCCCCGCTGGCCTTTCGCTACTTCAGGGATCTGTTCGGCATCAAACCAGACGATTACCTGGTAAGACTAAAACCTGGCTGAGATGAAACTGGTTAATATTTGTTCTACCTTCACATGACAATCCAATCATAAAGTCATAATAATGTCCTTAAATGCAGTTCTTGTGCTTTGTAACAACTAATTTGCTAAATGTCATGCATGTGTGGGGAGTAAGGGTCAAACAAGCATACAAATTGTATACCTAAAATAAGTCACAATGAAAACTCAGATCAAATTAGCCCACTATGTGTTAAGAGGTTTACCCCGAAAAAATTACTTAAAGGAATTCTACAGAAATAAAGTTTGACGTTTTGGGAAACACGCTTATTCTCTGCTGGTTTCCTGGCCCAGAAGTCACTGCCAAGAAATAGCCCTGCACATAACCCCATGTAAAACAACAAATTATGTTTTTTACACTTCCGTTTTTGTATGAAGCTTATATGAGCTTTAGTAGAGGCTAGGTGTCATACCAAAGGGGTTTAGCCTCTCCTCTCTAAGCGTAGCTCCTATGACTCTATTGTAATGCTCCGAAGCACTCACCCGTCGTTAGCATTCCATTGACCGCTATTCATTTTTACGTCAATTTGACAGCGAATAACTTTACATCTGAAGCGTTTAAAGACTCTATTTGTCCATTTTTTATTTCTAAAGAAAATGACATTGTATAAAAGGCTCCATTACCTTGTATCTCACGTTATGGCTCCGTAGCAGACGTTTTTGTAAAAATTTAAACGATTGTGTCATAACCAAGTGACCTTGCTGTCGCATAGTCAACAAATCACCGTATTGTCAGGAGCAGTTCGGAGACAGTGTCAACTTATAGTGGCTATTTAGTTTTAATTATTAATGTTAACTAGCATTTAAGTTAGCAATAATTAACCTGTGCCTATGTTATCACCTAACATATACCTAAACTCTCCGTCTCTGCAAGATTGGGAATGATTAAGATTTCTCTTGGCACAGCTACCAGAGGACTTACAACTTTCAGACAGGTTGCTCACATCACATCTGTGTCTTCAAGCTCAGTTGGAGGCTGCGCAGTAACGGTTAGCACTCACTGGAAAAGTCCTTCTGATATCCTTCACTGGTGTCTGTCCAGAGCGATGGAATCTGTTGGTCCATTTCTTTAACTGTCTATGGTCACACCCTGTTTCCAGTCTTTATGCTATGTTAAGCTAACTCCCATCTGGCTGTGGCTCTATATCTAGTGGACAGATATGAGAGTGGTATCAATCATTTCTAGCTCTTGACAAGCGCATGAATAAGCATCTTTCCCTTTTGCGTTAGCAGTTCTATCTATCAGTGTGTCTGCTAAAAACCTCTCTGGTGCAAGCAAATACTCCATGCTGAACCACACACTTTATTTCTGTAGATTTCTGAAGTAGATTTGTTTTCTAATTTTAATTTTTTTATTTAACATAGCAAGAAATGACAGGTGGGACTAAAGCAAACAGAACATAATACCTGGGGTGACATGATGTTGTTAACACGACGGGGCAACACAAAACATTCAAACAAAGACAAGAGAGCAAATGCTACATGTTATGGTGTGGGGTGTTTGTATCTGTGGTGTAGGGTTGTTGTGTGGGTGTGAGTGTGTCTTTGTGAGTGTAGAGGAGCCATAGGGAGTGAGGCTTAAAGATAAAGAAAAAAAGAGAGAGGGGAAAGTATTGGTCCCATGGTCAGACCCTTTTTGAAATTTTCTTACCTTTCTTTCCAAATTTTGGTAGCAGTTTTGTTTATGTTGTTTTGTTATGGAGACAGTGATTACCCTCCCCAGGCCCTGGGGAGGAAGCTGGCTGGGTGGGGTCATGCTCTGTTGCCCCTTTGCCCAGCCTGAACAGCCCTCTGACCCAGTGGGAGAGAGCCTGCTCATGTACTTACATATGGACTTACATGCATACATACAGTACATACACATGCATATGTATGTATGTATGTATGTATGTATGTATGTACAAACACATCATTTAGTTAGGCATCAGGCCACCCCCAGTAGTTTGCTCGTAGTTGTTTGTTTCATTGGTTCTCTGTTTGCACAATACCAATAAAAAAACAACTATTGCTCGCATAAACAAGAGACAATTGCCTCTTGATTATCTTGCTCCTGAATTACTTCCCATTGCCTGAATACTAATCTTCAACCTCAGTGTGTAGCTAAATGCGACAGAATTCAACGTGCATTTTATCGAGCAGTGGGTGGGTAATGCCACACACCATCTGTGCAGGGGAAAGACAAGATAGAAGGAAGAAGTCGGGGCAAAACACGACACAACATATATTGGAGGTTATGACTGAGCTAACGGAGCGTGCCCTCATTACAACACCTTTAACCAGCTCCCAGTGCTGAATGAAGTCAGCAGTTTATTCTGTGATTTCCCAGCACTTTAAGACACAAACACACACTGAAAAATAGACAAAGAAAAAGAGAGTCATGACCGTGGATGTCCAATATCATTCACGGGCCGTGTTCAAACACGTCTGTCGAAGCCCTTGTTTATGTGCTCCACATGCTTTACTTGTATGTTATTTAATTTTCTGCTCATTGAAGTGTATACCTCGTTGCCGTATTCATCCCTACTCTGCACGTATGCTTCTTGCTCGGAACAAAATTAGATATTGTGTAATCTTGTTTGGGCTTCATCATGTTATGTTGCCGTTTCAATATTTTCTGTCTACCTGCAAGCCTTTGAAAACACCAGCAGCTGCATTCTCGTTCTTGGATGCCAAATTAATTTCTGCATAATTGAAAGACAAAAGGCTCTGGAAGAGAGACAAAGACAAAATGTGACTTGGAGGCAGTAGAGGAAGGATGGCACAAAGTACAGCAGCTTAGAGGATTTAGTCTTGATTGATGTCCTTGAGGTGATGGTGAATTCATTCCGACTAGGACCACATAGTAGAGTCTAATTAAAAGAGAACACACACACACAGTATCTGGAATGCAGATGCAATAAACCGCAGATGTGTTTGTGCTTGTAACTCAACGTGACTGCAGTAGGTCATCACAGAAGAGTCTCTGGAGAGAGCAGGATGCCTCGAGTATTTCTCCTCTCTTCTGAACATGTTCTCATAACGCACTGATTAACATCTAACATTGCTCTTTAGTTAGCAGCCCTCGTAGTCTCTCCCTCACACGTCGATTGCCACATAGAGATAAAGGCTCTCAATCGTTTTTTTGTTTTTTTTTAAGATGCAGCACAAGCAGTAATTGCTCCATAATATCCTTTGGACAAGGAGCTTTTGTTGCTGTCCACATTAGTGGACAGTTGGCCTTATTGTCATAAGCAAATGTCTGTAGACTTTATTAAAGTTTGTCAGACAGTTTTGAGCTCATGTGATCAAGATCTGGTATTTCTGACGTTAACTCTTTTGTGTGTATGAACAATTAAAGTAAGGTTGACAAAAATCCGCTTTCATTGACATTCTGGTAATGTACAATATATCAATTGAAAGTATGTGTATCATGGACTTTTTGCTCTGGGGCTTTAATTACGGTTTTAATGATTTGGACTTGGCCCCTTAGTTCCAACTAAGTAAATCTCAATGCTGCAACATTCAATGTTAGTATAGTTTGTTGTATAGTTTACCCGTGTACGTGCAACTTATGACAACAGTTTGTGGAAGTCCCATTCCTGTTTCAACATCCCAGAGCCCCTATGCACAGAGCCACATCCATAAAGAAATGGGTTTCTGAGTTTGATGTGGAAAAACTAGACTGGCCTGCACAGAGCCTTGACTTAAACCCCATCTCACACTTTGGGGGTTCATTTTAACAGTGTCTTACCTCATTGATGCTCTTTTGGCTGCAGCAAGGCACCAGAATGCGTGAAAAGCATTCACAGCTATTATAGCTGCATATTGAGGATTTTGGAATTATGTTTAGCAATCACGTATCAATGAATGTCCAGGTATACTCTTACTTTGTTTGAATGCCTACATAATTTTGCCCACATAGTGTAAAATTAAGCCACTAAAACAAAAATACTTGTATTTGAAAAAGCAAAACTAGTTGCTCTAGTTATTGTAAATACCCCAAGGCCAGTGAGGATTTGCTACACACTGTTCTTCCGCTCTGAATAAACAAAAAATGCCTGTGGGGTAGAATCTTTATTATATCATGCTTTCCATATAAACTTTAAATAGTGCATTTTGTCTTCTTCTGTACAATAGTTTATCTGTTTAGAGATGTCTGTCTGTGTTCAATTGGAGCTGTTTCCTAGAAGTTTGACCTCTGTTTCATGTACAATATTAAACATATATTTTTGTGTTTTTCCTTCCTCAGTACTCCCTCGTAAATGAGCCTCTAATTGAGTTGACCAACCCGGGGGCCAGCGGCTCTCTATTCTACCTAACCAGCGATGATGAGTTCATCATTAAAACCGTCCAGCACAAAGAGGCCAAGTTTCTCCAGAGATTACTACCTGGATACTATATGGTGAGACACTTAAAGTTTCTTCATGAGTTCGCCAGCACCTAGTGAGGTGGCAAAAGTCCACTTTTGAGTGTTAAAGGAGTGTCTGAAACCCTCTTAATGTTGAATTTAAAGAGATCACTTAGTAGATGCTTAAGTCCCATAAATGAGATGCAGTGAAAGTTCTCATTAGCTCCAGCTGTAGGGCACCATCAGTCAAGGGGATGGAGGACACTTTAGTGGAGACACAGAAGTCAAACACTTCTATCATTTTGCTCACTTATTCAATTCTAATAAGTAACTTAATTAACTTGTGAGACCTCTCGCACTCAGAGTGGCTTCAACCTCACAATTCTTTAAACTGAGGAAGAGAAATGAGCCAACAAACAGCAGTAAAACATGATTGCAATAAAAACTGAATTGCGACTCCAGTTGTCTTTCACTTCATAGAACCTGAACCAGAATCCACGCACGCTGCTGCCAAAGTTCTACGGACTGTACTGCATCCAGTCTGGAGGCATCAACATCCGACTGGTGGTGATGAACAATGTGCTGCCGCGCTCTGTCAAAATGCACTACAAATACGACCTGAAGGGATCCACTTACAAGAGACGAGCATCCAGGAAAGAGAGAGAGAAGGCCTGTCCGACGTACAAAGACCTGGACTTCCAGGACATGCATGAAGAAGGGCTTTACTTTGACACAGAGACGTACAACAACCTAATGAAGACCCTGCAGAGAGACTGTCGGGTACGTGGTTTTAGCAGTGTGTGGAGCGAGCGATCTTTGTGTGCTCATTCTTGTCTTTCTCTGTTCATTGGATCGGCTTTGAAATAGCAAAGTCATACCAAAACAGGAAGGCCACTATTATTCCATAAAAGAAAGCTGTGCGACACACAAAATAAAGTCTAGAAGGAGGTCATTTTTGTTTCATTATTAGAATACTTTCCTTCTGAAGGAAATATTCTGATAATAAAACAAAAACGACCCGTGATGCAGTGCCACATAGTGTAGCCATTACATCTGGTGCCATATCAGAGCTTAGAGCAGATTGCTTTTTAACCTTGGAAAGGAAGCTTAAACACATGCAGCTCTATCAATCAACCCCATTGTGTACTAGTTCAGGGCACTGAGTGTGCATCTTAGATGGGAAAAAATGTTTGGAACATTTTTGAATAATATATATTTTTTAAATTTAATTAATGTGTTTACCAGTAGGACTGCATAGTGTTTCTACTATGCAGTCTAAGCTCTCCATTTGACCTGGGCTCTGTTTTCCCGTCTCTGCGCTGCAATGTTTCATGTCTCCAAATACTAAATGTGATTAAGACATGATCCTGGTAGCGTGAGAGACTCTGAGCTCCATCCAAAGATAGTCCTCTAATCAAAAGGCTTGCATTCTTCTCCATTTTAACGCTGGATCGTGAGTTTAAGTATTTCCCTGCTTTTAGAAGTGTAAAAATGGATCACAGCAGACAAAATTAGTTATCTGAAATTGCCCAGACTTCATAATTTCACATCCTTTTTGTCTATCTACATTGCATTAGTGCCAATTAAATTGTTTGTTTAAAAAAAAAAAAAAAAAACTGAAGGAGACTGGAGACTGAAGAACCGTGTACAAAACATTTTCAAATTCTGTTGTTTACGCACCACAATTATAATGCAAGGAACTAGTCTCCAGGCCTCTAAAATAGCAACAACTGAGTCAAACTACACAATAAATCTTTTTGGCTGGTTACTCAGCAAACTATATAATTGTGCAGTGACATTCCTACCATGTTTTCCTAATGCAGACAAGGTGGTTGGCCTCTTGGGATAGCTTTATGGGTGATAACAATGTGACTTCCTGACACTGATGCAATGTGTTTTACCCTTACAGTTGCAGGTTAATGATGGGCTTTAAAGCCCCCTGTGTTGCAATCCCATTTGTTCTGGTTGACATACAGTAACTGCACCCCACACACACACACACACACACACACACACACACACACACCACACACGCACACACACACTCTGACATTCAACTTGGACTCTGACCAAGATATTACTGTAAGTTTGGACCCAGAGACCAGAAGGAAAGGCTTCCTGCTTCACCTTACAGACTTGGCAACTTTGCATGACACTGTTCAGCTATCACCTTAATTACTTCCATTACACCAGCCTTAACTTAAAAATTGTATCACCAGTCTGTGATTGATGGCGCATGGAATTGAGTTGGCAGTAATGAGAAGTGTGATGCTGTGATATAAGCTTGTTTGGCAGCAGAGCACTCTTCTCTTCTCTCCTTGGCTCTCCTGTGTGTTGTTGAAAGGCAAATTTTACACTACACATGAGATGACATGACTTTCATTAAATCTTCTGGTTCTGCTACATTACTTTGTGATTTAGTGTTTCTCTTTTGGGAAAGTGGATTCCAGAAAACCTGTTTGAACAGGTGTGACCAACTGTTGCTTTCCCACCCTTTAATTAAAACAGTATCTCTTTCGCACAAACCTGGGTCCCTTGTGATGTTTAGAGAAAGATTACCAGAAATACAAAGATATGTCAAGTGATCTCCTCAGGTTATGGTCCTTCTCATCATCATTAACCAATATGCTTACTTTGTCGATGTCCTCTATTTTCTTAAGCAGATTGCAGCCAGAATGGCAGTGCTTCCTTTACATAACCGCTCATTCACATTTACAACCTTGCCCCAACGAACCCAGGACATGTGCTGTCTACACTCTATGTGTCATGTGATTCACATGCCTCTGTGTGCCACATTTTGCATGTATAAACTCTATGGTGTAGTGTGTATGTCTGTATCTATGGAAGGGAGATTGTTGAGCAGCAACTGTGTTGTAGAGTTTGTTATTGTCCTGGCTTCCTGCGCTCCCCTCCTGAGCGGGAAGCAAAGTGCCCTCTAAGCAGAATGGTTGTCCATTTCCATGAGTAAGCAGCTAACCCCTTCACCCCAGAAGGGGCTGCGGACCAAAACACAGAGGAGGGGTTGGCATAAGCTAAGTAACAGAGGGTGAGGGGCTGGGTGTGAAAAATACATTTTAGCTATTTTTCTGGTGCTTTGTGTTGGGATTACTGTTTGATGGGAATGTGGGAGGTCAGAGTTGAGTTGAAGCAGAAAGTGATAAGACAAAGAGGAGGATGAGCAATGCGTTTGAGGGAATCCAAATTTCCGCTATGTGGAACACGGCTAGGGCAATAGGGTACGCTTTCTTCCTTTTTAAGTCTACTCTCTTCATTACTCTGCAGCTCCCCTGATACTCCCCAAATGCCAAAACAACACAAGGCATTAATAATTCATGTTGGACTGTAACTACAGAGAGAGTGAGACAGAGAGGGTATATTAATGAGATTTGTGATTTGAGGAGACAGACACGAGGATGATAGTGATGCTGATGATGATGTCAAGCTGTTGAGACACTGTTGTTCACAGCACAGTTGACAGTTGAGACCTTGTCATGTTGGGGACAACCCAAGCCAAATGATAAGATGATCTATGTACTGTCTTAATTCTGTTTGAGAATTTGTGAAATAGGAATCCTTTGATTGCACACACAAACTAAAATGCAGAAATAATTATTCAGACAATGAAGGCTTGCATTCTTGGACAATGATGGGTTGCATAGCAGCCAGTGTAGCCAATCATAAACAACAATTTACTGTATGGGCTTCCCCACTTCTCACCCATGGGATCCTATGACAACAATGGTTTCTCTCACTCTCAGACACTGAAAACCAGGACCCTGACCTTCCAACAACAAGGTCCATTACCACATTCACTACACATGGCTAAACTTGTGCGTAGGTCTGAAACTAATAATTATTTCCCATTTTCAAATAATAAAAGTATTTTTTCTCTATTAATCAACTCATTTCTTGGTCTATAAAATTTCAATAAATTGTGATAAACTGCTTTTTAATTTTAAAAAGCCCATGGTGATGGCTTGTCTTGTTAATTAATGTGAAACAGCATGCTCTGATTCCTATTATATGAGATCACAACATGCAGTATTAAGTGATTACAATTAATACTATTACAAACATGAGGTGTTGCTTTTGGAGCAAGTTTTTATCAGGAACAGAAGAAGAAAAAAGTTACCAAAATCGAGACATTTTGTGTAATTAAAGATATTTATCAAGTCTATGTGTCTTTATACAAATGATAAAATGAAAAGCCACTTGTCTATAATCTGATATGTTGTGACATGGGTAGCAGGTTGTACTCATTAATTATATATGCTTTAGTGACTATAAGTGAATATTAGATTGTAACTCAGAGTCAGTGTATACTTGGGATGAGTGATCCAGCTGGGCTACATAAAGGAGTATAAGAGACTCTGTGTTCTGTCTATTGAGCGGGCAGACTCAGATTTAAGAAAGCTTGCTGTGTATTAGTGTCACTGCAAAGTGGGGCACGCCAGTGAACACTATGGGGAGCTCTGCAGCCCTAGATGGGTTGAGGAGGGCTTCAGGGTGGAATACACTGAGAAACATCAGAGATTTGTTAAAATCAGGGGATGCTGTGACAAGGATTAGCCCATTCACTGAGAAAACTGTATTGGAAATGAGACCCAGACTTGGTAGCTATTGCCTCTAAGTAGTATTCCCTTCCACAAGTGATTATTGACTAGTTTTCTCTGCCTATAGATACATAATTTTTCAAAATCCAAAGAAAACCTTTTGCACTAACAACCACAGAAATGCAGCTGTTTTCTCTCAGCTGTGATGGTTTGATTGTTTGCCTGGGAAAGCTGGGGTCCGGACACACAGTAATGGCCTTCTGTAGGCAGCCTTGTGTGTGTGTGGCTCTATGCAAAATGGCTGCCGTTTGAATAGGCTGTGGGAGTTTTAGTGAAAGGATGCAAATCGTTGATATGTAAAAGGCAAAGCTCAGACAAAAGCCCCAGTGTTTGAGTCGGTCATTAAATCTATATCTGTGTTTGTGTATTTGTGTATGAATGGGTGTGACTTTAAACTTCAACAGTTTCTATTACAGATGCAAACTGGATTAACAACTAACACTAAAAGTATATTATTTGCCCATGCATTGAAAATGGCTTATCTAGTGAGATATAAGAGGAAGTTTTTGGTGAACTTCAAAACACTGGTCTCACATTCTTCACAGAAATAGGCCAGTTTTCTCTAGATTCTGGGTTACGGCTCTCTTTGATAATATCAGTAGTTTTTTGTTTTTTTATTGCATCCAATCTAATGTCACTACAGTATGTTGTATTTTTGGCAGTCTCTTCTTAAGCCTGGCTTTCCCTATCTTCTAAACTTCCTCTTTGTGGCTTTTCATCAGTAAAGATACACACATTAAAGCTGTATTACAGAGGGTTTATCAAGAGATCTATGATTCTCAGAAAATACCTTTCACTTCTCCCTTTCTGATAACTCGTGCTTTCTTTGCCACACCATTGTATTCCCTTAATTATTCAAGTCAGGAATTATAAACCAATACAGTAACTGTTTTTTTTTCCAGTCTACAGTAGGTCATACAGTAAGATAAGCCTGGCTACCTGGCAGTGACCCTGATCCCGTTCCCAGATCAAGCTCTTGCCTCTTTCTCTACCCTTGTCTTGCCATGGCTGCTACACTCAAGCACAAGGAGACATGAAGTCACACAATCTCTGGGAAACTAGGCCTAAGGCTCCTAAAGGTCAACGTGTAACACTAAGCTCACTGTAGAGGAACACCTTGTTTATTTAGCTCAAAACTGGTTTACACTGAGATTTCCTTTAGCAAGCGCAACGCCTTTGAGGCGCTGAAGTGTGTTGCGTGATGAAAATGTTTTTGGAGGAAACCCAGGTGTTTTTCAAAACATTTAATAATCTCGCCATATTTACCGTCTTCGAGCTGAAGGTGAAGTCAGGAGAATAATTTATTCAGTGTTCAAACAGGTCCTAGAAAATGTGAAATATCTTGTTGTTACAATCCGGCTTTTGCCATTTATGATCAAAGGATTCTTCTTGTAACAACTCCATGTCTTGTAACTTGCCATAGGTGCTGGAGAGTTTTAAGATCATGGACTACAGCCTGCTGCTAGGTGTGCACGTCCTGGACCACAGCCAGAGAGAGGGGGGTGAGCCAGGCCAAGCAGGGGGCGATGGGAGGAGACCTGTTGGTCAGAGGGTGCTTTACTCCACTGCCATGGAGTCCATCCAGGGAGACGGCAAGGCTGCAGAAGCCCTCACCACTGACGACACGTGAGTTGGTTCAGCTTGGAGAAAAACACACATATTATCCACACATATTTGGGCATACACACTCTGCCTCTGTCTGTGTCATAATCTCCACATTTTCTCTCACAGATACAGTTATACAACCATGTTCATAGCTCGCACAGGACACTCAGTGTACACACTGCTCTATGGCTCTAATATAACCATAGCTACCAAAATACAAACACAGCCACTGTTTAGCATATTTACAGCACTACTTATGAATGTAAATACTGTACGTGCCTCTTTTCCAACATTTGTGCAGTGTTTCAAGTATTGCAGAAGAAGAACAGTAGCTGATTTCTGACTGCTGGTGTGTTTTTACTCTTTTTTTAGAATGGGTGGGATCCCTGCCAAAACACACAAAGAAGAAAAGCTGCTCATCTTCCTGGGTATTATAGATATTCTACAGTCATACAGGTACTGATCTTTGTGAGATCATATAAACCTGCTGTGATTGTATTTCTAATAATTGGGCTTTCTTCTTCTAACTGATTGGATCTGTTGACTTTTGGTGCCACAAGTAGTAAATGTCTCATCACTGACAATTAGGAGGGAACGTGCATGAATAGCTAAGGACTGACTAAGGAGTATGACAGCATGGCATCATTCTCAGAGTAACTGTTTTGATTGATGTTTGCCCTATGACAAGACTTCTTAATGTTAAATTATCACCCTGCATTGATGGAAAGCCACTTTAGCTCACTCCTAAAAGGATTTTTTTTTTCTACCTAACATAATTTAAATGGAGACAGCAATCTATATGTCTTCTTTATTTATACATTGATTTTTCTTTTCTACCTGAGAGCAAAAGCGCAGAGTGACAGGAAAAAGCCTTTTGGCTCATCGGCTTTTAAAACTGGTGGAGATTTAAAAGCATCAAATAAATCTGTGTCATCCTGGTTGGTTGAGGCATACAATGCACACAGAGTGGGCGAGGTGAGATCGGGTCGGGGAGGAAGGATGAATAGTCCCAATTTGTCTCCACATATCCT
Source organism: Etheostoma spectabile (assembly GCF_008692095.1). Classification (NCBI taxonomy): domain Eukaryota; kingdom Metazoa; phylum Chordata; class Actinopteri; order Perciformes; family Percidae; genus Etheostoma; species Etheostoma spectabile. The sequence continues at coordinate 9,229,429 of NC_045737.1, forward strand.
GCTTGCTTCCCTCAAAGATAATGTTACGATATTTTAAACTTTCTAGTATTTTCTGCCTAACTGCTGAAAACCTGAGTTTTATGTTGTGACAAGAGGGACGTGTCTCAGGTTTCATCAAGCATAAAGGGGGTGTTTTGGGGTAAGTGGATACATTTGTGACAAGGCTTCTTCTTGTTTTGTTTCTCCCCAGGTTCATAAAAAAATTGGAACACTCATGGAAAGCCCTGGTGTACGATGGTGTAAGTTGATAGCCAGCTCGTATCTGACACTGCTGCTTTCATGAATGAGCCTTTTATTTGGTCATATACTCTACATACGTCTACTAGTGGCTGTCTGATAAAAGCCCTGCATTTTCCCTGCCTGTCCTCAGGACTCCGTCTCGGTGCACCGGCCTGGGTTTTATGCCAGCCGCTTCCTCAAGTTCATGAGCACGCGTGTCTTCAGGAAGACTCAGCGTAAGTCTGCAGGTTAATCATTTTCGCACAGAGGGAGGGAAAAGCCGCCAACATGCAAAAAGAAAACAAAGAGAAGGGGCAGCAATGGGAAGTAGGAGATCCTCGCCTGATAAGAAGAGTCAGTCTGTAGGCAGTTTTTTATGATGTACTGCTGGGAATGTGTGTGTCACTGTAACATAATTAGATTGGTGGTAATTCACTTAAAGTAATTGGTGTATTGTTTCCTTGCATTGTCCTGCTGATCACCCAGAGCATTGCCTGTTCTTGCCTGTTATTGTCTTCTATAGTTAGCTGTTATATAAGAATTTAAGACACAGGAGTCATTATGTGTAGAAATGAGAGCTTTGATTCAATTTCAGCATGAATTCTTTGGACTGAAAGACTCCATGTTGGTTATGTGTAAGCAATCATGTGGCTAGGTCGTTCAAAACAGATTGAGTTTGTTGTTAGGCAACAGGAACTGGAACAGAAAGAAAAAAATACATTAAAAACCACCAAGATGGATTTGAAAAAGCTTGATGTGAGCGTGGCTGTAATTAAAGCCAGGAAGTAGTTTTGGAACTTCTCATTAAACCAACTATAGTACCATTGTTATGCAACCATTCAGGTCCCCCTGTGGAAATGAACAGGGCTGACGCAAAGTTTTGGGGACTTAGCCGTGCTATTAACCATCGCCAAGTCCCGTCAGAGGGAGATGACAGGAAAGGATTTAATTTCATGCCCTGCTTGGGAGGCAAAATGAGGATGGTTTCGGGGACATTTGTGTAATTGTCATTGTGCATTGCGCCCTTCTAATTTGTGAGGCAGAGCATTGGAGTTTCACTGTTTGAACATTGATTCAGTCAGAATAATCTTTCCACTATCTCCTCCAATTATCTTCCCCTTTTACTCTTTCTGCTTCTCTGAATATTTGTATCTCTCTCTTTTCTTTTCTTTGCCCTCACTTGCTCCATCCTTTTTTTTGCTTTGCAGCACTTCGATTCTCCCCTTCAAAGAGGACTCGTACGTCCATCCCGGCTCTGAAGTCGTGCTCACAGGAGATCCTTTCATCGCAGGCAGATGAGAGGAACGAGGAGGACAGGAGGGACAGGCTGGGAGGAGCATGCAGCCTGGCCAGTCTGGACACACAAGGTACACAAAACAACACTTTTTTTTTAGAAAAACCTAAACGATTATATCATAAATGCCCTTGCCATTTTACCACTATCCTCAACATGTTTCTCTCGCTATCACTGGTTGATACTGTGTTTGGCCTTAATGGAAAGAAAACCGAGGCTACCTTGTTATTAGCAGCCCATCAGATACCAAATTTGCACGTGTGCGTCCATAGCGCAAGTGTAAAAAAAGAGTGTGTAGTTTTAGCTGTGTTATCCTGAACTCGCTCTTATGATCCTAAGATGACCCCAGTACAAGAAAATATGTGAATCAGCTGTTTGAGACAAGGTGAACGTTTCTGCAGTGATGCACACATTCAGCAACAGCAACATTTGACCTTTGTGTGGTGAAGAAACAGGGATGACCGGAAAGAGAAGTCATGTCTCCAACTGTGACGCAACATACTATAAAGCAAATTGGTTTGTTCCACTTCCTGACTCTTTCTTTATAGTTACTAAATCAGTCTCAAAGAGGAAGGAGAAAAATGGTTTTACTCCGTGGAGTTGATACTCAGTGTCAGTTTTATTGGAATCATTACATCACTTTACTTCAATCAAATTCTCATGCCCTGCCTTAACTCAGCCTTTAAGCTTGTTAAAACTTTCCACAACAGAAAGCACAAGGCGGGCGGCTGTGGCTCAGTGGTAGAGCGGTTGCCTGTCAATCGGAAGGTTGGTGGTTCGATCCCTGCCCCTGCAGTCATTGTCAAAGTGTCCTTGGGCAAGACACTGAACCCCGAGTTCCCCCCGGTGCTGCGCATCGGAGTGTGATTGTGTATGAGTGTATATCTGATGAGCAGGTGGCACCTTGTACGGCAGCCCCGGCCCCAGTGTATGAATGTGCGTGAATGGTGAATGTTCCCTGTAGATGTAAAAGCGCTTTGAGCAGTTGTTAAGACTGGAAAAGCGCTATATAAATACAGCACAAGATTTTAACCGCGTTTTAACGCCCTTAAACAACTCTATCTCCTGTCCTCTGGTGGATGATCCACAGCTATACAAAGCAACATTGATTGACTAATGGGACATTTCTGGGTCTTCCAAGAAATTATGACTGTGGATATCAGTGTTGGTTGATGTGTCTTCTCATTTAGAGGAGAACTCCACCGTTTTTTTTTTTTTTACAAAAGTTCTGTTTACTTATCACGAGAACTACTCAGCCTGTGGGAAAAAAATAATAATATCTGTGCGGATCTGGAAGAGCTTTCACAAAAGCGAGAAGCCTAATCTCGGCTTGGGCTTGGAGACTACAAATTTAGGGGGAAAAAACTGCGTTACCAACTGGAGGCCTGGAGTTTGAGAGATGGGGGCGTTTACCAGACAGTAAGGGTCAGACAAGTTTTTTTTTTTTTTTTTACTGATACCATATCCATGTAAATATTTTATCCTCAGCTGTGTTTGGCTCATACCTGCGTCCCGATCTGGTCCCTGCCAGCCCATCCTTCTACGAGGGATCCTCAATGGGAACCATCTCCACCTCCTCCATCTTTGTCAGCGTAAACAACCAAACAGATGAGAGGTACGGTTTCTACTTGGCTTTCCTTGTCTGGTTGCTCTCAATATTCTTAACAATCTGTGTTGATTTTGGGATAGAACATGTTGTATGTCACCCTAAATCCATGATGCAAGGTTACTGTGTATAAATGTAGTCTTAAGGACGAGAAGGGAGGCATGTAAATTGACCCAACAAACACACACACACCACACACCACACACACACACACCACACACACACACACACACACACACACACACACACACACACACACACGTTCACACATTTTAACATTATTGTCACCTGTGCTCTTACTGTATGTCTGATGGTCTTATTGTTGACGTGTATCAGGGAGCAGGTAGTCTATATCCTCGACGTTCCACTTCTGGGATTGCTGGTGCCACAGGAAATTCTGCCGGATGCATGTATTTTTGCCGATGTCTGTTTCCTTTGTGTTGGAATTTTAAAACTCAAGTCAATTTAAAAAGACTATGGTTAACTGCTCCTCAGATCTCTGCAGGGTAAATCCAGACAGCTAGCTAGACTATCTGTCCAATCTGAGTATTCTCTCACAAAACTATTTTACCGTGGCTCAGTTCGGTGCTTAGCGCCGGCCATGAAGATTGTGATTGGTTTAATGAAATGCCAATAAACCAGAGCATGTTTTTTCTCCCATCCCGGAATGCTGTGTGGACTAGCCAGACCCTCCTCCGCTCCACAGCGTGTGGATGGTCTGGAAAAAAGCAGGTGACTCAGCTGGCTTGGCAGGCATCCAATACACATACGCAACAAACAGAATGGACACTACAGTCAAAAGATAAAGGGTGTTGTGGTGGGAAGGAAAAAAATACTCCAGGTACTACACAAATCTTTCACTGAAAAGGAATATTGGATTTTGCTTTGGAAAGCCTTGGTTGGCTTGATCTCATTTCATTCACTTGACAACTCTTAAGAGCATCATTTGACTCGTAGTTTACAAGTTATTTATTACCTCATTATATTGCAAAATCTGATTAAAAATGTCACTGCACATCATGAAACAATAATCAACGTATTAAATAAAGAGGTTTTTATTACACCTACACTACTTTTATTACACTATATCGTCTGGACATGCTGTTAAGGACAGTTTCATTTGTCCTCTTTCCCATCTTTCACCTCTCTTCCTGTCCAGCGGTGTCAGGTTCAGTTTGCTCTCTGAGGCTCTATTGTGCGACTTGCCTGGTCCTGTCCCTTCATCAGTCACCTGCTGCTGCGCTGACATTGTTCTGTCAACTGTTTTCATAAATATTTAAACAGCGGCTTCGACGCGGCCCTACTCCGTGCCATTATGTTGCAGAAAGACAAAGAGGACAATCGGGTCCAGTGGCGACTTTATATCCACCAACAATAATCCCTGTCTGACAGCTGGTCCGCTTGTTACACCTTGTGTTGTAATGTGTCACAGTATTGAAGCTGTTCTTTACCTGTACCTCTTTATCAATCCATCCATCTCTATGATTGTACTCCTCTGCTGCCCTCGCTATCAGGCTTTCATTTTGACTTTGAACACAATAAGTAGTTAATCATGTGTCATAAAAGGGTAAAACACATTCTGTGTTTATCAGGTAGTCAACTCATGTCAAACAAGAAAAACAACTTTCTAGATGCCCCCTGGTGGTTGAACATAAAAGAAAGAGAGGCACATTGCACTCAGGCTTCTGGTGGCCAAGCTACATTTAAAGATATATGTGTAATTTATGTATGCAGATTTACAGCGCACTTTATTTCATTATTGAAGTATTTGTAAGTTGCAAGTTTTATGCCTTTTTTACCAAAATTCTTGTTACGCTAGCTGAAATCCCAATGACTTAAAGTTAAGTTATGCAAGTTTTGTTTTCATCTCTTATGCTATGTGTCCATTTGTGGTACACACTCTCCCAGCGAATGTCTCATATTGACTTTGTGGTCACTCTTAAAGAGATTTTCTTCATTTCCTCCGAGACCTTTGTGAGACTATGAGCCTCTCTGAGCTGAGGCCTCCACTGGCCCGGCACCAGACAGGTTTCCCATCCTGCTGGCAGTCGCTTCATCTCTTTGTGTCTTTGATGTTAGAGTCTCTGCAATAGCGTGTGATTTGTTTCTGGAGAGTAGGTTAGTCATCAGTTTCAGAGCACCGTTTAGACAGCTGCTTTACTTTATGTAACTGCCCTTGACCCAGACAATACACTCTCAGGGCTGTCTTCTACATAGGTTACTGTGAAGATCCATTTTTCTGTTTCAGGGATGACGTCGCATCCAGCTCCACGTTTACCCTGGAGGACAGTGCTATCTGCCTCACTTCAGAGCAGAGCACCATGGATGTGGATATAGACCGCGATGACGGCTCTGTCCTCGATGTCTACTTGGTGAGTCTACATTAGCTCACTCACCTCTCCTAACGTCATCATTGTTCAAACTAAAGATAGCTTTCAACCTGCACTTCCTCTCTCTCTGACACAGAGAAAAGTCTCCTCTCCGAGACTGCTGGGCCTAAATTGTGCTTAAACATGATACACTTAATTAAAACATGAACACAATGTGTATTAAATATAACACCCATATTCATACATGATCAATAGTGCATCATGCTAAACGTAGGTTACTTGAAAAGTAAACATCTGTGTGGGCCCTGTAAAAAAAATCTACATAAGTACAATTACATAGTGAGGTTACATTTGTCTGATTTCTTGATCATAATTGATTAGATGACAGACATTACAAGACTTTACAAAATAAAGTGTTAGCAAATATTTACTATGAGAGTGTACTTTTTCTACCACATTCTCTATTTGTTATTTCAGTTCACTGTCACATTGGGGTATTTATTGTTTTGTCCTCCTGAGGTATTTTGAAGTTAATGTTGGTTATTGTCATGCATGTTTAGCTTGTTCATATTTAGGCCTAAACCACGCTGATAATCACTTTTTTCTCACTTCTCCCGCACAGTGAAAAGAGCAACTTTACAACCTTCATTTCCTCCTGCCAATCACAAGAGAATCGCCACACTCCATTCGACCAGCCAGGCTGGCCTTTGACTCCATTTCCAGTGCTGCTAGATCCATGTTGCCAGTTGTATTGCCAACACATAAAAAGACTGAGATTCTCCATCGGTTGATGGGCTAAATGAAGACACCAACAACACAGCGATGGACATCTGCAGGAACCATGTCACATATCATTTAATGTGATGAACATCCGGCTGAACAGAGTGTCGCTTCTTAGAGCCTAGTGCCATTAAGTTTTATATATGTATTCTGTTTTCATGGCCTACACAAAGGATAAATATTTACTACATATACATGACGAGAGGGTTGATACATTTCTTTAAATGTTTTTTTTTCTGCTGACCAGAAAGAACTGAAAGAGCCTTTCAAAGTTTGCAACTGCATACATTGCTGATAAACAGAAGAAAAATGTGTACAGTGAATATATGGTTGGCATCTATGTCCCTGATGAAAAAAGGACACAAGCCAGCTTGTAGCCACAGCCAACACGGATGAGAAAAGACTTAGATCAGATATGATGGATTCTGAAGGCCAAACACAGACTGTGACGTGGTTAAAGCAGCCACCTTCTCCTTACTGGGCTATTATTTGTGCTGCCCTGACAGGAACATGAAGCCCTAAAAAAGGGCTGCTGTGAAGTGAGAAAGGACAGTCACAGGATCTTGGATGAAGTACAGAGCGGAGGGACGATGCACTCAATCTAGATCAAAAGGCACTTTTGACATTGGTTATGATTACTGTAAGAAATATTTTTCTGAAGACGTTGCTTAGGTGGGTGGCCTACCTTACATAAGCACAGATTTGGATATGTGAATATGCACTTTTTTGTCTTCAAATGCACACCTCTGTAAGTCCTTGATACTATACGTACAGAGACAGTGAAGGAACATTGTAGATCATTTTTGATGTGGAGCTAATAGTTTTGAGGTTTGCATCATGACTGAGATGCTTTTACTCAGGATATCCTTTGATAGTGAATAAGTGTGTCCTCTTCAAGAAGTTATGAGACATGCATCCTACACTTAGAAGCTGTCCAATACCTCTTCATCAAGACCATATCCAACTATAAATGTTGAATTCCATGATCACACGTCGGTTAGACCATAATTTATTATGTAAATCTCAATATTTTGCCATTTGCTGAAAAAATACTTTAATCGCTGAATGTAAAGACAATGCATATTTATATTTAGAAGAGACTCCTATAAATAAACTGTTTCAATTCAGTGTTTGCTGTTAAGCTGTTTTAGCCTCTGAAAAAGTACTTTTGTGTTCCAACATTCAAGAACTTCATCTATTTGCATATTGCAGCTGTGTATGTATGCATATTTTGGCAGTTATTACTTTTATTTATATATATATATATATATATATATATATATATATATATATATATATATATATATAATTACAGTATATACATACACACTGTGTATGTGTGTGTGTATGTATATATATGTGTGTGTATGTATATATATGTGTGTTATTACATTATATATTTTATGATTTTTTAACATTTCTGAGATACTGTTAAAAACCACAATCTGATTGGTTCAGCAACTAGAGCTGTGCAGCGACAAGACTGAGCAATAAAAATATAGCCTACGTTTTTGAAAATATATGATCAAACCAAAGTTGCCAACAAATTCTACATTTAATTACTTAATGGAGATCGATCAACAACACGGAAAACTCGTTCAGGCCACCGTCTACAAGACTTGATTAGTTGTTTAAATAACACTAATGCATTCCACGTGTGGAAAATATTCTTTTTTTTAATGTATTTCATTGTGTAATCTCAGTGGAATATTCATAGGTCGAGTTTTTTTATTGTGAAGGGTAAAGTAAAAGTGTTGAATACTGACACATGTCAGCTTTGACTGTATAACGTTATTCGATTACAGGCTAAACAAGAAGAGGTGCAGTCTCGGTTAGGAAGTTGAAATCCTTTTGTATAAGATGGACATGCAACATAAACTTATCATCTCCGATCCTATCTGAAGAGCTCCAGCCAGCCAGCTCACAGCGGGGTCTGTGAAGGTGGACCGGCCGGGCGGTGAGCCAGCGACCCCGGCAGCCACCAACCGGCTGTCACGTCAGACTGTGGAGCTTCTGAACTCCGACACAGTTGGACCAAATTTGCAATTGGACATCAATTTTCGTAAAACTGCCCATATTTGAGCTCTAAATAGTGATGGCAATAAAAAGTCTCAGAAGTGAATGAAACATAGCAGACGAATAATATAAAAAGTTTTCATTTCTAGTTCCAATGAGACAAACTTTAGGGGTTATTAAAGTCAACGTGTGTACTTCCACAGACTGCGGAACGGCTCCGTCCCAGCAGCCCTCCGGGGCACAGCTATACGCAGAGCTTCTATTTTTGCCGGACGACGGAGAGCTCTGCAGTACAAGTCAGAGAGGGCACATAAACAAATAAAACATCCGGTTAATTTTCAAAATAAAATGGACCGTGCTCACGGCGGCTCATATTACCCTGCACTACACTTAGCAAAGCACAGAGTTGTTTACCCTCTATTCCTCTGGATGGAAACAAACTGTATTCTACATGAATTTGCGAGATCTCGTGGGTCCTCGAGACTTCAGCTGTCAGTCATGGCCGCAGCCGTTCCAGTATAAATCCGGACCTGGTGGGTGTTCACGGACGGCGGAGAACGGAGCCCACACGCAGCGGAGCGGTTCCGCGTCCTGTGGAATTTGGGGGTCACATTGATTGAACATTGGCGCCATCTACTGGATCATTTACACTAATTGCCTTACTGTTTCTTAAGCTTCATTGATCTGTTTACATGTCACTTTATGTGTATGTATGCATACACTTTGTTATATAGTAGCCTAGGCCTACCAGTGGTTAAATTGGCTTTTGTAGGGAGGGGGAGCCCTTATTTACGGTGAATGGTCATCATTCAAAATGGTGCTGTAAAATGACACCAAATTGGGTTCTTTTTCCATTAATGTGTAGGGTTAATACGTTTTTCAAACAAAGAGAATTACTTAACAATTCCCTTACTTTATTATTTTGTTACCTTTAGGCTAATGTTGACAGGCAGTTAACAGATTTTACCCTGGGAAAATGTATGAAATTGAACACGTTTGAAAATATTGGTTAGGAAATATGTAAACATCTTTTTTTTTTAAACAAGAAAATTGTTGATATAAAAGAATCAGGGACAATTTTTAATGCGGTGATCATCACCCACCGCATCAGGTGATTTCTTTTTAGCACTAAACACTTCATTTCCTGTATTCGATGAATTTGTATGCACCTATTTCTATCTTTTTCTTACTCAATATTCCTAAAAATCTATAAAAACATGATGGAATGCATTGCAATAAGACTCAGACATTCTGTATTGCTTGTATTCATTCTCTCTTAGATTAGACTTTTCTATGTAATATTATCTGAGTCAGCACACATGTAGCTCAGGCATCATTTATTCTTCCCTACTCAATCTTTTGCATCTTTTGTTGGGGGTGTAACCTCCTTAAATGAGCACGAAAATCATTGATTCATAATTAATTTTAATTCATTAATAAACACCTGGACTGTAATATTTCAGATGTTTGAGCAAGATTTCTGCTCATGTCCAAAACTTTGTGCACATTAACATACAATAACGTTAAACTTGACATGAAATTTAGCCTACTGTAAGTTCTTTACTATATAAATAGTATTTTTTTTGAATTTCTTTTGGAAGAAATGACCTTCACCTTCCCAGCAGTATCACTAAAACAGTACACTGCACTTGCTTCTGTGTAACAATTTTAATTTACAGAACATTGTCAAATTGCATTACATTTAGTGCAAACAATAACACTTCTAATGTACAACTTAGAAATATACAAAGTGTGTAAATTACTGACGAAATATCAAAATTAAAAACACTAAATGCATTCTTCCGCTGACATTACTCGTAGATCTAGCTCTTGTAATCCTCAGCTAAACAATTATCTAGATCCTTCCTAACCTCTGACCCATTAGACCGAAAATCTGATGGTGAATTTTCAACCATGCAGATCTTCTGATTACAAAACTCCCAACTTTTGTTGTGATCAAACACAATCTAAAATAAATTTCAATCTTGAGGTAAGATGATGTGAAATGCTGACCCTTTGTACCCCCCGTTCCTCACCCACCCCCGTCTGCTTATTTTCTGTGTTGATAAATGCACATCTGGTGGCTAAACAGTTAAGGTATCCCCAACCAGGATTTTTAGGGTTCATCCTGGTGTCTAAGGCATTCTGGGGGTAGTTTATCAGTCAAAGGGCAGAAGCCACTGCACTGTAGTGTGGCACATGAAATGTAATGTAGAGTATGACTAACAAAGGTTCAAGGTGTAGATGATACCCTACTCTACATTTTACAACTTTACCTTATGCTGTACAATAGCAGCGGGACTAATTTACAAACCTGACACCACATGTATCCACTTGTCTCTCAATGAAAGAGAGGAATCTGTACATCAGACACTATGGCTGGCCATTTGGAAATATCTGTCAGAAACCGTGTGTTACATGGAGGTTCAAGACAATAGGCCGAAAACTTAGCATCTATTGACTGCAGTCAACTACATCATTGATATCTAATTATTGATTATCGCTTTATCTGTGACAAAATATTGTCCCAACACAACTTTAGACTTAGCAAATGCTCTTTAGCCCCCACTTCAGATTTCCTTAGCCCATTACTATAATCAAATTTAAGCATTTAACAGTCCATTCACATTTCTCACATTGATAAACTAATTGAAAATGCATTCTGTTTTCTCTGTACAATTCATTGTGTCCCTGGTGCTCTCTGAAAGCCACCTCATCACAATCTAGAAATATAAAGATTTCATAGTTTTAGGTTCTGCCTGCCCCCCCCATCAAACTGCAAAAGATAGTCATCCCAAGAGGGACAGGAGAAGGCAAGAAAGAGGAGATACTGTACCACACCTCATCAATGCTTTTCCTGTCAATATCTACTTTCCTCTTTCATGGTAGTTACTTTAGCAGCAGCAACACAAGTAGCTGTAATACTAGTGATTAAAGCGAACCCGAAAAGTCAAGAAGTATGTAATCATAAGAAATGTACAAAACAATTTACAAAAACGAAGCAAATCGGTAACAACAATTCAAAAACCACTGAAAAAAACTCTTGAATTTACATCCAAGTGTACCATGACCAACAGATGGTGTTGAGCCATGACAATGTGGCTGGGATGACAACTACTGATGGATTAAAGCCGTAAAACCAGTCTCTTCTACAAGCAGCTGTCCCATGGGACGTCCTGGATGATATAGTGTCCTGCATGTAGTAGTTTGTAGTAGTTTAACATTCAAATTGACGGCTGAATGGGTCATGTAGTTTTGACAGCCGATTAAAGGCTGAACAATGTAGTCTCTCTAGTGGGCAACCTTGGCCCTCCGCAAGCCTGAAACAAAAGAAGATAAGTCAATATCCCGGGAATTAACAAAAGTGAATAAACAGATTCTGTACATTTGCTGGCTTTTTTATGGTTCGAAATTACATATAAAAAGCACCTGTCTAATAAATGCTAACCAAAAGATGTGTTTGGGTTACTGGTTACCTCTTTGCGTTCAGAAGAGGATGGGCTTCCCGGCAGTTTTCTCCTGGACGTAGGAGGTGAAGCGCTTGAGGAACTTGGGATACTCTCTCTTGGCCACTGCCCTGAGGACTGAGGCTGGAGCCCAGCCTCCTGGGTTTACTGCAACCATACAGACCAAAACCATCAGGAAAGTGTGTGTATGTGCAAATTTATGATCCAAGTATTAGTCATAACTAGTCATACACCCGTAGTCTAACGGTGTACCTATGTTGTACACAAACAGAGGTCTTGGGTGCCATCTAGTGGTGAGGATGTAATGCTATTTAAAAAGGAACTTGCATGCCCTGCCTGGCTTCTCTAACAATAAACTGGCCCATGATTCTTTCTGCAGCACTGCTTTATGTTATAATAAACTTGTCTACAGGAAGTCAGGGGAGGGGGAGAAGCTGTGCAAGTCTGGACGGACAAGTCAAAGACATAAGCACTTAGACAGTCTAACTCTTGTGTCAGCTAAGAGATGTACAAAAAGGCATATATTTGCTAAAATACGGTTCGGAATTAAAAAAAGTGTGATACAAACAATCACTCCTCTTTAGTTTAGATAAGTCAGTAGGCTTGAATTATAGTATTATGGCCTGTCTGTAGACAAGAAATATAATTTTGACCCAAATTGATTAAGGGCTCAGCTTAACAGCTTATCATCATTTGAGGTACTTGTAGGTAGATTGTAGCTGGAATGATGAGGAGAGAGTTACTTTGTTATCTTGCCTAGGGCATATGCAATGATATCAAAACCTTATTAGGCTGGAGAGGCACTTACCATTGGCAACATAAGTGATCTTACAAAGGATGTTGTCTCTGCTGATCTCTTTATCACCCTCTGGTGGGCTGACCAGCGTTTGGCAGATCATAGCAACATTGATTTTGGCACGAACGCACCGGTTTGTGGGCTGGAAGTAAAACAAAAACGTAAAAGAAAACAATCTCACACAAATCTCACTGTAGCTTACCATAATTTCCCATTTCTTTGGGATCAATATCTATCTATCTATCTATCTATCTATCTATTTTGACAGTATCTAGGGTTTAAAGGTCTTAAACTATTATTTCTACCATTTACTGATAAAAGGACTCCACAACAACAAAGTCTTGTTTGACTAAGGGATGTTTCCCATAGATTGCACTCGCTTTACTGCCTGATGTTCCAGATGTAATGTAGTAATCTTACAAGGGCATTGTCGTGGTCAACAGAGAAGTTGCAGACCAGCCATGTGTCAGGATCATTTTCGTTTGTTGCCAAGATCTTCCTGATGGCTGACAGATAGAGCACGTCTCTCTGAGAGGCAGGCCACACTCTCTGAAACACAACACAACACAACACAGGGCGTTCAGCTGGCAATCAAACCGGCTGCAGGATGTCACTGATCAAATGTGCAATGTGTTTCAGCAACATATAAAACCACCAAGAAGTCAATTTACCTTGTGAGTCTGGTAAACAATGATGGCAGTATCCGACAGAGTTTCCACAACGTTGAAATTCTCAATGGTGGCTGAGGGAAGGAAGGAGAGTTTGCTCGGGTCATGGCATTACAACTGAGAAAGTCAAACCGTGTTGATATGATGGGGACTTGTGAAATAGTGACTTACTCTCCCAGTCCAGTCGGACAGCCGTGTCCCAGAAGTAGTGGCAGACCTCGTGTCCTGTCACCCCCTTCACAGAATGCGTAGCTTTGAGAGGATCCAGCACAATACCGTTCTCCTCGACTTCTCTCCTGTACACCTGTTACACAATGTGCAGAATGTTAGACAAAACAAATAGAAAGTCATATCTTTACAAAAAACATACACCCAAAATCATTGCAAAACATATCTTGAAGGATCCTCTTAATTCCACCAGTGACTGATAACGTCAGATGATTCTTTCTTTCATGAAGTACTGATTACTTATTTGAAGGATTGACCTTTGCGAGGTGATAAATGTTTTACCAGGGCTTCGACTGCAACCGCAGTACCTTTTAAAAAAGTGCAAAACTCAAATATTCACAGCTAGGAATTGAGGGAAATGATTCATAAGCAGCTTCTCTGCTCTGTACTCACCTTCATCTCTCCTTCTTCTATTACCAGCTGCCAGTTGGCATCTCCACCCACGTCCTGAAGAGAGTAAGTCATATGATTCTGCACCATCTCCTCCACCTAAGAGACAGACAGGTATTGATTAAATTGATGTTAGAAAGTGTTTTACAGTTCTTTACCAGCCTATTTGAAGACATCCTTTGAAACAGGACAATGATTGGGGAGAAGAATACATTGTATTAGGGAAGCTATGCTCCGGTTTAATGATTTATATTCTGGAGCAACACACCTAGCACCTGTGTTGGTGTTTTATTACAGAGGGTTTTGATAACATCACAAAAAGAAAAACCGTAAAACTATTTTCCTCTCAGAATCCTAGGAATTCTTTAAGCAAATACATTAGCCACATACAGTACAAAACAGATCCTGCTTGGGGGTGTTATTCAACATCCCAACAATGCATTAAGAACACAGCGTATAGCCAGACATGCTTGCTCATGCTGTGGAAGACAGAGTCATGTGAGGAAAGGAGCTTTCACTGGATTCCAGTCATGCAGAACTACATTAACATTTTTCCTTTCAGTTGTATGATGACAACCGGTTTGTGATGAAGACCACCTTTCAGGAATTTCAATTTTTTCCAGTCAGGTTTTTTTTTTTGTCTTAGTGCATCAAATAATACTATAAAGACTTTGGAGTAAAAACCTACTACAACATGCTACACAAAGCACAAGAAACATTTGTGAAATCCTGGAGAGGCTGGTTAGTAGACATTGTCATGCATTGGCTCATGCTCTGCGGTGGAAAGCAGTAGGCGTTTGCATCCTCCTGCAGATACAGGTGCTTGCTGTTGACCAAATACAGTACCTGAGTGCTGAATCTGTGAATGTCATCTGAAGCACTGACAAGCTCAACGGAGGAGAGGGAAGAAGAATGGCTATGGGGCTGTACAGCAGAGAGGAAGATTGAAACAGAAGGGAATAAGGAACAAAACAGAAAAAGGCACCCTGCAGCAGCCACAAGTGCGCAATCACAACCTGTTCAAGTAACATTTCGTATGAAGAGGTTATGTAAGCGCTCAAATGATTGCAATAAGCACAAACTGATTATCTTTGTGAAGGGATTAAGGTGAAGCATGGACACATTACGAGAAGCACACAAGCTACAGTTGGAGACCTTTATAGACAGGACACACTGGTTGTAACATGATGACACTGTAGAGTGGAGGAATGATAAGAGATTGCAAACAATAGCAACCGGTAGCCTTAAATTAGAACAAAGTGGAACAGAAACAAGAAGTACATTAAAGAGAAACTAAGAAATGTGTTGAGTACCTTGGTGGCAAATCGGTGTGTACCGATGGTGGAGTAGATGTCTCCTGGAGGAACCAGAGTTCGTCGAGGTATCCTAACCTTCTCTGACTGGCACTGAGGGGGAGTTTGGTGAGAGAGAAGAAGATTAGGAAGATGTTGCAGAGAAAGGCAACATCCTTTTGTATAATGTAATTTAGTTCATTTTTATTTGTTTAAATGTGTTTCCAAGAGAGAACGATGCTCAAGTCAGGGACAGGAGGGATTCAATATGCCTTCTAGACTATGTGTAACTGCTTTGTTCATCCAAACTGAACAGGACAGTTTGATTGATCAAGTTTAGATGTCCATCACACCTGCTCCTCTATCTTGTCCTGTCTGTCCAGTGCGGCTTCCACCGCGTCAAAAAACTCATCCTCATTGATCAGACTGTTGGGCCCCTCCTGTGGAAGGTAAAAGTCAGCAATATAAGAATCCTGTGAGAACAGCCTTGAAAAAGGTGCAGAATGATAAAAATGCACAAGCTGGGAGACATGAGGAAAAGTCAGGAAATCATTCTTATGTGGTTCATCCAGCGGCTTCTAATCTATTCTTTTTAAAAATCTAATATCATCTTGCCTCGTAGTCTGGGCCTCCGTAGTGTGACTTTTTCTTCATTTCATACATAGCAGACTTGTAGGCATCTTCTACCCTCCTCCTCTTCTCGAGCTCCTGAACACAGAGAGAGAGAGAGAGAGAGAGAGAGAGAGAGAGAGAGAGAGAGAGAGAGAGAGAGAGAGAGAGAGAGAGCGAGCAATGACGTGTTGCTAGAGCAACTGTATTAAACAATTAATAACAGTGACACCATGTAAATAGAAACGCCCATTAAAACATCTGTGTTGCATTTAAAAGGAGATCTGCTGATCCTTCACGATTAGACAATAAAATATCCGGAATTAAGTGTTATAGAGTCAGAAAACGCTCCACCCCAGTGACAATGCTCCTTTCATCAGATTACAATAGATAAAGAGTCACAACAAAAGGGGAAGAAAAGGGAGATCAAAAACAATCTGGCAGATCCACGATATCATTCAGCTGTGTGCGCTCTCAAACAGGTTTTACTTAATGTCTCAGTCCCTGCCTACACAACGAAGCACTGAAACATTGCAAAATCAGCCTAAGTATTTGGAGTCTCTGTGAGAGCAAATGAATCAATACACAATAAAATGTGGACTAAAACCACACACTCAACAAGAAACTGCTCATATTTCAGACACCGTTCATCCACACTGCAATAATAAAAAAAACGAGCAAACTAAAGCAATTGTGGCTACAAGCATACTAAAAACAATAGCATTCTCCCAAAAATACTTAACTGGAGAGAAACCAGACAGAAAGAGACAATGAAACTAAACAAGGTGGAAGCCTTTGTGTGGACATAACGCTTCTTACAAAACAACAGGACATGATCCTGCTGTCTGCTGACAGAAAGGCAAACCAAGGCCTACTTTAAAGAAGAGGCTGCGAGTCTGTAGAGGTATCCATCTCTGAGTCTGGTATTTCAGCTGCTCTGTCCTCTTTTGTAGCGAAGGCTTCCACAAACTGCACCATGAAGTCTTAGCAGTCATTTTCTAATTCACTCTGTCTGAGTCGGAGCCGGCCTGTTTTGTTCCTTTTGAGAGTGTGTTCTGAACTATTTGTATTTCCCTACTCCACATCCGCAGCTAAACTTCACACACATAACCGAACACAAATAAGAGGGAGGTAGTTCCACTCGAGCAGTCTGCCTAACTGAAAGCATTTCCCGGCTTTTGTAGGTTTAGGGTTGGGCAGCATGCCTTCACACACATAAAAAAAACTGGTTCGACAACATCAACTACACGGATCAGGATATAAGAATGAGGTGCTCTTTAGAGCACACCTTTAAAGACACAGACAGCTCTCTAGATGAAGCAAAATCAATGAATGGAAGAGTGATATGGGAACTCCAACCACTCTGATAAAGAAAACTAAACTATCGAATAACAAAAGGCTTAAAGCTCCTTATAGTACAAGTGCATTTATGCTTCTGGTTTCAGAGCCAAGTCCATTAAATGACCTTGTAGTAAAACAACCAACGGTTTTCAGATACTACAATCATTGTTAGACATTTGGACAGCCTGAGTGTTGAACCACAACCTCATCACATAAGCAACTCCTTAACGACAATGGAAGGCAGCAATTAGGTCCTCAATTAGCACCACAAAGCAGTGGCTGCTAACACGCCACCTCAAGAAACTGCCCATAATTCACACTAGTGCAATGCCCATTCAATACGGGCCTCTCCGTAACAGGATGTTTGCTCGGCCACCACAGGTGTTACAGCTTTCTCCAGAGCCGCTCATCCAAACAAACTCGACGCTGCACTTCCTTAGGTCCAGAGCAATACACCTGCCACAACATAGCTGCGTCACCTCATGGTCATAAACACTGGTGAAATGCACTCCAAAAGCAGACTTTGTCATTAAGGCAATGTGGTAAGGGTACGGCACAGTATTAATATCCAAATAGATGCCGGGACCGCAACAGACCGCTTGCACAATTTGCAACAGTGTTCCTGTAGGATAACCGTTTGTGTTGCTGACTATAGAGAAATGTAGAAGACTTTGGTAGCAAAGGTTTCCATTTCCATATAGACACTGGTAGCCTGCTGCAGACAGCTGCAGAGTCATCATGATGTTATTAGCATACAGTGAGTGATATTTATTTGAATCACTGTATGTAGTGCGCAAGACCGTACCTTGTCCAGTCTCTTCTGCCAGCTGTCCTCTTGTTTAACCATCAGTTCGATGCAGTGAGACAAGGTGGAGAGGATGCCTGCTGTGGTGGCCTTAAAGGTGATGGCCTCACCCTTGAAGTCTATTCCATTCATACATTTGGGACTGGCGGGGGGGCACACTGGCACAGGCAGAAACAATGAAATAACTTGTGACTTTATTTTAAGGCCAAGCAACCAAAATTATTATTTTTTTTTTTCACAGATGATTTCAAATAAAGCAATGTTCTGCATCTGCAGGTAAACTTACATTTCTCTTTGCTGCCATTGTTGTTGTGATTATATTCGCCATTGGGTCTTGTAGTGGTAGGAAATTCTTCTTCGTCCTCCTCTAGTACTGGTGACAAAGCAAACGCAATCTGTATTTACTATCTGTCCAGTTTCTATGCTCCTCATATCTGGAATAAACTCCCAGAAACCTGTAGATCCGCTGCTACTCTCAGTTCTTTTAAATCAAGGCTGAAGACCTTTCTATTTGATGCTGCCTTTCTTTAAATGACTAATCATTTCTTTAAATTTCTTATGCTGCACTGTAAATTTTATTCTTGTGTTTTATGTTTCTCTTTGTTTTTAACTGTCTATTCATGTGTTTTACCGGTTTTTAATGCTTGTGATTTTTAACTGTTTTTACTTGTGTTTTATCTGTTCAACTGATTTTGTGTAAAGCACTTTGAATTGCCTTGTTGCTGAAATGTGCTATACAAATAAAGCTGCCTTGCCTTGCCTTGACCAAATTATAAATGGCATAAATACCTTAACCTGGACATATAGATAATAGAGTATAGTTTAACATTTTCAAACCTATTCAACATGTATATTTACACCTCAAAAGTTGATACTTTACCTCAATTATTGAACACATGATACTAAATTTCATGTTAGTTTAACCTACATTATAGAGCAAGTTTAATATGAAAGTGATTTTGAAGACTGACAACAAAGTGCATTGTAAGCTGATATTGATTTTGGTTTCACTTCTTAATGAGTCTTACCAACAACTCTCCTTCAACTTATACTGCATGAACCAAGTAAAGCCCCATCTTTAAATTAACTGGTAAAACTAAACCATTAATTAAAATCTAATATATATATATATATATATAAATAAAATATTTAAAAAATACAAGCTCCATAAAAGTGGATTACCTTTGTCTCTCTGAAATTCATCTTTGGAGACAACGTCAGCACAGGTGTCAAAGTATTTCTGCAGGGTGTCCACTTGTCTGCACAGAATGTCCCTGAATGTTTCCATTTCTGCTAGCTTCTCACGCAACCTGTGCCCCTTCTGAGCAGATAGAAACAGAAGTAAAGAGACACCATAAAGCGCTGTCAGGGGGAAGACGGAGGTCAGTTCTCTGTTTTAACCAAAAGGCAAGGCCCTCACAACAAGTAAGTACATAACAATTTCTTACAACTACAGATCTAGCCTTTCGCTTGTATTTTCAGAAGGTGCTTTTGTATATGGGGCCGAAGTTTAAATGTGTGTAGATGGAAATATTTCAGAGAGGGCGGCGAGGGACTGAGCATTTGACATAATCGAATAGGGCCAAACATCAAACTCTCAGGCAATCACATTTTTACCTTGAAGGAGGATGTGGATGTGGCAGACAAGGCACTGGCTGCTGACGTGAGAGACAACATGGAACCATGACGCCTGAGACTGGTTTCTGAACCATAACCAGACTCTGCCTGAAATTCAGAGAGGGATCAAAGGAAAAAGAGAGAGAAATGAGGGGAGGAGATAGTATGGTATGGATAATAAGAAAGGAAAAGGAACATAAGTTCAGTGTGTGAACAAAACACAAACAATCTCAACACAATAAGAAAGGATGTAGCTCATAAAAAAACAAGACAGATAGAGATAATTCTTGCAGTCAGCAGCCATGAGTAATGCTGAGCTCGATCAGAGCAGGGCCTACACCTACAAAGACAGTCTGCTAAAGGGACTCGGGCTGACAAATAGACACATGCACCATCAACCCTGCCAGCAGACCTGATACTAGGTGGTTAAGAAACAGTGGAAATAAATTACACTGTATCCCAGAATTGAGCGATCTAGGCTTGATTGCGACTTTCAGGAGGAAAATACTGTTGTATCTTTCAGTACATCCAGCAGACTGTACATGGTTTTATGAAACAAATCTACTGTATGGCCTGGCATTAGGGAGGGAGGGAGTGGCAGTGACTGCATTTGTTCCATTTAACAGCCAACTTATGACTGGGTGATGCCTGGGACTGCCAACTCAGCAAAGCGACATACATTTATTATAAATAGTGTAAAAGAAATCCAAACCAAGCCAAACAAACCAAAATATTATCATTTGTTGCAGCTGTTGATGGTTATCTAATACATTAGAGTGAGACAGAAAATTAATGACCTAATATTAGACTCCCGTGCTTAAATTCATACCTTTACTCAACCAGCAGAAACAGTAATATAGAGTGAGTACGAGAGGCTAAAGTCTGAAATTCTTCCACGGATGAATCAGGAGCCGAACATGCTTGTGGTATGTTAAAAAAATGCTTAGTTGTCTAACACACATTATTTTGTCAACTAATTGATTATTTGTTTCAATGGACGGATCTGTTAAAAAAAAAAAAAAAAAAAAAAAAAAAAAAAAAAAAAAAAAGAGTGTCTCTAAAGAATAATGCAAAAGTAGGGATAAGGGCCATTTTTTGCCAGTTTGCAGATTATCTGTATCAGCGTTTTATTCACCTGATTACCCCGATAAAGTTAATCAACTAAAAAGTGAGCTATTTTGGCTCAGCTACAGCTCGGTGTCCGTCCCTCTGCTTCGGTTTCACTTACCACTGAGTCTGACTTAATGTCCCGCCCACAACAATATCTGACTATCTTTAACTGTGTATTATGTTAAAAGTTTCTAATTTATTAAATAATTGCTTAGAACATCTAAACACAGTTTTGTGTTGGATTTTGTAACATTCCTCAAAAAAAAATTGGACTCAAAGATTTTCATTTTCACTGTAATCGGTTCCAAATATCAGTTATGCTGAGGGTTGGTCATGGCCTTTGTGTATAGTTTCCTCTGATTATTAAACTAACAAGGTAAGCCATTCCTGTTTACTTAAAAGGCATGCAGAGGTATTTCTTGAGTGCAGTGAGCAAACTGAGGAGGATATCAGGTGACCAACATGTACACATTCAGCCCTATGCCATAGGAGCTTACAATGACTACAACAGGGTGACACATTTAAGAGATTGGCCAGTGAATACTGGTTAAACAGACGAGGCCAACAGAAAATAATTAGCGGTGCACCGATCCGATATTAAGTTTGGATATCGGCCCTGATATTGACAAAAACAGTTTCAGTTTTGCCAGTTTTTTCCCCTGCGTCGCAGCACATCCTATATCATTTGTCAGCAGCATGTGTGTCACATGCTGGAAGAGTTGACTTAACCATTAAGCAACATGGAGCGAGCCAAAGAGTCGGCTGTGTGGAGATATTTCATGCTTGCAACTAGTTGGTTGGCTGTTTGCAATGTCTGCAAAGTAAATGTTTCGAGGGGTGGTGAAAGTACAATACTACCAATTTAATCAAGCACATCCAAAAGCACCATGTGAATTCAATACATTACATACACAGTATGTTATTTTGTCTCACTTAGGAAAGTAAGGTTTAGTTAGAAAGGTCTGGTGCCTAAAGTCTCTTCCACATGGTGGAAGGAAGGTTTAAGGTGGAAGGTATACAGTTTATTATTATTATTTCAACAATGGTATTGGATTGGTATCGGGTATTGACAGATACACAAAGTCCAGGCATCTGTATCGGGACTGAAAATGTCGGATCGGTGCATCCCTGAAAATAGTGTGTAAATATTTTCTGTTAAAGGGTATGTTTATATTCACACTATATTTGCGGTGATATTAAGATTAAATTGATACATTTAAACACTTACAAAGCTCAAACTAACCCATTTTGGTTCAAACAAAACACACAAAGGGAGTGGACAATATACCATAAATACCGTAAAATAAAATGAAATTCTAAAATACAAAAAAGCTCCATCCCTTAATTTTACCTGACTGATTGGTCTAATGCCTTAATTTAAAAAAAAAAAGAGGACAAATCCAACCTTTAAGGACACCTTAATAATGTATCATAAATAAATAAATGTTCTACCTTAGAAGGTGCCCTGCCACACACAAGTGTTTACTTGCATTGTTTTAAATTTTCACATGCGATTGTGTTGTGTCGTGAACATAAAAATTAACTGCTACCTCCTCTGTCAGCTCTAGCCACTGAAAAGAGAGCGGATTCTGATAGCCAGGCTCTCATTAGCTAGCTGTTAGCCAATCAGAGTTGAGCAGCTTAGCTCGTTGAATATTAATGAGAATTGGAACAAATCAAGCTGAGTCTTCCGGCAGGCTTTTTATACCACACTAGAATGGCTTGAAACAAGGTACCGAAATAATTTTTTCCACAAAAAATGTTATAGAGACCATGGTAGAACTTAACCACAAAGTAATGAAATGTTTGTGACAGGGCACCTTTAAAATACATAGGGTATAAGTAAGTATACCCCAATGTTAAATTTCCATAGAGGCAGACAGATGTTTATTTTAAAGGCCAATTATTTCATGGATCCAGGACACTATGCATCCTCATGAAATTCCTTTGGCCTTTGGAATTAAAATAACCCCCCATCACATACGTACCCTTCACCATACCTAGAGATTGGCATGGTTTTATTTCATTTAGCCTAATAGCTGGTTTGATTTGCATTAAGGTGATTTTATGGAAAGTACCCCATGCCAATCTCTAGGTATGGTGAAGGGTATGTGATAAAGTGGAGCTATTTTAATTACATAGAGGTTTGTACAATTACAGTGGGGCTCGAAAGTGTGGGCAGCCCTGGTAAAAAAATTGTATTAAAGAAGCCAAGAAAAGATGGAAAACTCTGATGGCAAGTATCACAGCTTAGAAACGCTTCTTGTAGCCAGCCTAGTGTCTTTAAATTCTTGTTTGAGGTATCTTCGCCCATTCTTCCTTCCAAAAGTCTTCCAGTTCTTTTAAATTTCTGGGCTGTCTGTCACGCACTGCTCTTTGAGGTCTATCTATAGATTTTCAATTGTGTTGAGGTCAGGAGATTGTGAAGGCCATGGCAAAACCTTCAGTTTACGCCTCTTGATGTAATCCACTGTGGATTTTGAGGTGTGTTTAGGATCATTATTTATTTGTAGAAGATCCTTTCTTTAACTTCAGCTTTTTCCACAGATGGCATCAAGTTAGCGTCCAAATTTTGCTGAAATTTTATTGAATCAATTTTTCCTTCTAATCTTAAAAACCTTAAGATTGACATCACCTGGTCTTTCCAGACGATGATTGAGAACAATCCATGACACTGTCAGGTCTCATATTTTCAAATGGGGCGGTGCATGCTACAAACTCTGCAGGGTTCCCAAACTTTCGCAGACGCCATTTTTTTGTTGTTGTTATTTTTAAAGTGTAAATTATGGAAATAAAAACTAACTTTTTGTGACATTTCATACAAATGTCTACTCTGTCATTTGATGCCTTTTGGAGATTGTTCCATCTTTTCTTGGCTTTTTTATGCACATTAATACAAATTTTATACCTGAGGTACCCAAACTTTTGAGCCCCACTGCACGCCCCCTGTATTTTAGGAAAAACATTTATTTATGATACATTATTTATTCACAAAGAAAATTGGTGTCTTTAAAGGTTGGATTTTTCCTCGTGTTTTTAATTAAGGCATTAAGATCAATTTCCAAAAGACTATTTTTCCTCTTTTTAGTCAACTTTAACATGAGTGTATTCACTTTTGCTGTGCACTGAATGTTTCCAGCTTCATATCAAGCCCTTAAACAAACAGCCTACATTTCAACAGCTGAGAATGGCAGTTGGGTAAATTAACATTTGACAAAAAGTGCTCCAGACGAAAAATGTGTCTTACTAACTTTTTCACAAAAAGGATCTGATTCCTTTGATCAGACTGACATTTTGCACAAACTCCTGAAATCATTATTATTGTATTGCTGGTGTGGGCATAGACCAGGGGGCAAAGCAATACATTCATGAAACATGAAACCAATCTGTGACAACCCCAGAGACTGCCATCTCATGCTGCATGACACAGCTGTAAAAATTTAAAAACCCACTCATAAAACAAACAATAAATGGCATCTTGTGCCCACGGCTTTGTGATGGTAATGAGATGAGTCAACAGTAAGTGACCATAGCAACGACTGAGTACTTCTACACATCTGAGCATATTGCTGTTTGGGAAATTACCTGTCATTAAACATGCTGGCATTCAAGTACATAGCCATGCAGCATAAGCTTAATTTAAAAAAAAAAAATTGTGACTGATGTCTTTTTAACAACTGACTTGCAGTAGAGTTCAAATCTCAAGATAGCCCATAAGCAAAAACTGCATGCATGGAAATAGAAAATAATGTATGCAGAACACTGTATGGAGGAAGGCAAAGATGAGCCATGTTTATCATTCATATTACAACACTGACATTCTAACTAAAGACTTCAATAATGAGAGACATTAAGCAAGCAGTATGCCAACGTGCTATAAGCCCACCATTCGGCCATTCCAACACCCAAAGCAGAGCAGGACACTGCTGCAGTCCCGATGGTTTGCTGGCCCCAACATGGCCCAGACGCTGCCTCAACACTCCCACTCTTCTGACAATTCAGAGGCTTACATCCAGTATTCCTGTTTCTCTGGACACACCTTACTGAGGAACAAAAGGGAAGAAGAGGAGGTGGCGAAAAAAAGCCATATAGACTCAGCTTAGCTCATCAAGTAAAAGACAGCAGCTTTAAGAGAGGCAACGGAGGAATACGAAAAAGTCATTTTCTTCATAGCGGTCAGGGGAGTGGCAGACACTAGCTGCTCCATGAAGCAGAAGAGACGGACTGAGCCTATAAGACGAGTCTTGAAATGCCTCGGCAGAGTGAAGCAGGTCTGCTTTCAGTCGGATCTTTCGCAGACACACAAATGGACTCAAAGACACAAGTACATGCACTCCACTCTGCTGTGTACATATATCAACAGACCACACACCCTGATATTCAAAACCTTTTTATCTTGTCCATGTTTATGTCCAGCATCCATCACTGAGCAAGTGACCGTGAGTGTGTGTTTGCAAGTATGAGACAGAGCAAGAGGGGGATAAAAATGAAGAGTGCATGCATAAATGCATATGAGAGAGAGAGAGAGAGAGAGAGAGAGAGAGAGAGAGAGAGAGAGAGAGAGAGAGAGTGAAGCAGCCTACTTTTGAGAGAGTGAGAGAGAGAGAACATCATATGTCTTGATCTTTTACCTGACTCTACTTTTATCCTTTCTTATTCTGATAACTGAGATTTACTGATGATTGTGCCTGATCTGGGCCAATAGTGCAATAGTGTTCAGACTGTGCCAACAACCAAGCTGAAGAAGTGGCGGAAAACTACAAATAATACAGTGTTTTTTCCCATCCCCTATCTCCCCTCTAAATCTTACAGAATGGAATAGTCTTCTCAGTATGATCGAGAGAGTTTTGCGTCCCTCTTGATTTGTGTTGCTGTGCAATTTAAAAAAAAAAAAAAAAAAAAAAAAATGCATTATTCATCAAGAGCTGCACTTCACGTCCCAGCACTTAGCAGAACTTTTTCCACCACCAACACACACCCACACACATAAAAACACAAATGAACCTGAACAAAAACATTTTTTCCCCTGTAGAATAACTAACCTAATATGGTTATATATATATATATATATATATATATATATATATATATATATATATATATATATATATATATATATATTGATGTGCCAATGGTGGTGGTTATTTGCCATTGCAAAGTGGCTTATACAAGGCATTTAAAAGCAGTAATCATGACCAGTTCGACCCATATTAAAGCAAAATTATAGTGTTTAGATAAGCTCTACGGACAGGTAGTGCTGCATTAGGCTCACTGAGGTGACTGTAGGTCACGATCCAGACATAACCCTGAAAAACTCTCACACCATTGTTAATAGACTGGAGACCTGTGGTCACTCACACTCAGTTGCCAACACCCAGTAGCACTAACAAAACCACCCACAGCACCATTTAGTGGAGAAGCAGGCCTAATGAGAATTTACAGGATAGTGATTCTTTTTTAAGAGTGAAACGCAGGCAAGGAAAAGTTACATAATTTACATTAATTGTGCATAAGACTGGGCGATATGGAGAAAATCAAATATCACAATATTTTTGATCAAATACCTCGATATTGACACCACAACAATATTGTAGCGTTGACTATTTGTCCTTTCACAAAATATTTACACAATGAGATTTTTGCAAAATAATCATCAGTAATGTGGATATAAGGACTAAGTGGGTAAAGGAAAATAGTAGAACAGCTACAACAGTCTAGTATGTTCAGTAACATCTGGGGGGGCTGTGGCTCAGTGGTAGAGCGGTCGCCTGCCAATCGGAAGGTTGGTGGCTGCAGTCATTGTCGAAGTGTCCTTTGGCAAGACACTGAACCCCGAGTTGCCCCCGGTGCTGCGCATCGGAGAGTGAATGTGTGTGAATGTATATCTGATGAGCAGGTGGCACCTTGTACGGCAGCCCCGGCCCCAGTGTATGAATGTGTGTGAATGGTGAATGTATCCTGTAGATGTAAAAGCGCTTTGAGCAGTTGTTAAGACTGGAAAAGCGCTATATAAATACAGCACATTTACATTTACATTTAAATGACATACCTTTACTGTAATTTTTTGTGTGTTTTTGTTTTTTGCTGTTATTGAAAAAAATGCTGCTGTAACAACAAAATTTCCCAGTCGTGGGATGAATAAAGTATAATCTAATCTAATCTAATCTAATGCTGCCTTTAAAACCACTCATGCCATATTACATTATTACAAGATCCAAAATCAAAAATGATATCTAGTTCTGTATCACGATAGATACAATATCGATATGTTGCCCAGCTCTTATTGTGCACTGGTAAAATGTAGATTTGTCTCGTCTGTCTTCCACGGGTTCACCCAGTGCTAGAAATTAAGAGGGGGCAAAGGGCAAAAACTGCCACCAAGATTTTGAAAAATGTATTTTATATTTACTAGTTTAGGAAAATATCCTAATTACTAAGCCATTATTTCATTTTCAATCAATTCCTTTAATTTACTTTTCCAAGACCCAGATTACACACAGTATAGAACTGTAATTCGCCAAATGTAACTGTAATACTAACACACTGGCTGACATTAACTAAGTTTATGTACCATCTGTGGGTCAGAACACTGAGCATAGCAGTATAAATGAAACAAAATAAAACAAATAGATATAATAATAATAATAGTAATAATAATAATAGATCAGACAGATCACTTCACTCATGACAACATATATTTGCTTTACACACTTGATGCAAGTTTATGTTAACTTGATGTCATTGCAAAGTGAGCAGCTGCCTGGCATCTGATAACAGGGGATACCCCCACCTCAACCCCTCACGCCACAGATTCCTCACATACCCGGAGTGAAGGACTGTGTGTGTGTTCGTGTCCAAATCCCTATCCTGCCACACCCAGCTTGGAAAACCACCATGACCCAAAATTGAACTTAAATTCCTGAAAGCATTGCAGCAAAGCACTGTTCAGTGGGCAATAAGGTAGGCAAAAAAATAATCAAATATTTATTTTAGCCCGATATGAAATGAGAACATGTGTTCTGATTCTTGACAAACACCATGCAAACTAAGCACAGCCAGAAATGGATTCAGGCACACACTAAGCATCTATAGTATTAATTCATTTATCAGGGTAATGCAACTGACTTGCATTTAGGCAAAATTTCCATGAATAACTTTATCAAAAGGTGTAAAAATAAGCCAATGAGAACAATTCAGATAATCTATGAAGAAAAAGAAACTCGTTCTACTCACCTTGTGAAGTTCTATCGACTCAATCCACTGGAGTCTGTGCTCAGGATCTTCAGCTCTGAGGTACCAAACGCTGTCGTTCACGCTGATGTCAAAACGACACTCGTCAAACTCATGAGGCTAGAAAGAGAGAAGAGCGGGGTCATGAATAGTTACTAGGCAGAGCACATATGTCCTATCAGGAAATACAACCACCAAAATTAAATAGCTGTAATTGAAACCAAAATACAAAAACTCAACGTAACATTTTTCCACTACTTTAATCAAGTAGTTGATGGATCAGAGGAAAATTCCCACTGTAATGCTTGTGTGTGTTTATGACACTGACAGAATAGTGAGGACACATTCTGGACACACATGGATTCCATCAGTCATAGAAAAGCCTCTGCCACACAATAAACAGGAATTTTAATTAGTAACTGATGTCTTATGTCTGCAGGCGCAAACTCTAAACGACCGCAGCAGAGCTGTGCAAAAACAGATATTCTTTCAGCATGCCTTTGCCTGAACCTGGGTCATCATAACTTTTCCTTTAACGATTAGGCCACATCTTTCAACTATTTCACTCCCCCATTCTACAATTCACCCCACCCAGCTCCAACCACTAGGAACCCAAACACATGCACCAAAGAATTCCCGTTTCCTCTGAGATTGGAATTTGACCACTGCACTCAGCTGAAGAGAGCTCTGTTCTGCAAAGGCTCCTAATAAGAAACATGACACAGTTGACTCAAATCTCTTTCCCAGTTTTCTCCTTACTAATACCAAGACTACAGCTGCTCTGTCAGCTGACATATCATCACGTTGCCCAAGATTGATTAGATTTGCTGAATGATGCTCATGTGCTGGTTTCTTCACTGCCACGGACAATAGCAACATATACTCCAACTCTGAACTGTCTTAACACTTTAACAATAATAATACATTTCATAAGCTGCATAGCTGGGATGCTCAGGGACAGAGGTAAGATCAAAAAATTGCCCTTCAGCTTCTTAATTTCAGCATAAAGGAGGGGTGTGCAATAGTAAGCTCATGTGCATCCAGCCATGATGCTATTACTGGTTAGAGAATTCCAGTCTATCTTACTGTGCTGTATCAGACACGGTCCATAAACCTCTGCTTTACAACCCAGTTTATATCTCTTTCCTTCTGCCTGGAACAATCACCTTCCCTTTGCGTAACCACAACTGAAAATCCTTGCTGCAATGGCTTTTTTTGTGTCTATAGGACTGTGGCATCTTCAGTGTTAGAACAGATTCAAGATCCAAGGTTTTTCTTTTACTATGGTTGCCTATAAACTAGTGTGTTAGAAAAAACACAACTTCTTATTCTTATGCCTGACACCCCTCCTAGAGTAAAGACTGTTGACACGGGAATATTTAACACAAGTTTGCTTTGTGCAAAAATAACTGACAGGAAAACACCAATGCACTGACAAGAGCTTAATCTGATGCACACTTTTGATAATGGATCTGGGCCTTTGATAGGAATTTCCAGACAGTAACATTTGCTGCACATTTTGCTTCTGTATGAGGAAAGTCTGGTGTGATTGCAGACACACCGTGTGTAACAGACTGCTCTTAGGCAAGAAAAGAAGCAGAGGCATGTTTTTGCATTCCTGAGTCCTCATTCCCCAGTCTCCGTAGACAGCCCTGGCTTTATTTAGGAAGAGGGGAGAGGCAGTAAGAAGTAACAATGTGGGTCATACTACTCAAATTATTAGTGAGCATGTGGGGTTATTAAACTGTGTACACTTGTAATGAAGTTTGCCTGCTATAACACAATTACATAACACTCTGAATGTCTTGTGGAATTCCATTCAGGTCTTCACAAACAAGAACTGGCATAATGCTCATTCAAATGACTATCTGTAATCTTTCGTGGTGTGATTTTAATCCACTTTCGAGTCATAAAATCCTATTGCACAAATCACAGTAAAACCATTTGCTTGGCCTCTGTACTTGATAACGGCATGCTGAGAGAGAACAGTGAATATTTAACCAGGGTGTGGGGTTTAAACTTATCTCACCAACAATAGGGCCTGCATCGGGAAAAATACAGGTCGGATCTCTATAGTATGTGGTCAAAGATATCTTTTTAACAGTAGGGAACACCAATTTTTAATAGCTGATGCAATACCTGCCATGGAGAAATAGGCATGAGAGTGTTCTCAAACTATTGCTGGAGCAAGAACGCCTCGGTCTGCTAACAGCCTTACTGCTAGTTAATGTTTACCTTTCTATCTTTGACAACATGGATTGGAGGAATTAAAGTTCAACTCCATGCTAAAGACAGGGTGGACAGGATCAAAACATTGAGACCTGCCAGAGAGGTAACCTTACTCCAAGAGTTCTGATGCAGAAAATCAACCTTTCATCCATCTTATGAGAACTTTTCCAGCAGCAGAGTGATGTTAACACTTACTGTGATCACAGCCTTGCTGAGGCACAAAGACCCCCTGCAGCCATATTCCCGTTCATCCTCCGACTTGTAGTAACTCAAAGTATTGTTTTTCAACACGACCCATCGGTCCTGCCACCCGTGTATGTAATTAGTCCACTGTAAACACACACAAGATGCACAAAAAAACAGTTAGATGAACTATGCCTGGACGATGTGTAACGTTATGCAGGACTTAATTCAACTGTTGCAGCTCACCGGGCTTTCAGACTAGTTTGTGATCGAGGCACCTTAATATTTCTGTACAAAAAGATTCTAACATTCCAACTGGCTTAACATTACCTACCTTGCTTAAGACGCCTCCGAGCTCCACAGGCTGCCCGGATTCAGGGTCCACATCCTCATCGGAACCGGACGATGAACTCTTTTCGGACATTTAAATCCAAGCTTTAAAGAAAACTTAAACCTAACTTTATTGACAGAACCACGTAGCTGCCCGCTAGGTTGCTGAATTAGTTATTAATTCAAACGCGTCACAGCCAAAACTGCTGACAGCTCTTTAACCTTAACGTTGGGAATATGTTACCGTTAATTAGCTAGCTAGGCATTAACTGAGCGTATCAATCATAATCTGAATAGCGCAGCTAATTAGTCTTCCGTCGATTGACAAACCCCGCAAGCTTGTTTTGAAGCAAGATATTCTGTGGGTGAGTCTCAACTTTTCGGTTTTGCGGGCTTTGTTTTGAAACTGACGTCGAATACCAATAAGGCTAGCTAGCTAGTTAGCGCTAGCTGTCAAACCACGCCACTTGCTAATATTAACTTAACCAGTAACTTGTGACTGTTGTCGTTAGCTATTTTAGCTGCAGTCGATAAGCTACTCAAAAAAGTGATAAGGAAGGCCTTCGTGTATTAACCCTATACCTCAACTTCAAGCTACAAATGTGGAGCAACGGTCTGAGTGGCTGCTGTAGTTCCGCAGTTTGGTTAGCATAGTGGAGGACTGACCATGGGACTGGCTAGCTTGTCTTCTTTCGGGTCGAGGGAGGCGCTGCAGCCACGCTTTACTG
This sequence comes from Etheostoma spectabile, assembly GCF_008692095.1. Classification (NCBI taxonomy): domain Eukaryota; kingdom Metazoa; phylum Chordata; class Actinopteri; order Perciformes; family Percidae; genus Etheostoma; species Etheostoma spectabile. The sequence goes on from NC_045737.1 coordinate 9,260,697, forward strand.
TGTACAGAGAGAGGCATCAAGTTAGACTCAATCACAGTGACACCGGAAGCCACACACATTTGCCTTCACATTAAAGCATTATGTTTTTCATATTTGCAATGTGATCTCTTTTTATTTTATTTATTTAAATTATTTAATTTAATTTGTTGTCAAATAATTTAATGTATTATACAATGTTTTTATTTAAAGAAGTAAACAGGCTGAAAGCCCGGAGCTTTCCGGAGATGACGCATGTATGCGGAAGTGCCGCCAAATCCGTAGTACTGGCTACCGGTACTGTTTTCATAACATCTACGGGCATGAACGTTTGAGACGTCAGACAGTTGAGCATTTTGAATTTGAGTAGACATTTGAGTAAAAAAGCAAGTTTCGGAATTAATGTTGGTTATCTGATCTAGCTAGAAAAGGTAACATTGCCCACATAATACTTGGATAACGACATCTTAAAGTGCTATTATCAACTAACTTTAAAATAGAGTTGAGATCGTAATAAATTGGACCTGTCTAAAAACAAACAAGTGTTTTCCCATTAAGGATCCATTCTCCAGGATGGAGAATGGGGTTGATTACTCCAAAGGAGAGGGCTTCCTTTCTAGGATGGCCCTCAATGACAACAAGGCTGGTATGGAGGGTCTTGACAGAGACAAGATCAACAAGATCATCATGGAGTCATCCAAGGTAACGTTGGGCACTAACAGCTCAAATAGACATAACATACCAATAATCCTCCATACATAAGAATCATTAATGTGAAGTCCAGTTTTAATGGCTGTATCTAGCCTTGTGTGAATGTCCCATATCCTAAAATAGATGTGCTTTTGTTTTCATTATAGCTGTGCTAGAGAATCTATAACTCTTTCTTGTCCTTGTCGTTTCTCTGCAGGGATCTAGGTTTTACGAGAATGAGCTGAAGAGAGAGCAGCAGGTGAACCAGCGCATTGAGAAAATGATGCTACAAAAGGCACAGATCACAGAACAACAGTTAAAGAAAGCACAGGCTGAAGTAAGAATGACATGTGGATTTAATTGGATGAAGTTGGCATCGGTTTCTTTTTTTCAGAGGTCAATCAAAAATAAATGCAGAAACATGTGATGTGCTATTGAACATAATAAAGCTACATCATAAAATCTCTCTTCATAGGTCGAGAGGATGGCCACCGAGCTGGAGAGAAGACGTGATCTCAGCCGTGTGATTGTTCATGTGGACATGGATGCTTTCTACGCTGCTGTGGAGACAAGAGACTGTCCTGAGCTGAAGGACAAGCCCATGGCTGTAGGATCCATGAGCATGCTGGTGGGTTAAACATTTTCTGGGAAATGGACACAATATGACAGTAACTTCTTAGATAACTAAATAGTAGAGGGTATGCCCACATAACACTTTAACTCAAAGAAGACAGGGTAGAAATAAAAGAAAAGTAATAGGATTTTAGTATTGATAACATTTTGTGCTTGTATTAACACTTTTGTTAATGTTTTATGAGTTGTCCTTGAGCATCTTGAAAGGCTCAACCAATTACATTTTTTATTATAATTATTATTATTATTTTAAAAAACGTATGTGCACTACTGGTCACTTTCTGTGATACAATTAATTATAAAGCCTTTATTCACATTTTTACAAATTATCACAAATGTGCAGGATGTTTAAAATATTTATCACACGATTCTCACGGTAGAATATAATGCAGCCAGCAATACCACATTTTCTCAAATTACAGTGTAGGAGTAACTCATCATAAGCATATTTTAAATAGCATATTACTAAACACTTCAAATTAAAATTCATTGCACTGTACATTACTGTCAATTTATAAATAATGGATATTTAAACCAATGTCAATGTAATGTAAATGGCTTCAAGACAAATTCAAGGTGTTTTATTTCGATCTCACCCTTTTGTCTTTCAGTCCACATCTAACTACCATGCCAGGAAGTATGGGGTCCGAGCTGCCATGCCTGGCTTCATTGCAAAGAAACTCTGCCCCAACTTAGTTATTGTTCCAACCAACTTTGTTAAATACACAGCTGTAAGTGCTGAGGTAAGAGTGATGGCCAGATACACACACACACACACACACACACACACACACACAGCTATGCAGCCGTTTTGTCGCTACTTGCGAACGGTCGCTCATGCATTTGTGTCTTTGTGTTAGGTCCGGGAGATTTTTGCAGAGTATGACCCTCATTTCCAGCCAATGAGCCTGGATGAAGCCTATCTGGATTTTACGGACCACCTGGAACAGAGGCAGAGCTGGCCAGAATCCTTGCGTACACATCGCTTCCGCACCAGCAGCGCCGCTACAGGCAGGACTTAATTATACAGAAATGTAGTATGATTGTACAGTGTGGTGTGTTGTGTAGTTTTTTGTAACTGCAATTGTTGCCACATTTACTGTAGACATGACAAAATGACCGGAAACATTTCTGTTAAATGATCAAAGTTTCATACGAAAGAAATACATCAGATTTTGATGTGAAGTCCTTTCTTTTCTTTAAAGGTGAAAAGCAGATTAAGCTTCCCCAGGAGGCAGTGCCAGAGGAGAAGGACCTCTCTCCGGTCCTGTTTGACGACAGCCCGAGCTCCTCTCCCAATTTGTCGGGCTCTGAAGGTGTCAGAGCTGCTGGTGGTGAGTTCGAGGTGTTCGGGACGTCTGTTGAGGAGGCTGTGAGAGAGATGCGCTTCCGCATTGAGCAGAAGACCATGCTGACCGCCAGTGCAGGTGAGCGGAAAAACACTCTGACGTGATAAAAAAAATAAAAATACTATCCTCTTTTATCAGTCTTGCTATTGTTAAAAGTTTTGCTTTTATTTGAGTTTCACAGGAGAATTATAACAGTCATAGAACGTAGGGTTTCACTTTTCTGGCATCTTTGTTTTCCGCCCTCTTCCTACTCTCTGAATAAGAAATATGAGGGGACAAGCAACTAATTTATTCTTTGCAATAACACTCAGCTCAATAATAATAATACATTTTTTTTGAATTATGATCAAGATTATGTGTATGTTTTGCCAGCCGTTCATTTACAAACACAATATTCAATTCTGCTATTCACTCTTCTAGGAATTGCTCCAAACACGATGCTTGCCAAGGTGTGCAGTGACAAGAACAAGCCCAACGGCCAATACAGACTCCCCTCCACTAGAGAGGCCGTCATGGACTTCGTCCAGAATCTCCCAGTTCGCAAAGTACGGCACACGTTGCTCAAACTAAAACATAAACATAAACAGAGAGTCTCGTTGTGTAGTTGGTGAATAATTATGTAAAGATGTTAGAATGTAATCACGTGTTTTTGTATTATTAAAGGCTGACAGATTGGGTGTAACGTTACTAATGATCAATTTAAAATCTATATCAATAGTTAAAGAGTGTGTTTGTGTATCCTTTCAGGTTTCTGGCATAGGGAAGGTGAGTGAGAAGATGCTAAATGCGCTGGGCATCAGTAGCTGTTCTCATCTTGGCCAGCAGATGGCGTTGCTGTCGTTGTTGTTCTCGGAGACAGCCTGGCATCATCTCATGCAGGTTTCCCTGGGTCTGGGCTCCACATTTATACCTAGGTACTTCACAGCATGTTTAATAAAACTCTGATTTAAAAAAGAAAAGAAAAAGAAAACAGTCCAGTTCAGAGAGAGGTGATAATCCTTCCTGTCTTTGCTTTTAAACAGACATGAAGAAAGAAAAAGCATGAGTACAGAAAGGTATGGTTTTAATAAGGCATAAATAGGCACTGACACAGCTGAATTGATTTTTTTTGTGTCCATCCTCTTAACTCTCCCTTATTTCCTCTCTGTCCCACTCTTTCTTACACTATAGGACATTTAAAGAACTGAGTAAAGTAGAGGAGCAGTTGTCTTTATGCAGGGTGCTCTGTGAAGACTTAGCAGAAGACATGACGAAAGAAGGTCTAAAGGTAGTGAACGAGGATTGCTTTATTTATTTTGCGACATGAACATACGCCTCTCATCTCATCTCATGAACAAGGCTACCTGTCCTGGTTACATCAACCACATACAAGGTTATACTTTATGTTCATATATTTTTTTAATTTATACCTGCTAAGACATTTCTTGGATGAGTACTCCCTTAACACTCTGTGTGATAGTCTGAGCAAAGAGAAGCAAAATAAGGCAAGAACTGTAATACCTATACAGAAATTGACACCACAAAAATGGATGAAGAGAAAGAGCCAAAAAAGAAATACTGTCCTATTCCTGGCCTACCTACAGTCACCCTAATTCCAAACATAATCTCATACAATTACGTCAACCTATTCCATTCCTTTTTGGAATCGATAGAGAAAGGTCTGGATGGCTTGGCACGGCCATCACCCCGCTCCCTGGGTCCTGATGTGGCCTTGATAGCTGGAGGAAATGGAGGGCCATTAGGGAGACAGCAGGGGCTACTATCAGCCTTGGAAATGTCTCCCTGGGAGATGATCACATTATTATAAAAGCGCTTTGTGGCGTGTTTCTCACAGAATGCTTTCTGATGAATCAATCAGTGATGTGACAGATTATACAGATTTCCATCTCTCGTCTATTTATGGCCCTTCCACACAGTATCATTGATTACACTAATAATTAAGATATTGATAGACAATAGACAGAATGACCTTTTCTACTTTCCATCATATGAATCCAACTTTGTATTTTCTTTCTTTTCCTAAAGGGTAAAACAGTAACACTGAAGCTAAAGAACGTGAACTTTGAGGTAAAAACCAGGGCGCTGACGCTGACGTATGCTGTTGCCACAGTGGATGAGATCTTTGCGGTTGCTAAGGACCTACTGAAAATGGAAATCGACAATGAAAGCCCCAAGCCACTCAGATTGAGGCTCATGGGTAATTAGATATAGCAATATAACTTACATATCAATTAATATGACTATCTTGAAATAAATCTAAATGATCTGTGACACACTGCATGTGGAAATAATAACACAATTGGCATTCATTTTGAAGTTTTCTCCCGATAATTTGTTTTTGTGCTCGTAGGTGTTAGAATCTCCGCCTTTGTCAGTTTGGATGATAAAAAGCCCCTGCAGAGGAGCATCATTGGCTTTCTTCAGCCAGGCAAGGCAGACTCTAGTGGCTCTTCCCAAGGAATTAATCAAAATCTTGATAAAGCACATCTCTCCAATCACTCCTTCCAAACTGGGCCCCTTGCTTGTCTTCCCCTGGCCCAGAATTGCCAGAGACAAGATGAAGTTCCCTGTGGGAGTAAGCCGAGGGGATTAGAGGGGGGCCAACCTGGTGATCAACCCAAACAGTCTTTCTTCCAAAGGGCTCATGCCAAGAGACTGCAACTCCAGGCAGCAAATGCAAGCGTCAAAGAAGAAGGACTTGGGGAGAATGCTTTTATGATTGCTTCCACAGACACTTGTGCTCAAACAGATGTAGAATCATCAACAAAAGCAAACAAGAGTAACGGTACAGCATCAGATCTCTCAGAAAATGACATTGTCTCCCCCGTAGAGGCCCATGCATCCACATCAGGCTGTGGCGCCGCAGTGTCGGAGAGCCTCACCTGTCCGGTGTGTTTTAGGCAGGTGGAGACGACTGATTTGAATGTCTTCAACAGACATATAGACCAGTGTCTCAGTGATGCCTCTGTAAAGCCAAACCAATTCTCAGTTTCTGACACAGAGTCAGATCTGGACCTAGAGAATCATCAGAAAGAATGTGAAGAGGTAGAGTCCAACGGAGTTGATCCTCAGGAAGACCAACGCAGCGTGGAAAACGATTCTCGTCAAACGGTTTTGTTGATCAGTAGTGACAACAAAACGCCGACCTCGAGCCAGCCTAAGTCACATAATGATAAAGTCCCCATCCTCATCTGCCCAGTATGTCAGCTGTCCCAGGATAGTGATGACCTCACTATCTTCAACCACCACGTCGACCTTTGTCTGAACCAGGAGGTCCTCCATGAGCTGGGCGGGCAGATATTGTCTCCCATAAATCCACCTTCAGTTATAAATAGCAAGGCCTTAGGTGAGTGTGTGTACTGAATGAGGTTGTTCAACACTTCTACACTAAACAGGAACCACATTCTGTGCACTTGTTTTTCTTCTTTATTTTTTAATTATCTTATTTTATTTGTCACATGAAAATGGTATGAGATACAATTTCAGGACAGTGTTCTCAATTAGGATCCCGGTGGCTTGAAGGTAGAAGCTCCTCCTGGGCCTCTCAGTGCTGGCCTGGTGTATCCGGTACCTTCTTCCCAACCTCAACAGGGAGAAAAGGTTGCTTTCCTGGTGGATTTGATCTTTAGGCATTCTCCAGCGCCTGGTCTAAATATTGTTTAGTGAGGGTAGGGCACACTCTGCAGATCCTGCAGTCCTATTTGGTGCTGTTTCTGTACCAGACAGTGATGTTACCTGTCAGGATGCTCTTGGTGATGCAGGAGTAGAAATTCCACAGTATTTAAGGGGATACACGAAATTTCCTCAGGCCTCCTATGTGAAACAGTCTCCGCCTTGCCTTTCTCACCACTAAGTCAGTACGCAGCGCCCAGGTCAGACCCTTGTTGATATGGACACCAAGTGGTACTTGAAGTTGTCCACTCTCTCCACTGAGGACCTGTTGATATGAAGTCTTATTAGTCGTGCTAGAATTCATGAGTGGTTGTTTCATCATGTGGGCCACTTGGGGGCAGCAGAAACCAGATGTGAACACAACATTGACATATCATTACCTTTAATTTGTGCAGAACTTGTTATCAGACAGTTTATTTAAACATCGAGCGGTTACAGAGCAAGATTAGCATTCATTTGGAGTCTGATGACTCACACACTTTTAGCTCTGTTTTGGGGTGTTTACCAACTCCTGAGACAAATATCTGTCTCTTTAGCTGCTACATGCTCCACTATGTTTACCAGCTAGTCACTAACTGTCTCTATCTGCTGTTTGGTGCTGGGCAGTTAGTGTAGAGTGGGTTTTTAGAGTTTTTTAGCTGAAAAAACAACACTATGAGAGTGGTGCGAGTGAACCAAAGAGCTGCATATACATGATCAAAAAATATCAATTATAGCCGTTTTTATTTTATATAATTCATTTAGTTTCTTGTATACTTTGGGCTTCCAGGTATGTCAGTGTTTCCTGCATGGATCTAAAGTCTGATGACATGATATGATGTCTCTTCTGATGACAGATACAATCCTGTTAGTAACGCCTATAAACTGTGGCTGTATGACATCTTTGGAGTTAACAGAAGGAATGTCTATTTTGGAGGAAGTGGCCTATGACCTTGTTATTTCCCGAAAGTAACATTGTGTGAGATGTTTGAATCGATTCCTACAGAAAAAAAGACATCTCATTTCATCCCATGGGGCTTCCTTTACCCTGGTCTTGGAAACTTCGAAATCACTTTCTCACCTATTTATTTCCTACAATGAACTGCACTTCGGTTTCCTCTTAAACAAGCCTGCCTCAGAAATTGCACTCTTTATATCCTTGAGGAGGTGCTGCAATTGTCTGCCTCCCTCGGTGGATGTCATTTTTTTTTTGGCCAGAGTAGGTTTTTTTCTATCAATGTTCATTAGTGTCCGTTTCTGTCCGCAGACAGAAGCCGTCTCCTGCCAACGCAAGCAAGTAAAGGCAAAACCAAAAGGTGAAACTGCTTGATTACAGATTGCTGCTGCACAAAATATCGACAGTGTATCACTTCATTTTCCATGTACTGCAGGTAAAGTTATAACAAGGGATGTTTTTTTTAATTACTTTCAGACGGGACTCGCCTTCCTCTCCTCCTTCTAAGAAGGCTAAAGGCCTCGGTCCTCGCAACACCATCGACAAGTTCTTCAGGTGATGAAGAATGTCTGTCCTCATTTAGAGGAACTGAGAAAGATTTCTTCAGGAATTAAACACCTCCTCTCCTTTTCCACAGGTTTTCAATGCACAAAAAGCCATATTCAAGTATCTGTAATTAAGAACGCTGATATAAGAAGCTAAGGATTTGCAATAATATTTGTTATTTGGTTTTTATGAGCCTTACACTAGACAAGAAACTAAAGATGACAAAAGACAAATTCTGTTTTAAATCTGGCAAATTAATGGATATATGTATGCCAGTGTGTCACTGGATCATAAGGGTATTTATTACATGCTGAGGTGCCACTGTTTTTTTTTTTTAAATGTATCTTCATCAAGTTAATATATTCAGTAATTCTATTTATTGTGTTTTCCAAAATACAGTACTGCATACATTTAATAATGAAGATAAGAGAATCCATCTATCGTGTAAATCAAAGTTGAAATAAATTATTATTGTGCTGAATTTTCACTTGATTTCACTTGATGACATATTTACAATAAAGTACCATCCATTTTATATTAAACTGACTTTAAACTAAAAAAAAGCAATGGCTTTCCGAAAAAAAACACATCATTGGTTTAAAGTAAGTTCATGAATAAAGTGCTGTTGAATCAGATTAGAAAGGCTCCAGCAGGTGCACAGTGTGAATGTGAACATTGCTCCTAAAGAACATGTGTAACTGGTTAAACTTCCCTGGACAAACACGTTAAGCTGCCTAGAGCCTTATGTTAATATTTTGTAAATATTGCACTGTGTTCACAGAAATTGGAGTTGAAAGCACTTGGTATAACATATGTAAGCCATTATATAGTCATGCCACATGCTAGTCATGTAACACAGGAAGATTATGACTTGTTTAATATTATGTCTTAAGGGTGTGAGCAAGTAAAGTAAACACGGACCAGCCCTCCAGCATTAAGAAAATTGCAGGAGTATGCTTCCACTTGAAGACTTGCTGTTGTGTATTTGAAGACAGGAACTACATGAAACTGGATACAATAGGATTTTCTCATCTTCTGTTTGATCAGTTTCCGTAGGGATTGCTTTCAGTAGCACACATTGGGTGGTTAAATTACACCAAGCCTGTCTTGGTCACACAAAGAGGTAATTTAAAGAGCCTCCCGATGGAGAGAAGAGCTTTGGCTTTGAGGACGGTGATCAAGAAGCATCGTCCTAAGACTGAAAATTTGGACCCTCGAAAATGGATGAGACAGGAGACTGTGAGGGGCTTTGCTGACTTCATAATGAACAAGGACTCCAACAAAGAAACAGACAACAGCTTTGACAACAAAGAGATGTGTGAGTATGCAAGTACAACCAAATGTGTGGAATACATGAAAGACTGGCTTTACAGAATATAACAATGATAGATTACGGCGCAAATGTTAAAATTTCTCTTGTTCAGGACTGTGCACTCAAATTTATATTGGTGTAAACTGGAGTTAATCATTAGCTATTCACTGTAGTGGAGTGCCTGTATGCTCGCCTTCTTTATAGGAAACACACTACATTTGCACAAGGCTGAAACCAAGGCGATCTCCTCCACAGCACATAAAACAGATACACACTCAATTCAGTTGACCTTACAAAAATGTTCCTGCTGAGGTTTTGACTTAAATGTCATTTCAAATTTCTTACACATTACATCACTGTGTATTAAACCTAGTACATGCTGTTATGTTTATTAAATAATATAAGTAAGAAGCCATACAGTTTTCCTGTCTGCCTTGTTGTGCAGTGTTGGATGTAGAGAAGCAGTTTATGGAAGCAGCTAAGAGCAATGATGTGGAGACCATGAAGACTCTTGGAAGAGGGCTGAATGCCAATGCAAAGAATGTGGTGGGTGTAAATGGACAAACCTATCTGCATCCCAGTATACTGCATCGTATACCACACAACTTGTCTGAAAGGCTAGTCATTTTTGGTATTTTGCAATCACCTTTATTGAATGCAATATGCTGATGAAATTGTTTGCCTCAGGATAACAGGACTGCCCTTCACTATGCAGTAGCTGGCAAAAACAAGGAAGCTGTGCAGCTTCTTCTGCAGCGGAGGGTCAAGGTGGACCAAAAAGACAAAGTGAGAGGGCTTTGCTATGTTCTGCATCTGAAAACTTGCCACTGACAATAGCTTATGTAATATTCTGATGTAATCACGACTTCCTATCTTGCGTTCTGTGTCTGACAGTACGGTGTGGCACCCATTCATTTGGCTGCCTGGTTTGGCAGCTTGGAGATCCTGAAATCATTAGTGCAGGCTGGGGCTGAACAGAAGGTTGAGAACACGGTAAAGAAGCAAGAAGACTTTTGTTCTACCGTTTCTCAGTAACTGACAAAGAAAAATATCCAGAAGTTGGTCCCTTTGTCTTTTTATTTTGTGCAACATTTAAAACATAACAAAAAAAGCTGGATTTTGAAGCTAACATTTGTATGCATGTCTTGTTACAAACCTCAGCCCAGATGCTTACCTTCTTATTTCCTAATTCAACTCAAGTCCCATTTCTTCTAATGCACACTTCTTGAATAAACATTAACTTGCTTATTTCCACCTCAGGAAGGATTGAACATCATGCACTGTGCTGCTATTAACAACCACACTGAAATTATAGAGTATATTATGAATGACCTGCAGATGAAAGAACTAGACAAAGATGACCAGGTATCTACTTCACACTACTTTTTAATCAAATAAATCAGCTGCATTATTAACTTTCTGAGCAAGTTATTTTGGACTACCAAAGTAAATGCAGAAAATGGTTGGTTGTACCTCAATTATTATATATTTCAGTCAGGACACCGGCCATTTGCATTGGCAGCAGAGCATGGGTGTGTTGAAATGATGGATATGCTGACCGTGCCATACAACATGGACACCATGAAGCCCAACAAGGTATGTGTGGAGGTGTTTTTGGTTTGTGTGCTATTCATGCTCACATGTCTGCGTGCACATTTGTGTGTTACACCTGCAATGAAGCTCAACACTCTTTGATGCCAGTTGTTTGCCTCCCTCCCTTCTGCCAGCGCGGGGAAACGCCCCTGCACTTAGCTGCCAGGAACGGCCACTTGGATGCCGTCCAATCGCTGCTGCAGAGCTTTGATACTCGGGATGAAGTCAATATGGTAGACAATCAGTGTAAACATCCTCTCTATCATGGTCTGGTTTGTGACAGTGTGTGCTCAGTGGCTAATCCATTGCTTGTTGGTGGCTCCACTTTGGATTAATTAAGATGTATCAGTATAAAACATGTACCATTATATAACAACGCAAACTGTGCTCTGGCTTGAATTTGAGCTCTTAGTAAATTATATTTGATAAGACTTACTTGGTGCTTCAGGTCAAAAATTATTGTGATGGATATCATCAGAATTACCTGTTATTAATGAATTTAAAATGTTTAAAAGACTAATATCTAATACTTTTTTGGCTTAAGTTACTGATGCCCATCCAAGTTCTTTCAGGTTATTTATTTCTGATTTGTAGTTAGTAAAAGGCTTGGAACCATTAATAAAGTTTTGAATATAGTACCATTTTAAATTGTGGTCCACCTGAGAATAATTTTCTGCTTCTGTTGTGGGAAACTAGTATCACCACTGTTGTTTTTTGTCTGTGTTGCAGGATGGTGAGACAGCTCTGTACCAGGCTGCAGAAAACGGTCAGGAAGAATGTGTCCTGGCCCTGCTGGAGGCTGGCTGCGACCCCAACATTCTTACAACAGTACAATAGGCCACTATACTGACTTTAATATTAAAATGACTGATTCATTAATTAAATTACCTTTTATTGAGCCTCAGTGGGGGAATTACAATTTTCCTCTGTTAGAACACACTACACACAGGCCTGAAATACACACACATGCCCAGGTCCTATAAATGCTGGCCAAATGGAGAGATGTCAGAGTGAGTAGGCTGCGACTGCTGGACTCCTGAGCAGTTAGGGGGGGGGGGGGGGGGGGGGGGGGGTTGGTGCTTTGCTTAAGAGCACATCAGCACTGCCCATGAAATGAACTGAGCCTCACCAGTTACCAGTCCACATATCATGAATATAATGCATTCCCGTATAATTTATTTCATGGTTAATCCTATAGGCTGCATCAAAGTTTACATGGTAAATATGTATTTTTTGTATTTGCCTACAGCTAAACCTCCTTCTCTTATAGGCCAAATGCAGTGCTCTCCATCCAGTTGCAGAAAAAGGAGACGCCGCTCTTGTCCAACTCCTCTTAGATCACAAAGCCCATACGGACTTCCAGAATCAGGTAAGCAAACACAAGCTAGGTAGCAGTAGTACACTCTCTCAGTAAAGGTTTTTAGCAACACGGATTACTCACACATATCAGCTGTACTGCTGTCACTCGGCCTGGATGCACATCGTTGTGATTTTACATATTGTCTCCTAACAATCCCTTTTTGTGGGTTCATGTTGTGTAACAGGATATTTTTGCTCTCAGCACCTAGAGGCTCCTATCCACCTGGCAGTTAAGAACAGTCACATCCCTGTCATCCATTCTCTACTGAAGGCTGGCTGCAACATTAATGTCACCGATAAGGTATGATGTCCCCAGTAACACCGTAACGTAAGATGTCAGTCAAACTATATATAAGAAAAGAAATAGTGAAAATATTTTCTGCGTTATGTTGTCCTGTCCTATGCCATGAACTGTTAGAGGTCCCAGACTGCTATCCATCTTGCTGCAGAGCTGGCTAGAATAGACGTTGTGGAAATGCTTCTTAAAACTGGGCTGGATCTGACACTCAGGGATAGGGTAAGAGTTCTCACAAATTATTAGCGCTAATATTGTGGAATTGCCGTATAGTGTATGTATATTAAATTATGCTCTTGTAACACTTTTTTCAAGACCAACATCTAATAGTTCAGCCATCCAAAAGGCAAAATAAATATATAAGAATAGTTTAAGCCATAACAGTAGCATGATTTATTGAAATGGTGAGACAAATTGGATTCTAAATCTGATACCTTACAGTTGTGATTAAAGTTTGTGTATTTTTTCCGTACATGTTGGATTCGGAGTAGCAAGGTAAGACTGCTCTGGGTGTGGCAGTCAGAGCAGACGAGGTGATTATTGTGGACATGATTATCAAAGCAGAAAGATACTACGCCTGGAGGAAGGTGAGAGATGGGCAAATGATACTTTATAACTTTTACCATTTTCCTGTGTGCTATAATACATTCTTAAGGCCTTGAAATCAATAATTACATTCATCACAAATGATTTATTTCCTAATGTCAAAATCTAGATTAGTTGAATCCCCTCTAAAATGACTCACAGCCCAGAAGCATTTGACAGCCAATTTACCACCAATTTAATTAAGGTTATGCCTGATTCCTTTCCCCTCTTGATTTGAATTTTTTTTTTTTTACTCTGGCATTCATCTTGTTAATCATGTGTGTTTCCAATAATCTCTTTCCCATGCGCCTTTGCTCTCTGAGGCTTGTGGCTTTTATCAATCTGCTGACATAACTTAATTGCCCTTTCAGGCCAACACAGAACCTAATGAGAGTGTTCACAGCGAGTATGCGCTAACATTTAAACTTGACCACCGCTATGAGAGCAAGCAGCTCCGCTCCATGGCCTGGCACCTGGCGTACAAGCTCCTGAAATCAGGAGACTGGAAAAGACTTGCAGAACACTGGGGCTTCACTAAGGAACAAGTGTCGGCCATCGAGGAGCAGTGGACAGGTGCCACAACTCACACAAACTGGACAGGCTTTTGACTGTGCATTTGGCAACTCTCTGAACTAGTATAACATAAGATTCTTGTAGCCAAAATTCTACAAATTAAAATCCCTGAATTCATGAAGAAAATTTGGCAGTGACAAGAACATCCTTGGACGACTATTTTTTTCAGACTTGCTAATTTCTTATTTTCCTTTTTTTATCCTGCAGTGCACAGGAAATCTTTAGTTTATTTTGTTTACAAGTGACATTGTTTTCCTGGCTGTACAGTGCTCCGTGTTTGTCTACAGGTCAGCACAGCTATCAAGAGCATGGGAACAGGATGCTGCTGATCTGGCTCCACGGGGAGGAGTTGGCTCAGAAGAGCCCTGCTAAAGAACTCTATGAGGGCCTCATTCTCACAGGGAACAGGAAAGCTGCAGGTGCATTCAGTATTTATAATAATAATACATAAAAAAACAATCTAAAAAATATACTGAGGATTCTATACACATATGGCTGTGCTGCTAGGGGACATGTGCCAAAATTTTAGTGCAGGACATCTTCATTTTTCTTACAGATAAGATTCGGACGGAGGCAGAGAGTTCCAGCAGTAAGAGCTGCAGCATTTCATGAAGATGAACACTGACACATATGGATATGAAAAAACTCCATGTTTACATCCTTTTCAACTACTGATCTCTACAGAAAGTTACCAGTAAAGTTATTTTTTTTAGAAATAAAAGTGTGTCAGATCATTATGGCTTTGGTTTAATAAAGCAAACAACCTGTTATGTTGAACAGTCAGTGTCATTAAAAAAACATCTATAAAATAAATACTACATTACAGTCTCACCTGTGCATAATTAAGAGTAAAACATTTTGATAGAAATAAACATCCATTTTGCAATTCTAAACTCTGTCCAGCTGGTTTTAATTAAAAACATTTACATGTGCAGTTCTAAACACCTGTGTCTGAGTAGTAAAATAATATTGCTCAAGAAATCGTGCACATTCCAAAATGTCCTCATTGAGGACAAATAATAAACTATCCACAATCATGAGAGTAAGCTAAAAACAATCTAACGTTCACTTAAGATACAGAAATCAAGGGCAAATTCACTCCAAGATATCAAAGTAAAATGGACTTGAAACCATTACCATGGTAACTAAGATTATTGCATAGGATGTGTTCAATTTTATATCTAGACTAAGTGAGCAACACCTCCTGTGTGAGCTATGTATGAGTGGTCAGTCAACTACTTTGATGGAGTGTACTTGGCATGTGCTGGTGTGTGTTCTGGAGGAGCTTCTGCCTCCAGTGGAGCTTTGGCCCGGCTGGGAGGGGCGGGGAAACTTAGAAGCCATCGCCTGACCGATGGTGAGCTAAAAGAATGAATGATAAACAAAAGAAAATGTTCATTGGTATTTTTTTTTTGCCAATGCAGCAATAAAACCCCAAATCACAGAGATGCTGATTTTCCCCTGACTGATATTATCACAAAACCTTTGTATTTAGCAAAATATGGTATGGTATGGCAAACTGACAAATTACAGAAATGGCAGAGTCACATGGGATTGAGATTACAGACAACCTCCGCAATTATTACAAATCACTAGATGTCCCAAGGTTATACTAGTCCCGTGTGAATAAGACAATAGATAGCAATACAAACCTGTGTGACAGGATGATGGCGTTCAACTATCACAGAGCTCATGGGCGGAGCAACACCCATCACCTGGAGGTTGCTGCGGGCGGCTTTACCAACGTCAGTGCGTGCAGTGATGCGAGCTGTTACAGTCTTTGAGGGTCTTTGCTGACTAGCTGTGATGACACGACTGCTCACCTGAAACAACAAATATTGTTACATTGTGTATACATGTGATAACTGTAGTCGAGACATGTTTTGTACTAAACTTGAGTCATTCTGAGTTGTTGGTCACCATTTTGATAACCATTTATTTGATACGTCAATACACATGCACCAGAGTCAATAGATCAGTGTGTCAAATGCTAACCTGTTTGTGGGAAATTGCAGTGCCCCCAAGTGGCAGTGAGCTGTGCACCACTGAAGTAGGAGGGATCATTTCTGCCCTGGACACCGGGGCACCAGAGCCCACCTGAGGAAAAAGCACATCAGGGGAACAGGACCAGAAGTGGGATTTAGAGGAAGTGACTCATAGTGTGACAAATGAAAACAGAAAAAAGGAATTATTGAAGCAAACGTGAGACTACTGTAGAAAACGTCTGTTTTAGGGGCATCTACATGAGAACGGTTGAGTGTGAAGCCAGAATTTGCAGCAAAATAAATTTACAGCAAATGAAAATTCTAAATTAAAAAAGAAGAAAAAATTATGCAAATCAACTGTCAAATTCAAATTGAGAGACTTTTTATATATGAAAGACTGATGTGTTGATTGATCCAATGAAATTTGAGATGGTATAGAAGAACTATTGTTTGTAAATAAATGTATGTTTTCATTAGAAATTGTCAGTGTCTCACCATATCCTCTATTTCACTGTGGGAAGGGTCTGGGCGGTCAAAGTGGACTGGGCTGAACTGTGTGGAAGAGATGGGATATGGTTGAACTTGAGCCAAGGTAGCAGAGCCAGGCTCATCCTGGGGAGGCAGATTATCTATAGAAAGAAACAAAAAATAAAAACAGTCATTACATTATTTGGTAAATGTTGCTAAGGGCTACTGAGGGCTTTTACAGGTAATCTTTTGAGTGCCACATCAAGGTTATAACTTGTGCAAAGGACCCCTCAGTTAGCACACAGCGCAATCACGGACTCATCACCCTATTAGATGAGCAAGTGAATGACTTCAAGAAAGGGAAAAGAACACCCTTCACTCCACTCATTCATTAATCTACACAATTGTCAATAGCGCACAGCTGAACTCTAGTGGAAATTGGTGTTCCTTTCTTTTCTGTCTGTTGGTTTCAGTCTTGACAGCAGTGTTAAATCAATACAGCACAGAGGCAAAGCTAGGAGTGTCTTTAGGCTTTGTTGAAGTCTATTTATGTACAGTATGTTATGGGGCTTATGATGAATGGCAAGTATTAATGTGCTAGCTGTTTAAAAAGATGTGCGATCATTCCTGTACAGACCATGCTGATTATGAACTGGATGGTGCTCCGGCCGTCCCTCTGTAGTGTGGAACATGCGAGAGCCTCCATGTTGAGAGCACACACGCCCCTCATGAAGGCTTTCTTCATAGATTCTTCATAGCGCTCACGCTCAAGTCGCAGTCTTTGAATCTCTGCCTGTGCTCTTTCTGTAGCCTCACAGTGCTGCGGAGAAAGGTAGCAGAAGATAAAAAGAATGAATTTATCAGATTATATAATACTGAATACTTTATAATCTTCTTTGTTTTCCCTAATTAGCCTTTTTATTTCTTAATTTTCTTTACATGACTCAACTCTGTAAATGTACAATATATCATACTGACTACTGTGCTGTGGTTCCTGTGGTAAAACACATCAACGAGGTAAAGTCAAGTATGAATTGAATGCAGAATCACCATACATACTGTTTTAAATGCCGGTCCTTCACTCCGTTATTTACCTCTGCCAGCTTGGCCTCATACTCTGTAGACAGGCGGGTGCAGACCTCTTCAGCTCTTGCACGGCAAGCCTGCTCCACCTTGACCTTCCAGTGTTTCTGGATCAGAGACTGCCATCCCAACCACACCTTCTTCTTCAGCTGCAAATTGTAGTGCTGCTGTGCTACCTGAGCAGCATGAGCCTAGCAGGGAACCGCAAGACCATGAAAACATTCACAAGGAAATGATTACACTCTTAATTCATTCTTGTGCAGTGCTTTTTCTCGTATGGTGCGCATTCTGTGTCAGGGTTCAGACAAAAATATGAGTCATTCACTCTACCTTTCAAAATAAATGACATAAACATATATTTTGTAAATGTAAAAATGGGGCACCAGCTAGTTTGATAAGCAGTATGGTACGAAAAAAAAAAAAGATTGTTCATCAGTGCAATGACAAAATTTCACATATGTAAATTTTGTAAGATATTTGTGTAAAAATGTTCAGTGTGCAGTGACTTTGTGATGCATGGGTCGGTAACTCATGCAGAGAGTTATTATTTGCATAAACCTTTAACTGCACTGACTGTAATTAAGCAATGTTAAAATACATTCACTTTCAGTAAATGTATTTAAAAATTCTTAAAAAATATACATACAGCATATACAAACTTAAAAAAAACTGTCAGCCGTGAACTGATGAGTCAAAAAGGAACATAAGATGTTAATGCGATGCTCATCTGACCACCACACACATTACTTGAATATTGTCTGTACAAAAACAGTGCATTAAAATGGATTAGCCCCACCATTACAAATCTTTCATCCTACTTTCCGCTTTTGTATCATATTCATGCACAGGTGCCAGGTTAAGCAATCTTAAGTTATTTTTCACAGTTCATAAAACATAAAATTTAACTTTAAAAACGTTTTGTTGACTAAACTAGTAAGCATCTGCATTTTCTCAGTGAGTGTGCAGGTATGCGTTGTGCAAATGTGAGAGTTGAGTTTTAAGGAAGACAATACAGTGAACAATAAGCAAACACTGATGCTGTGAAAAGGATAATGTCAATATGTTCCTTGCATTAAAAAGACTATGAAACGTATCCTAAATCTCTCCATCCACTAAAAAGAAGGTGAAGACACCCATGCTCATTGTAAATAGATTAGAATAAATAGATTGAACTGCGGGAAAAACCACAGTGTATTCAGTGTACCTCTTCTTTGGCAGCAGCGTGCTGGAGTCTCCAGTGGGTGAAGGCCCTCATTTGTTCAAGCTTTTCTTTTTGTCTGTCCAGCACCTGGCTCAGGTTCCCAATCACCTGAGGAAGGACATATCACGTAAAAAGCTTGTCTAAAAAGCAGACAAAGTTGTTACTTGTATTTTTCTTTCAAGTTCTATATGTACGTAAAGATGAGAGAGAGAATGTGCATGGGAGCATACTCTAGAGATACAGAGCTGATAGCTTAGACATGGATTAAGCCCAACCAGTCCTACATGAACATTTCATGCCAACGGAAATCACTGGGAATTCAATCTCAGTCTGGTACTTAATCCATGTCCAACCAACCAGCACATTATGTACGGGAGAAAGCAAATAATTACACATGAAGTCACCTCATCTTTTCTCTGGTTGGAAGTCTCGTAGGTGTGTAGCAGCCCCTTCAGGCTGTCTAACTCTGACCTCAGGCCAGTTGTCTGGGCTGCACACCTCTCCCTCTCTTTTCGCATCTCCAGCTTGTGTTGCTCCATGAAGGCCATCTTCCACTTCCTGAGCTCAGTCAGCACATTTGTCTAATTAGGGAATGGGGGTGGGACAGTCACAGTGCTTTAGTACATATTGGCATCTGTACACATTTCTTCAGTAGATTTTGAATTAGATGAACAGGTGTGCCGGGGGTCTAGAACAGGCCCCAAAGCAGAGGTATAGTGTGAATTTGGCTTTAGAGGTAAATGTGATCTCAGCTAAATTTCTACAGGGTCAAACATAACAAACACCCACACATGTGAACATGCTTGGCTTTTCTGGAAGGTAAAACAAAAAAACAACAGAGCAACCAGTTCTACCAGTCAAGATAGGGCTGCACAATTAATCGAATTTTAAACCCGATCACGATTTTTACTTCCCACGATCAAATTTGCGTGATCGAGTGATTTTTTAAATGCGTCATTTCATAGAACTCTCCGAGTTTTTTTAAAAGCCAATTTACCGCTCCGTAAATCATTGTCTGCTCATGTGCCAGTCTGTTGTTCCCTGCACCGCGTAGCTTAGTTTCTAGATGTTCTAGATGTCCAGTCTCGGAGTAACGTGAGGAAAATTCAATCGATAGCAGTCGGTTACCAGTTTACTAGTAAACGCAACATTTTGTCCCGCCTGTGTTGTTTTTCAGACAACAGCAGTGACCAGTGCTGGTTAGTGTCTGTTAGCTCAGAGGGCTTAAGGGCGCGAGTAATATTTTCCATCTATGTCGCACCAGTGCACCTAATGTCCTCGCATCCGCTTCAATGTTGTTTATATCAATATGGTTTAATTTTGCGTTACATGACCCATTTCGTCTGTAAAGCCGTGCCTATGTTTGGATCTTTCCTCTACTCTCTCTCCTCTTACGCTCCGCGCAGCCCCCACTACACAGTGGCACCGGTCCACACTTCTGTCTACAGTTTTAATTGTTATTAACATAGCTGTATATTGTTAAGCATGAGCGGTAAATTTGAAATTGTACCAGTGTTTCCGCTGGTAACTCTGCTATCGCGGCTGCCACACAGAAAAAAAGAAGTTATTGAATGCAACTAATTTCAGTTTGTAGAGTAATAGCGTGTAAGACGGAGCCTGCTGGACCTGCAAGAGATGTGACCAATGACCAGAATATCGTAGTTCATAAAAATGCAGCGCAGTGACGATAAAGACATTTCATACACACGACATGTGTAACTCCGCCATTCGACCTGTGCTGAACGGGTCAGCCGTCACTCTGTGAGTAGCATATACGTCCATTGCACTCCCTCTCTTTCTCTCTCTAGCTCTTTTAATCTGTTATTGTTGAAAACAAGCGAAGGAGCTTTCTCAGAGATACATTTAAAAAAAAAAAAATATCCTACGCTATTTATTTGTTTTGGTTAAAATCAACAAATAATTGTGATAATTATTGTGATCACAATATTGATCAAAATAATCGTGATTATCATTTTGGCCATAACCGTGCTGCTAGTCGAGAGAACTAAAAGTGTCTCTTCCTCTTCCCCTTCTGCTACTACTGTACAGTCCAAGGCTCTCCCTTTTCCTAGGCCAAACTCTTTCATCACTCTTTTGAAATTGTACCACAGATTTTTACAACTCACGCAAAACTCTTTTGCATTCTCATTTCAATTGATCAAAAATAAACCTGCTAGCGTGCGCCTCTTTTTCTGTAAACAGCTTAAACACACCGCTTCTATTATTATTATTATTATTACATTTCAGAGCCCTATATATAGCGATACAACATTATATTTGGTCAGCTCTCAAGCAGGCAGCAAATAGGAGCCATTAAATTGATTGATTGTAGAAGGACAGCTCTACAGCACAAGGAAGCAGACTAACCTTCAAGTTGTTGCTCCACGTGTCCAGAATGTTCCCCATCTTGCTTATGTTCTCCTCTGATATAAACATGTCTGTCACAGTGGACTCAAAGATGTGTGGGCTGTTTGGCCTAGACCTCTCAGACACTGTCTGTAACCTGTCTGAGGGAGTGTTCGAGAGCACTGACGCCCTGCTAAATGACCGACCTGCCATCTCCTCAGCTGGAAGGAAAAGAAAAAAGAAACACAAAACACAAAATTTGAAAACGTTGCGACTCTGTGTCCTCTGTATTTTAAGATTTATTTTCTATTAAAAGAAATGAATATACAATTAGATATCATTTGTTTCTTTGTATTTTTAATTAAATTTACCATGAGAGGCTCTTGAGCGTGTGGAGGGCTCAACAAGTAAGGGAGAGACTTGTGATCTCAAATCAGAGTCACAATGACAAACAGATAAAAAGGAATGCTGCTTGAATACATTTTGATGTGAAATAAGTCAGTAAAAATAAAAGGGATATTTTCCTTTTATTTTTTAAAAGTCAGAAAACAAAAAGACAAGACAGAAACAGGTGATGGCGAGAATGCTGAATAAGTTAACTATGGCTCCTTGTCCAGGAATGCATTTATGTCAATATCTTAATTAAATCCTGCAGGGGGATGAGAAAGCCTGCACTCTAAAGAGCAGTACGGGCAGAGAGCCAGGAGATCATTACCAATCTGTCGTCTGCTTTCTACATCCCTGTGCACTATTCCATGACAGTTAAAGCACTAAACCTCCAATGAGAGCTACAGCTGAAGCTGGAGCTGGCGGGGGCTGATGGACTGTTTAAGATATGGGTATTGCAAGGGAAAGAGATTGAGGGTACAATCTGACAGACTTATATTATATGCATCTTGACTAGACTGGTTAACAAGCTAAAAATATGAGGCTGAAAAACATACACTACATTTTTTGTCCCATGGTGTGATGCCATGTCCTTTTGATAACTGATAATTTAATGTGGGCAGTGTCTGGGAGGGTTCAATGGGTGTTTCTGTCAAAAAGGCTTAGCAAAATGTGTTCTGCATACAAGAGGAACCCTAGACACCTGCAGGGCCTTGTGATTTTGTGTCATCTTTTCTCCGGGAAGGCCGGCCCTCTGCAGACAGATGTGAGGTGCCCAGCCGCTGCAAGTGAGCACTGGTGAGTCTGTCAAGCTTAGGGGTGACCACAGCATAGCGGAGGAGCTCCTCATACTCATCCTGTTTATCCATAAACAATAGAAAAAAACACAGTGAGCTTGATGTTCTATTGATCTATCTTTTCTTTTTTACAATCTGTGACTGACGTTCATAGTTTCTGATTTTCATAGCAATTGTTCCTATTGATTATGATAACATTTTATTCATCATTGTCAATTTTGTGACGGAAGGGCACAAAGGCCATGTTCAGCGATACAACGTAGCAACACGTTGCTTAAACTGAAACGGGGGTGCGTTGAACACCCTGTTGTGTGTGCAAGCGCTCTGCCTTTGCACACAAAAGAAATTAAAATATTGGTTGACATTTTGGGTGTGTTTACCTTTTTTTAACTTACAAATAAGTGATGTAATACATTTGAATTATTGATTGAAATGTGTTGCTAGCCCTAACCAATTTCATTATGAAGATGTGCTACACATTGGTGCTGTGTTCCCAGATCTGAGTCACTCACATACAGACACCCGGAATGTGTTTTTCTTTAATCACCTGAAGCTCAGAGGAGACAGAGCTGCCTGCATCAGAGTCCTTGGGCAGAACAGGACTGGTAGGATCCTCTTCGTCTGAGGACATCTAAAAAAAAAAAAATACATAAATATACAAAAAAAGGGTGTTAGTGTAAGGACACACTACCAGCAGCACAAGCTAGCAATGTCAGGCCACTTGTATGACACATGTATTGTCATACGTTAAACATAGTTTATACTGAATACTTTACATAGCTATATGTTTGGGTCTGTTCACACAGGAACAAATGGTAATGTTCATCAATATTCCACACAACAGACTTATACTGTTGCACATGGTAGTTAGCACCAACTGTTTCTGTACACACAGGACATGCAGAATTAAACTGGTTAAACAACATTGCGAGATTATAATGAAGAAACTGAATGAAAATGGTCTTAATACTGTACAAATTAACACAAAACATTTCTGTTCCCATAACGTCACAAAATATGCAAACTAGATACATTTTACAACATATGAAGCCATTTTGTAGGCAAAATGTTAATTCTCTCTTGTAACGTAAATGTTAGCTAGTTAAACACACTTTGCAAAGTCTTAGCCTACACCCAAGGCGATAATATGTTCGAACATATCGCTTCTTTCTCCACAGTTACTGCAAGTTACGCCGTTTCTGGCCAACTGGCATAAATTAATATCCAACGTAAGTTAACATATTGTGTATAAACCATAGGTAAAGACACACGCTTCCTTTTTGGCTGCAGAGCTGAACACAACGACTCGTTAACGTTGGCGTTAATGCTATTTTAAAGTCTTTAGGGGTAACGTTTAATCATAACTATGAGATAACACACCGACACAGAGAATAGACGTGCTTTCTGAAATATTTACCTGTTTTATATTATGCAGGATACCACACTTTTCTGTTTCCGTCAGTTAGAAAAAGCTTGCTTTGCCTTTTCAAACTGACTGACTCTTAAACAACAGACTCTATGATTGGCTACTGTTTCCACAGCATCTTGCCAAATCGTCTCTGATTGGGTAAAATGTTTCCGTGGTAACGGTAAGCGGAATAACGCGGCGTTCACAAGCGGCGCCTGTCCTCTATGCGCCTGTCTATGTGGCCATGTTCTCTTAATACGTCCATGAGCCATGTGCCCACTACACTACAAAAAACAAGCTACGCCCATAGACTGTAAAATCTAATTCTGTTTTTCCCCCTGTGATGTAGACAAACACAGATCATTTGCTTTAAAAGTAGCCTATTGTGACAGCCAGTAGCAGCTCATCCCAGTCTTGAGTATCATGGTATTTTTCAGGTTCTATGAGTCCTAGGAGGACTTTATAGTAATATAGACACACACAGTCCACGTAGCTATATTCTCTAAATTCCACATTACTTTATACGTAAAGAATTATGCTTGAAAAATTGTTGTTGATGATGATGATTATGACCAATATACATCAATATATGAAGGGGTAAATTGTTAGTTTATCTTTTGATAATCTCATGAGAATAACACAAGGGACGTTTGCAACAAATCATTTCAGGCAAATCTTCAGTTTGTTGTGTCCATTTAGGGAGCACACATGGTTTTTAAACTGCATTTTTCCTGCAATCTGGCATGCTGCACAGAGATTAGCTAATTCAAACTGTCAAAGGGAAGCAAGTTTACCTCTCTAAAGAGGGTGTAAGTCCTTGGGGCGTACCACCACCCTGTGAACCTCCCTGTGGACATTTCTCGGTTGTACACTTCAGGCAAACAAAGAGGAGACAATGGTTCACAAACTTAATTACAGCAATGCCTCAACCCCCTGAAGACCAGTGCTTAACAGCATTAAGACACATATGTGGGATAGGCCTGACGGCTTGGCAGTCCTGGGCTGGGACAGACTCTAGAGACAAGAGAGACATATGTTCACTCTCAGCCGTGGCGGAGCTGCAAGCAGTAATGTTGGACTGGAGCCTCCTCACCACCTGGCTGATTGCTGGAGTAAAGGAGTATAAGAGCATGGTTGAGACATTGGTAACAGTGCAGTTATCTCTCCAAAGAATATGCTTTAAAAGCTGGTCAGCTGACCACAAAATGTTGACGTCTGAACAATTCAATCTGATATTTTGACATGTACTGTATCTATCATGTTAAAATAAACAAAACGATCATTTAAGGCCTGGCACAGACACCCCTCAGCAAACACAGACACATTTTTTATTATTACATGTCTTGACAGTTGACGCAGGCTCTGAATTTGAACCAGAATCGTGAGGCACAGAGGATAATCCTTGCTGCTCTGTGGGGAGTGGAGGTTTCCTGTTGAATGACAGGAAGCTGTAGCTCCCACAGATTACTTATTTCCATTTCAGAGCGAATGATTCACATGTTTTGAAAGGTTTTGGTGATGTATTCATCTTCTTTTTTTTTTTCAGGGGGATTTTGTTGTCCTCCCAATTTTGCTTGTTAGGTTCTCTGCTCTTTCATTGCACCATTGATGATAAACTGCAAATTTCCTATGATTGTCTGCTTTTATTAAGTCATTATAAAAAGGACTGGTAAGGCACAGACAACTGTAGGGTGTGTATGTTTGTATGTCTGTATCTGTCTTGCTGGCAGCTCTTCAACAGCACAATCCATAGAAGCCAACTGTTAATTGGGTATTAGCCACTTCTTGTGTGACACAGGATGTATCAGTTAGTTTTTAACGACTGTTTGAGCTGTTAATTGTGTTCTTTTAATTGGGAGATTTAATGAAGTTACATTCAATTGAATTATTATCAAGTATGTGAAATCCATACTCTCTTAATTAATTACAAATCACTTACAATCAAAGGGCTGCATCGGCTATTACATTACAAATTGACCGCTTGGAGAAAATAATAAACAATGGCTTTAAACTGAGTTTAAGATACAGACAGATGATAGAGACAGACCTCTATTTTATCTGTATCCACTCTGTATGATGTTTTCCCTTTGTTGCAGGTACAGATAATAAGCTACTGTTGATAATGGTTAGATTACTGCCTCAAACCCTTTTTTAGATCCCTTTTGTAAATTTCACCTTCCTTTCAGCAAAATAAATGCACCTGTGCTTGTGTGTCGAAATGGGATTCAGCTCACATTTTTCTCTCATAGCCTGTTCAATCTGTTCCAGGACAGTAATCACAATCCATTTGACTTTCTTCCCCCTGGTATTTTAGCTCAGTTACGTTAGACTATTGCGGACCTTGCAATGGTAGACAGAACAGAAATTAGGAAATAACGTTCTGCGCTTATACAAGTTGACTTTGTTTTAGAAACTTTTTCTTACAGCACTTTTACATTTTTTACACTGTAATTTGATAACAGAATAGCATCAAGTCCTGTTTTATGGTTTGATTGTTTTGTGTATGTGCCATTTCATCTTTTGCACTCCAGTTGTGAAACTAGATTACAAACTTGGTGTGAAATTATTTCTGCCCTTGATCGATTTTGAGTCAGACGTATCTACAGACAGCCATAACTCCTGAAGACAACGACTAATGTGCTGTCATCAATCGTAATGTTACCAACCCATTTTTCTCACATACGAGACAATGATGACCTCTCACTGAACACAATGTTGCTAGAACTCATCTTGATGTTATTCATAGCTGCCTGCTGTTTTCAAATTAGTTTTCATTACATTTTGATGGACCAGGACTTCCCCCTTGGGCCACTCTAATCCATCATGTCTATATCGGTGACACTAGTGTCCTTTTGTTTTGCTTTCAGAATGCTTGGGTACCAAATTTGCCAGCACTTGTAAATACATCATGGGCGCATTGTTTGTACTCAGATAAGGTAGTATATCCAGCCAGATAACAGATAACAAGTCTGCATAATTTATGACATTATTACATATCAATAAAGTATGTTACATGCTGACTCTAGCGTGAAGTGGTCAGCCATATGAGTGCAGAGGAGCAGGGGAGGCTGAGAGGAAAGATGGAGACTAAATCAGTTAGCCTGAGCTTCTATCTCCACAAGGCAAAAACAATTACCATCAGAGTCCACATCCGTTTCTTATAATCTGGATGACGATTAGCAGCAGACAGTTGTTCCAGTCTACCTCCACCTCTCTAGTCATTTCTTAAGGATAGCTGGTACTGCAGGTACTACATCCATTTTAGTATTTGGAGCAGTAGGATACATATTAAAAAAGGACATTAAAATCTATGTGGAACGAGCAAAATGCAGTAAAAGACAAAGGTAAAAAGGAACTGAAATTCATGAGCATATTTCTTGCTTGTGTGCATGCGTATGTGAAAAAGAGAAGAGTATAAGTCTAACAAGAAAAGGGAGAGAGAAAGCATTGGCATTCGCAATGGACTCTGTGTGTGTGTGTGTGTGTGTGAGAGGGTCATTCTACTGTCCCGTACATTAAGCTAAGTGCTCCTCAGCTCTCCAACAGTAGTAAATGGAGTCTAATATGGCTTGAGGGGGGTTTGTCTTCCAACTCTGAATCTAAACCAAAGAGTGTCCCAAGCCCTAGGTCACTGCTTCTGTGAATCATCAAATTCAGAGGATAAAGATAGATGCCTTTCTTTAGGTTCATGTGTGTGTGTGTGTGTGTGTGTGTGTGTGCTCTTGCACACTTTTGTGTTGTGTGTGGCTTTGTGCACACTGTATGCATCATTTACAATCATATTCAGTGTGCTTTGTGGTGAATATGATGCACAAATAGTGTCAAAGCCATGTCTCTGTGTTTAAACTCAGTAAGCAAATGTACAACCAGGCTGCACTATTCACTGCATGTCCTACATGTTAAGCATTTTAACATGAAGCTGTTGAGAATTGTTTTGTTCTTTTTTTCTATAAATGAGAATAAAGAATCAGATCAAAGGGCTTACTGGTAGTCATCTCTGCAGTAGACCGAGTCTCACTGGTAGCGCTGGTACAGTTTGCAGGCATTAATGATGTGAATACTGAAGGGCTGAGTGACCCTGTGCTTGCATCAGACTGTCATCTCCTTTTTTTCTCCCTCACATTCTTCAGGAACCACTTGCAGGTTTCAGAGGCGTTAGGATCTGACATAGCAGGCACATAGGCAGTTACTGTCTCACATTTCATCTAAAGTGCCAACTAATCTCTTTGAGCCTGTGTTGGGTTATGCGATTACTATAACAGGATTGAGTAATATTTGTGTTGTGTTCCTGAATATTGTTGCTCCCTTTCTGGTCATTATTTTTGGGCATAGAAAGAATGAAAGTGTTCATTATGATAAACTGCATCTGAGTCAAGGGCTGCTCTCACTGCACAGTTTACTTTATGTACAAATTAAACTCACTGAAGTGTAAATGAAAAACATAATACTTTACATGAGCAAAAATAACCTGTAAGCATAATACCTGAATTGTAATGTGAACCACAAAACGTGGTCTGCATGCTGTAATAAGAAAAAAATACTCAAGATTGATATAATATATATATATATAATATATGATATAGATATACTATATTATATATATATTATATACTGCAAGTAGTATATATATAGTATATTATATATACTACTACGTATATGC
The DNA here is from genome assembly GCF_008692095.1 of Etheostoma spectabile. Taxonomy (NCBI): domain Eukaryota; kingdom Metazoa; phylum Chordata; class Actinopteri; order Perciformes; family Percidae; genus Etheostoma; species Etheostoma spectabile. Next base: position 9,288,549 of record NC_045737.1, read on the forward strand.
ACTACTCTCTATATATATATACTATCTCTCTCTCTCTCTCTCTCTCTCTCTCTCTTATATATATATTTTATATATATATATATATATATATATATATAATATATATATGTATAGCCTTAGCTCTCTCTTTCTGATGCATGACTAAATCTAATCTGGAATCAATCGTATAGAGTTAGTAAAGAGCAGATGCTTCAAGTCAGTCTGTCTAGTACCATTGGGTGATGGATATTTGTGGCTACATTTGTAAATAAAACTTTTTTTGTCCTTAATTTTCGACCAATCAATTTCCTATGGGATACTACTTCCTATGATTAGCTGAAGCTATTTTTGGGAATGTTCAGCATGTGGAGCACAGTTAGGGGATACGGAAGGACTTTGATTTAAACGTGCAACTGGATATTCACAGAACTTGCGAATGTGCACGACAAGTGTGATGTCTTTAGCAGCACCCAAGACGCTGAGACGCTCAGGTGTCGGTCAGCACCGCGGACAGAGACGGTCGGTGATCGGACGGGACTCAGAGTCGACTGCATAACAACAACAAGTTGAGAGACAGACAGCTCTTCTTTTATGGTTATGGCTGGAAGTTGAAATAGACGACTGAACGCTCTGAATTGTAAAAAAAAAAAAAAAAAAAATTGCGTCTACACAATTCAGATAGGCTAGATACAAGACGACTCACATGAGAAGCTGTGAAAAACTTTTCGATTACGCATCAGTTGTTGCCTAAACAGACAACTTTTGCCCTCAAGCAGAAGCCCATCTATTTATCACGTAGGCTACTTCCCATTCTTTTGTCACTGAGACTTGTTCAAATTGCCAGTTTAAAATTAGACCTTTTTCGGATCTGTTTAGCATTCATGCGTTGCAGTGTTTCACGTCATTCAGTCACCTAACCAGATTGTTCCATCAGACGGAATTACCCGCATCACTCAATGAAGTACAATCATTGATTACACTGCCCCCCCCTCTCCATCCCTCCCTCCCTCCCTGTGCCTCCTACCACCATCACTCTCTTTCGCTCTCTCCTTTCCTGAAGTACTGCAGCGAGAGAGCACTGCATCGGAAAAAACCTCACTGCGCTGGCAATTTCCTCTGACTCACATTACTATTCTAGAGTAAAAAAACCCACAAGAATATTTTTGTTTTACCATTTAGCAAAAGCGGAGTCTGATGCAATGGGTAACTATCAGCCCAGTTCACTCTTCTAGCCAAAAATGGAGGTAAGAAATTAGCCTACTACTTTTTTTTCCTGAAAACATGCTGACTGTGTAACACTTCCGAGTTACTACAAATCCAATATTTCCAATAGACTGTTTAATGATCAGCTGTATTAAGACTTCCAGGTCATGTTGTTCATGTATTTCCAATTATATCTCCAACGAACATCTAAGCTGAGACTGGAATACCTCATTATTTATTCATAAGTTTGTGTATCATTTGTTAAAAGTTGGGATGGTTTCCGTGGATGTGTTGCTTTTTCTCCGTGGGTGCAAACTGAGTCTATATGCCTCCTATAGAGAACTGATAATTGCCTCAATACATAGGGATGTAGTTGAGATCCATTTCCAGTACCTTATTTAATTGTGTAGGCTAATTAAATTCATTCAGTAGGCCTATTTAGGGGTGAAATACATGCTTCTGTGAATTCTTTATGTACATCTTGGTTTAAAATATCTGATTTAAGATACAGGTCTCTTAATTAATTTGCTTACTTAGGAGCTCATAGTTTACCCAGCATGTTTATAGTAAAAAAAATACTTGTCATTGGCCTGAGTAGTTTGGGGTTTTTGGCTGCGGACTGCATGGTGAAGTGAAATCAGCCATCTGCCCTGGGGCAGTTAAAGCACTCTGCACTGCTGCCAAAAAGAGGAGAGGATGCGGGACCAGGCAACTGACTCCTCTTTAAATTGCACCACAAAAGGCTGTGAGTGATTGACAGGCACACAGCTGGTGAACTGGAAATGTGTGGCAAAGTGCTTTGTTTTCAATCTGAAGGCTGCTGTAGTAGTCCTTCTAGAAGGGATTTCAGGTTGCATAACTCGTTCCTTTAGCCCTCCTCATTAATTTCAAGTTAATGTACTGTAGGTTGTTTTCTGCTACGGTAAAACAAGAATCCCATTGTAATTCAGAAGAATCTCAATATGCATTCAATAACATCTCCATCTCAAGCATCCACTGACCTGTCATTTTAATAGATTTCCTAAAGGTTTTGCAGAACACAGGCTAATTTAGGTGGAATACATTTTCTATTACAGTTACCAGGAAAGAAAGGACTCAAAGTACGCTGTGCCAGTGACGATGTAGATATGAGAGCTTGAGAAAAAAAATATTCTGTCTACACATTTTGTTGACATGCACAGGCAAATAAACAGATTAGTCATTATTTTAGGGGCAAGGAATTTCTGAATCATATGCACACACACAACTACGCATTACATGAAACAGTTTGACAACATGTAATTGTAAAATCACCATAGAATGTGCCGCATCTTGCATGCCTTGCCTAATCGATGTCATTGTGTCATTGCAACACAAAGTGTAAGGTCTGCACCAGATTGTGGTAGTGGTGGCATGTTTTGTATCTGCTTTGTAAGCACTGTATTGTGTCAGCAGTGAGATCTGGCAAGGCAGGGAGACCATATGTTGACCAAGAAGACGAAACAGACTGATGCAAAAACAAAGGCAACTTACTTTACTCTCTATAAATCTTCAGAGTGGGATGAGATGTTTTTTTTAATTAACTTTAACATGTGTTTTCTTTCTGTCTGTGCAGATGTTACATTTTATGTTTAAATAGATACAGTACCCTGTATCCATGTTCTGTGCCCATTTTCATCCTGACAACATTAAAATAAACAGAGGGGAGTTACTTTTCCTTGGCTAGGGTGTGCACATACATGATTCAAGTCAACACTGATATTGACAATCCTATAGTAGGAAAGCCAGACGTCAATTTGCTGCAGTTGCTTTAGGAATTTTTATGCTGTGACATTAGCATGGCTTGCAATCAGCTCTGCTTTTGAAGTATTTATAATGGGGGGGGGGGGGGGGGGCTGGAGCTCTGACCATTGAAGAGAGGTGAAAGGTTTAGGTGCTTTGAAAGATGTCTTTTTTTAAAATTATTTTTTATTGTATTCTCCATCTGCAGAAACAACCATTTTTTTTCTCTTTTGACTTTTCTCTCTCGTCTCTCCCCGTCCCACCACTCAGTCAGTAATGGCATCAGTGTTTGATGAAAATTCCTAACGGAAGATGTCCCAGGCTCACTGTGCCTCTGCCTTCCAGATGAGGTCATGGGCTCTCCGGTTTGATGGGATTACATGCGGCTCTGCCCACTTAGAGATTGGACCTGCTCTTTCTGATGCTAATAGAACAAACCAGCCATCAAGCCAGTGTGCTTGCACATGCCTTTGAGAGGGCAGGACACTGACAAGTCAAACCTGAATGAGATAGAAAGTATTTGTGGTTCCTATAGGACAAGCACATAAACTGTAAATCTGGTTCAAGATATAGTGCACATTGTATCTAAAAATAAGCATAAGACAGAAAATTTCCATTTCAGAAAGAAATTTTTGGAGATGCAACCATCCAACCATCATACATTAATTATAATTTGATTCACACTTGATGACAATGATGATAGTAAAAACAAGAGAGAAGACACTACCTGCCTTCATTGTTTTGCCTCATTACTGGTTTTTTTTGTTCTAAGGACCGATGTCTGGTCTACTGGAGAGCCATACAGCCACTATTGATTTTCCTTTAAGTTCTCATGAAAAATATCAAGTGTCTCCTCCAGCAGTAATGGGTCAGCAACCTGAAATTCTTGGAGCATCTTTTTTTTTACTTCTTATTCTAACAACTTGCTTGCCACACCAATCTGTTTGGTGACTGCTGGACTCGAGGTAGAACGCCTTCTACAATGACATCCATCCTTTTGATAAAGCGCAATGCTTGTAGGATCCCTTACTGTGCTCCTACGTGCTTCATTTTTCTTCAGTTCTTTGGACTCAGGGTGTTCATTACCACTGTCATTATGACAATGTTATGTTGTGTGATTATTCATTTTCTTTCTTTCAAAATGCTCATTAGCAGCTTCATTACTGTGCTACCTTTGGTTGTGATTCATGAAAGAGTGTTTTGAAATGGACATTGACATACATCTTTTGACATTTCCCAAACTGCTTGTCCTGAGTTGGATGTAGGGCCAAAACCCCTGTGTAACTAATCTTTTCATTTATCTTTATATCCATGCAAGGGGGCCAAGTGATACTTGACCTAGTGTTTTTTTGGTATTCTAAAGAGGTTGAAGGAAAGCAGGGCCGCTATCCATCATGCAGACAGGGGTGTTGCCAGAGCGAGGCCTATTTTCAGCCATCCTCACATGGTTCACAGCAACGGTACACACACTATATCAACTCTCTCTTTTTATTCTAATTGTGGAGAACAGCTATGCCCTGAGGACATAGTGTGGATGCAACTTCTTTATGTTCCAACACATATCCTGTTTATCAGTAAAAATGAAATGTTTAGAAAGTTTGGTTGCCTTGAAGGGAAGTAATGATAGTGTGAATTGAACATAGGTAATGAGGTAAAGGTGGATTTACTGTACAACTACGGATGTGTGGACCGTGATCGAGGCTTGGGTAAATTATTTTAAATGGAAAAATAAAATTTCTGACAAACAGACATCAGTGAAAACAATAGATGCCGATGAGGGAGCCTGAAAGAGAGTCAAAAAAATAAAGAAGATGAAAGAGGAATGGAATAGGGTTGAGAAAACATGGAATAAAACAGAGATTGGTTTGTTTGGCAGTGTTGGTGGTTACCCAGTCTGATTGTAATTACTCCCTTTGCTCGGGCTGTCTGCACTGTCGGGGTTTTGTCAGCTGTGGTCAGGTGAGTTTGGCTGTCTTTGTGCTCCGCTGTGGTCTGAGCTTCATCACCTGTGACAGCGGGTCTCACGATACACTCCATTGATTCTCTAACAGGCAGAAAGTATCCCCTTTTGCCGGTGCGTGCATGCTCATTTCAAGTAAAAATGGTGAGATCCTGAAATGATAAATAGCATCAGTTCAGTGACACCACTGAACTCTGACATGATCCTGGCAGGGTGTTAGTCTACAGAAACATTCAATATTAATTTGATTGAAAGATGCAGTTGATAGATAAGTTCCACACGTTGATGGCAACCTTCTGCAGAGGATCTTATTGTACAGGGCAAAGACAAAACAGAGAGAATCATACCACTAATCATAAGTTAACCCCTTGCAATGTGCACCTCACCAAATATCCAGTGAACAATTGAAAAAATTATCAGTACATGTGTGAAGTAGTGTGCTCATAAGCACATAAGTCATCCAATAAACTAAAAGGGTTTAGGAGAGTCACCTTGAATCAGCAGTGTCATTTTGCCCAGTAAAATGCATTATGGGAGCTTGAGCTGGCCCGGTGATTTGTGTCCTCCTGACAAGGCTTCAGTGTTCATTAGAGGCTGTGGTGAGCTGCTCCTAGACACACGGGAACCACACACACTGGACAGCTCTGACGACACACAGACACACACACACACACACACACACACACACACACACACACACACACACACACACACACACACACACACACACACACACACACACACACACACACTGGACAGCTATGACCATCTCCACCCTACCCCTAATGTGCACCCTATGTTCTCTAAAAATGTGTTTTAAAAAAATGAGAAATTTAGTATTTTTCTAATTTCACTTCAATTCCACAATTCAATTCAATTCAATTTTATTTATAGTATCAATTCATAACAAGAGTTATCTCGAGACACTTTACAGATAGAGTAGGTCTAGACCACATTCCAGAATTTACAAGGACCCAACAGTTCTAGTTTCCTAGCAATTGTGTTTAGTGTTTTAAAAACATTGTTGTGTCTTTGTGCTAAGACAAATTATGGAATAAACAAGCCAGAGTGAGCCTGTGGAGACAATGTGATGATGAACTGTGGATCACAGTTTGAACGTTCACATGAAATCATGTTACATCATTAGCATAGTGACGCTGGGGTCTCCCTCCCATCAGCAATGGTCTGCCAAAATGAAAAAGGGCTGCCCCTGTCATGCTGTGAGTGCACACTCACATATGTGCATTGCATGTTCAGGTGTATGAGAGAGCCTTTCAGTATATTTACTTATGTGGGCTACTTACGTGTTAAGTATGTGTAAGACACCTGACTACACAAAATCAGGGCCCTTAAAGAATAGCTGTTGTGTGTGTGTGTGTGTGTGTGTGTGTGTGTGTATTATGTGCATGTGTCTGAATGTGCATCCACTGATGATGATTTCTCCTTTCCTCCTTCCTTTGCAAGGATTAAATATGACAATGCCGTTCCGGTTGGATCGTCACTCCCATTATAATAAACCAGCTCTTTATTGGGGGCAAATTGATTTCAGACAGAGCCTTGTTTATTAGCCTCTTTTCCACGGAGCCAATCATGAGTCAGCAGATTCAGCATCTCTGTTTGAAATGCTTATCTCTTCAAAACTACGTCCAACTTATGAAATTTAGAACAAGAAGAGTGCCCCGGGAAATTTAATATTCATTTTGAATATAAACTGAGCCAAAGCCATTTTTCCTCACATCACTCCAAATGATTAGGGGCCTGGGAGAATGTTGAGTGAATAATTAAAGAGAGTATGTGCTGTCTGTGGGGTGTCACCTGTTAGTCTGGGATAGTTATGAATGTAGCGGGAGAGACATGAGTTACGGGCACTATCTGATGATCTGAACATCTCCCTCTCTTTTACTTTCTCCCTCTTTTCTCTCTGATCTATCCCCTGTCCTTTCTCCTCTTGTTCTCTCTCTTTTTTTCTCTCTTACCCTTCCCCCATCACTCTCAGCCTGGCCGATGATTGCCACAGCCATTGTGGGTTATCTCCTGTGGTGACTCAAGAGTTTTCCTCCCTGCTGCATCTCGAGACCCACTGATCTCCCCATTTCTGCAATTCCCCTGTCAGCGTACACTCACCCCTCTTGCCCTTCTTCCCTCTTTCTTCTACTTCTAAGTATTCTCTGAACCCCCGCGAAGACCTACTGGTGGAGCCATAATGGAGGACACTTACAATAACAGGACTTCTCTGGCTAAGGGGGCCAAGGACATTGTCAAGGAGGCCAAGCGGCATGCAACAAAGAAAGTCAACAAGGTGGTGGATCGCGCCACAGATGAGTACTCATCCCACCACAACTACAGCCGATTCCAGGACGAGGAGGACGAAGATGAGGATTTCTACCGGAACCCTCCGAGGCAGGATGGAGAGAGCTACCCTGACAACGAGGAGGGCTCCAGTGATGCAACCGAGGGCCACGATGATGAGGATGAGATCTACGAGGGCGAGTACCAGGGTATCCCCTCCGCAGGAGGTAGGAAGCAAAAGGATGGCCAGGTGGCACTGGGGCAACCGGTGTCAGATGCCACAAGGGACCGTAAGGGGCTGGAGCAGGAGAGACAGGCGGACGAGGAGGAGCTGGCCCAACAATACGAGCTGATTATCCAGGAGTGTGGCCACGGGAAGTTCCAGTGGCAGCTGTTTCTGGTGCTTGGGCTGGCACTCATGTCAGATGGGGTGGAGGTGTTCGTGGTGGGCTTTGTGCTACCGAGCGCAGAAACAGACATGTGTGTGCCCAATTCCAGCTCAGGATGGCTAGGTAAGGGACCCCGTGTGTGTTTGAGTGTTGATTAGAGGATGTTCATCTACTTTTAACATGAAATGATGCAATCCCTTCAATAATTATTTGATTTCATCATTTTGGATTCTTTTTCATGATTCTAAATAATGTTTTCTAATGCCTTGATTCTTGACCTTTTATTTTGCTCTACATTGTATTGTGCATGATGATGATGATGATGATGATGATGATAATGATGATGATGAAGATGTCATACTGATGTCATCCGGTTATCAGCTTGCGCCTGGAAACTACACATTTAAAAAACCCATGTGAAAAACTGGATGGGTGGATTAAACAAGGAGTGGGTTAAACAAGGAGTTTATTATGAAAAGAGAATGTCTTGTTGCATTATGGGAATTGTAGATAAATTTGTTGTTGGCGTTTAATCCATAGAAGTAGGGCCTAAAGGTCAGGTCATCTCAAACTGCATAGCGTTTTTTGCAGAAGTGCAAAAAGTAGCCTTTTATGTAACTAATCAATGTCCCCATGCTCTTAAAATGTCACGTAATGTTAAGGGCCTTGTTATTCTCAAGGAGACAAGTCAGTATGGTGGATAACTAACCAGGACGAGTGGTAGCCCATGCTAGCAAACATTAATGAATAATTTTAACTATTTGATCTTGAAACATGTTTTTGGCCGAGGATTTCTTTTTGTGGTGGTCTGGCCACCTGCAGACTGGGATGTATAGGTGTAATTGTAAGGCATTATACGTACTAAACAGTATTCACTAAGAGTATTCTGTACACTGCAACTATTGCAACTATTTAATAATGCACACACAACTACATCCAAATGCAAACTATTTTAGCAAGCAAGCCTACTTACTTTTGCTAGCATAAACATGCTACATATTAATATCAATGTTAGAATTAGTATATAGTATGCAGCTTGAACAAAAAAAGGGTCACATTACTTTTGTACTTTCATGTTTGTACTATACGTGTCTCACTTTATCCTAGTTGTTTTTCACATAGATGAGGAGTTGCGGTCCACTGGTCTCTGTGTCTAGATTAAGAGGGTAGCTAGTGTTCCCTGTGTGCTCTGTGTTGAGGACTCCCTGCAGTCCCTGTGGCTGCAGGTGTATAATCCATCATCACAGACTGTGTACAGGGGCTGACTCACCGTGTCAGTACCAGAGTGGCGAGGACATTGTTTCAGGTACACAGCCCTTAGATACTAACTGCCACAGTGACACATGTCAATTCATCAAATGCACCGCATCATGATGCAAAATTGATAAATCTCATATGTTACATGTTATTATCGAACTTTAGTTTTCATACTTTTTATATGATAAAAGAGTTTGTTAACATATGCCTGTGTGGGGTTGTCACTTTAAAATCCTTTCAGGATGTTGTGTACGATTCACCTTCATTTTCTCTTTCCAAGTATCCATGAAAACTCTTTTCTTCCTCTCTAACCAAGCAAAGTCCCGCAGGCATTCACGCTCTACACTCTGCTTCTCCTTGTTCGTGACTCCAACCCTCACCCCCTGTCCTTCTCTCTCACCCTCTATTCTCTATGTGCCTCTCTTTTCATCTCCCATCCTCCCCCTATTTTCCTCTCCTTTCTCCTACTGATTGCCCGGAGGCTCCTCCCTGTTGAGGTGAATATGATTGGTGTGTGTATGGGTGGGTGGGTGGTTGTGCATGTCTGAGCATATAGCCTACATGATTACTATGACCTTGTTGGTATCCATTTGGAGTTTTCCAGAGTAATTACACTTAATTACAGCCAACAAAACAAAGTGAGTTGGTGTTTCACAGGTGGCATGGCAATAATTTATTGCAGAATTAAACATCCGCCAGTCTGTGGATGAATTTAATTAAGGGAGTCTCATTTTTCATGTATTTCACATATATGTATATGTATACAGTATATGCTGTATTTAACCAAGCAGGACAACAAGGTTCTTATTTTGCATTGACAGCCTTAATAAGAGGTCCTCTTCGTGGTGGGCTGGTGGTGGAGATAAAGAATAGCTTTCAGACGGCACAGGGGCTAGACCAACAGGGATGTAGTCTACGTGATACGCAGGTATACACAGTATACCCACTAAGAAAGCTCCAGGATTTCCATAGACCCACTAAAAAATGTCCAACAACACTTAACAACATACTTTGCTTGATAATTTTTATATATTTTGAATTGTCATCTGTGTTTTTTGTCTTCTCGTAGGCTAAATAAAGGTAATTACACTGCAAATTGGTGCATAAAAATGGGTCAGAATGCAGGAAATGAAGTTGTTGATGCTCAAAACTTCCATGGCGGAGGACAACCAGACTCCCCACTTTAAAATGCTCCCCTCAAAAGGCCAATTCTGGCCTATATATACATACATATACAGTACAGTATATTCACTACAATACATTAGATTACACCACTGTCGGCCACCCACCCGGCAGTGAGGGATCATGTCCTTGCTGCTGCTGCTGCAGTAGTGAATCTTACTAGTTGGTTGTTGCTGCACAGAGGTTTCCACCTGCGTTACACCCTCTTGGTGACACTCCTCACTTAGAACCTTGGTACCATGTGTCACCAGGTTACAGTCAACTTTCTGCTGGAAAGTCATAGATTTATTAAACATCATGAAACTAGTTCAAATGATCTTCTAAAAGTCAATAAAATGGCCTCCAAAGCAAATCTTGACTATTTGTAAGCTGTGCACTCTCATTGTATCCCTACTTCCAAAATAAGGGCAAAAGTAGAGGACAAATCTGATTACTTGCCTGCCATGTATATACAGATCTACATTACCCAGGTTACATAAATGATTGTTAACACAAGTACCTGCTGTCTTATATTCATGTAAATGTACTGACTGGCAGGTGGAAAGAAGTGGATGTTGATTCTATGCGTTTCAGAGGAGACATGCGGCTGTCTGTCCGGCCAACAATAGCTGTCAAGTTAGCTGTAAAAGTGGAACGGGTTTTTCAGTCCCCAAAAAAAACAAATGGGTTTCAGATAAGTTTCAAAAAGTACTTGACCGGAAATTATCTTATATTGACAGAGGAAATTATTTTACTAGAATTTTAAATTCACATTGTAAAAACATTTGAATGACATGGTTTTGAAAAATATCCTTTCTGTGTTTGGTTAGTTCCACCTGAGCTGGACTCCCATTGTAGTTGCATTGTGCAGCTCCATTAATCACATAACAGGTGGAGGCAAGCTGCACGGACTGAGCTGAGTGTAATGGGATAATGCAGTATAAGAAACGCAAAGGCCAGAATTGGATGGATGACTAAAATGCTGATTAGATTACAAAATTCATTTTGGTCCTACCAGTATCCCAATAACGCAGGCATATTTGATGCTACATGAGAATGAAGGATGGAGAGTTGGGGTATGAGGAGTTGAAATACTTTGGATGATATAGGAATCAGGAGAGGGGAAAAAAGCACTTTAAGATGCACTGTGTGTGATGAACAGGGGGACAGGAGAGGAGGAGGGACAGCTTTAAAGCAGAGAGATTGCCAAGTTAGAGAGGAGTAATGGGGATGGAGGTGTGGGTGAATGGGAGCAGAGGGTTGGGAGATTGGTGGTATCAGTACACCAACAGCGTGAGGGAAAGACTCAGCTATCATCTCAGACACAACAGACAATGGGAACGCATCAACCTATCATTACTTATGTATTCTCTCAGGCTGTCATTTCCCTGCTGAAACTCCCCTCTTTTCTCTCTCTGACTCTCCCAACTGGGCTCTCCTCATTTTCATTTAACATCCCTCTCCCTCTCTTTGCCATCCATACTTTCCCCCTCCTTTCTTGTTTCCGCTCTACTTGATCTTCTTTTTACCCTTACTTCCCTGTCTTCTGATCTCTTGTACCTTTCTTGGGCTTCTTTGTGTACAGCCTCACTCTCTGTCTCCTCTCAAGCTTCATTTCCACAGTACTTCTACCTCTTTGTCTCTTTTCTTTTCCCGTCGTTCACCCTCTTTTTTCCTATCTGTATGAACCAGATGACAAGCTTTGTGGGGCTGTGTAGTCCAGGGGCAGCTGGGCATGGCTAAACTGCAGTAAAATCGCAGCATCACTGCAGAGATTACACTACTGTGCAGTTTCACATTGTGTGGGAGACTGAGTTAGTGTGTGTGTGTGTGTGTGTGTGTGTGGGTGAGGAGGGTAGGAGTGTGTGATGGGACTGAGTGTATGTGTATGTTTATGCACATGGACCAAACCTGCTGCCACCAGCAATTTCAGCCACAAGCAAACAACGTCTAACTGCTCGCTCTTATCAGGGGTTCATGGCATCATATATTTCATGCAAATTATCCACAGTCTTTTACGGAAAAGAAGGTTGTATCATTACTGATGCTGAGTGAGTCATTTTAAACCCTTCACTCTAAGCCCTACAATAGGTTACTTTCATTGAAATCCTGCCCCCACTGATTTGACTTAAATATGACAAAAAATCTCTTTTCCTGCGGAGGTGGCAAAAGACGGAGGCATGAATCCGATCAAACTGACACGATGTAGTACAAATGTGATTACACGCCGCTCACTTTAAAGGAGCTGATGACAGTGGAGCAAAAAAGGAAACTACGGCAAATAAATGAGAGGGAAGCACAGAGGAGAAGATAGGAAGAGAAGTGCAGAGGGGAGAAAAGGAGTAGAAATGAGGAAGGGAAATGAGAAGTGAGGAAAACAATAGGAGAGAGCTCAAGCTGAGAGAAAGAGAAATGGAAAAAAGGTTGGGAAGAGAGGCACAAAAGGGGAGGAGAGCTGAGGGACGAGTGGAGGAGACAAGATGAGAACAACGTAGCAATGAAGAGATTGAGAAAAACGGAGAGAAGGTGTAGGAGTATATCTAACTGGGAGAGTTACCACAGCGTCACTGTAGCGCCAGCCACGCTGTTGTATGATAGCATCATCATTATGAATAAAACAGGACGGGTGTTTTGCGCAACGTCGTGGCAGTTTGCAGCGCTAAGAGCGAAGAGCATCAAAGCATGAAATCAGAGAAGAGGTCGTGATGCAGCTCAGCGCTCCCACGGCTCTCAGGGGGCTCCTCTGGATGTGACAGGACAGAAAACAGTTTACCAGGGCCTTCCCCTTCCTCCCCTCTTCCCTCTCATTCTCTTGCCCTATCTTGCAATTACTGAACTCTCCTCCCTCACTATCATTTTCTGTCTTTTGTCACCCGCCCTTCATTGCTTTTGCTCTTTCTTCTGCTGCTCAGATATTTCATCTTCTTGCGTTTTTGCTTGCTCCTGTGAAAATATGAAATTCCTTTTATCTTCCCTCCTTCGTCTAGTTCCCCAGTGGCTGGTTTACAGTAGCTACACCAAAAGAGGTTAAATGCATTTGTAATATTTGAATCTGTTATTTACTTTTACTGTTTGGTCCTGTGTGTGTGTGTGGTGTGTGTGTGTGTGTGTGTGTGTATGGGTGTGTTTCACATTTCATATCTTATACCTTGGAATTTGTTTTGTGTTTAGAGTGAGCCTGGGATTTTGCTGAATATTAACCATTCCTGGAGATGTGTTTTGACATCTCAACAAAGTGTCATGGGGCAAAACCTTTTGCTTCAGTCTGAGAGGTCTCCTGACACCCTGTCATTTTCTGATGGTGCTCAGAGTCGATGTGGGTCATCAAGTCCAAATTCAGCTGCATTTCACACTATGGTGAAACGTCTGTACCAGTTGGCATCCATTCAAGGAGTTTTGCATTCAAGGATGTGTCTCATCGGTGCTTCAGAAAGTGTACATTTCTCCTGAATAGGGTCTTTACATTTCATCCCTCTGCAGTTTCAGATTGAAATGTTTGGTCTTGAAATTCAGCTGAACTGAGCTGAAGTCTGTCGATTGTATCCTTCTTCTTAGTCTGCAGGCCTGAGAATAGACCTACAGTTATAGCCTAACTAAATCAATGACATGGCAGTAGCCTACTGGGTGATAGCACTAATGGAAAGGGTTTCATCAATAAGAAAACTCTGGTTGAAGCTCTTGTGGTCCAACCATATAATTTCCAATGCTTTCAATGTTGACTGATAGATGTAGCCCGACCATCAGTCTAATGAAATGATGAAACATTTAATGGGGGATGTGTGTTATACGTTTAAGTGGATTACTAAACACAATTGGTTAATAGTGCTCATTCACTGGCAGCACAGAGGAAATAATAAAACCACAATCTTTACAACAATGTTGATTTATGATGAAAATATTTTGAGAAAAACAAGATTATTAACTACACCCAGGTAAATAACCATTTCATCTTTATATTTATAAAAAAAAAAAAAAAAACAACAACACATTTGGTTACTGGATAACCTTTAAAACAATGTATTACAGGCAGACCCTCATTTTCATAACTCTAAACCTGTTTCCTTTAAAAACAGAAAATCCCATAGAGGCTTCAAAATGTTAATTTATAACTGTGAACTAGAAGTGCTCCCTGGGGCACCCCCATGTAACTCAGCCTGTGTTCAAAACAATTTCAGCAAAGTTAACGATGCATTGCCTACATTCAGCATGTAAATGATCATCTTGTTTTTCTGGACAAAAACTGATTGTGAGTTGTTTTTTAAAGATCTGTGTACTTTGACAAAGGCATACAAAGAAAACATAATCCACATTTGGTAATCCGATGAGGAGATACATGTCAGGAATCATTTTTTATGTTAAAATTTTTAATTCCTCTTTTTAAAAAATATTAAAAATGTGAAGAGAAAAAGCTATTAGCTTGTTACTAACTGCTAAATACATTCATCGTTCAGATAGAATAGGTTGTGAACAATGTCTCAGTGTGTCGGTCTTGTTGGTGTAACGGTTCCTGTGAAAGGCTTTCCAACCTATGATTTTGCTGCAGTGTAGTAACTGCTTAGTTTGAGTTGTAAAGCAACAGAAAATGGGTCTGTATCACTCTGACATCACACTGAGGGTGGGGTGTGGCTCATAATCAAGTATGAACCATCGTTTTCAGACATGACAGGTCAATGCCACCCAAACTACCTTGTGGTCTTTTGGTGATGAGACAAACGTCTCAATGTCTGCTATTTTTGGATTATATTACAACACAGTACACCACCCTGCTCTTTGCTGGTGCGGGCACTGCTGATGTCATGCTCAGAGATACCGTGCAGCAAGTTGGACAGAACGTCAATAAATTCATTACGTAATCGACTGTCCTGTGAGGGATGTGCTAATTAGTCAACCGTTTTATTGCTCTTGTGTTTTTTTAAAGGGTAGTAAAGTAGCAGAAATCAGATGTCATACAAGTGTCTCTACAAAAAAAAAAAAATTCATTGGAATATATGGAAAATTGAGGGCCCAATCTAAATGAAAAGGCCTCTGGATGTTTGGATGCATTAAATGGGTGGCCAGTGGGTGTTTCCTATCAGTATGCACCATAAAGCTAGCCTTTTCTTAATGAAGCAAAAGTGAACTGTGCATAGACTAAAGACTTTTGTTAAATTTAGAATTAAATTTATGGTGCCTTCAGGAGGAGTATCTAGATGGCTGCCAAATGTGATAGATTGCCGGGTTTTGTCCCCTGAATAGGGAGAGTCAAACAGATATCTGCTCACAGCAGAGGAGAAGAGACCTGACTGCAGACATTAAAGACGGGAAATGCATCTTACTATTAAGATTATTGTGATGGGATGAACAAAGTGTCCCTACTGCTGAGTCATAACACTCCATATATAACTGCAACTTTCACATTCCCTTCTTTGCGAGTGGAATTATGAAGACCGACATCCTCTCTAAATCAGGTTTATCTGTCTGCATATGTCTGGATATTTATAAAGGGAAACAATGTTACTGTACGTTATAGTAAACTATGAAGGGTTTGAGTCTGGAACATAAACCTACAAAAGAAATTCTAAATGGAGACAAATCCAGTTGGAGTTGCTGTTTGCAGCAGACCCTGTATGTTCATGAAGGCTCAGGCTGCTAACCCCACAATGCCACATACAATGTAGACTAAAGCAGTAATAATAGGCTCTTCTCCCCAGAGCAGAATCATGATGATCAGTGAGAGAAATCAATGCTGTTTTGTTGGAGCATTGATCCCAATTGTGATGAGAGAGATTAAAAGAGAG
This sequence comes from Etheostoma spectabile, assembly GCF_008692095.1. Lineage (NCBI taxonomy): Eukaryota > Metazoa > Chordata > Actinopteri > Perciformes > Percidae > Etheostoma > Etheostoma spectabile. The sequence continues at coordinate 9,304,325 of NC_045737.1, forward strand.
CAGAGGCCCCTTTGTAAAGTCACCCCACATTACTGCTCACATTTGTCACCCATTGATCAGAGCTTGTTTTCAGTCTTTACACACTGTATTTACTTATCAATGTTAGAGTGTTACTGGGGCAGAGGCTTTTCAAAAAGGGTGTGAGGTTCATTGTCATCAGTCAGTGCTCCAATTTTAAGGATCCAGTCAGAGTAGCAAGAATGCTATAGAAATTGTACACATAGCAATCTGTTCCTATTAGATGTATTGGTCTAATATGTCACTTGGGGAATGTGTGTGTTTAACTATGAAACATTTTGAGTGATATCAGCACTAACATCTAACAGCAGTATAGTTTTTCCCTTTTTAAAATGGCATGATCATCATAAGTTCAACATTGCATGGGTCAGTCAGTCATTCCACAAAACTTCCATTTTACTGACAAACATTCAGCAATACTGGAGGTGCATGCTTAATGTTGCTCCATATTTTATTTGATACCACCATTTGCCAGCAACGGCACATTTAGAGGACATGATTTCTAAAACACTTCTTGGCTAAGTGTCAGCGTTGGGTGGCTTTGAGGAGGGAGGTGAGGGGGGTTTATATTTTTAAAATGTCATTCCACTTCACTTAAATGAAAATTATGCTTGTGGTTGCTGGATATGTGCCAGTTCACCTCCAAGGCACTTCCAAGGTGCCCTTGAGCAAGGCACTGAACCCCCCAAACTGCTCCAGGAGCACCGTAACCTATATGGCTAACCCTGCATGATGACCCCTCTGAAAAAAATGCATGTGCGTGGCATCTAGGAGGGACATGCAAAGAGATTTATTTCAACTGCGCTAAAAGTTTCCTGGTGTTGATTGACCAATGAAGCATTTTTTTAAAAAGTGGCCAGTAACACAGCAACACTACACAGTTAATGAACGGTATCTGCTTGATGTGTAAATAGGCAACTGTTGGTTAAGTTAAGTTTGTTAAGGGAATGATTTGTCAATGCTGTGTTCACAGCTTGCTTCCGCTTCTTCCCAGTTGCCGAAACTTGGTTATTGCAGGTGTCTCTTAAAGGTACTCTAAGCGATGTAAGGCATGTTTTAGGCTACATTTGTTGTCACATACAGCAAAAATCTCCTCACTATCCGCGAGCTGCCTGTCCCCAGAACACACTGTAAAAAAAAACGGTCTCTGTAGACGGCCCAGGGTCTTCAAACAGCAACAAAAATAAACTCTGCCCACCTGCACCACGAAGCATACACAAACAGTGTTCCAGCCAATAATCGACCAGAAGGATTTGGGGTTGAGGGGTTAGTGTGCGGAAGCACAGAAGGGAGGGTGAGGAGATGGGATGAGGAGGAGGGAGGTGCAAGCTAGTCTCATTTTGTTTTTAGAATACTTTGAATGTCAACAAAAGTAACGCCACCCAACATTGCTTAGAACACTCTTCAGAGCTTTGTGAAGATAATCTAGTAAATCACATGTGAGAAAAGTCTGCAGGAGGCAACTCTTTAGATAAACCTGATGAGAGGACTGGCACTAAAACCATCTCCACAAGGTAACCAATGAGATAAACTCCCAAAATGTTGTTGCAGTCTGAGACACCAAAATATACAACTTCACATGAACATATGCACATGCAGAGTTGTGAGGTAATGTATTGCATGTTAAGGCAAACATCAATCAAACCCTTCTTTCCCCTTATCTTTCCAGGCAGTGTTGTTTACTTGGGGATGATGGTTGGAGCGTTCTTCTGGGGAGGGATGTCTGACAAAGTGGGCCGCAGACAGTGCCTCCTCATTTGCATGTCCACGAATGGCTTCTTTGCCTTCCTGTCATCTTTTGTTCAGGGATACGGCCTCTTCCTCCTTTGCCGTCTCATCGCGGGCTTTGGGTAAGTCTGATAACGTGGAGGTCATTCTAGGGCTGACTAAGATGACAAGCCATCCGTTTAAACGATTTGGGAAAAGTCAAGTCAAATTGTTACACTATGATACTTCAAAATCTCCTTTTTTGGCAACAGCATTGTCACACTATCCGAACATGAAAAAGTATACAGTATGTCCAAAATCAACGTATGCATCAGGGCTCCATCCATCTCTGTGAGGCACAATCTATTAGAGGAGTATTTCTGTAGGTATGTCTCTGTCTCTCCTAACTGTTACTGCCTTTTCAGATTCCACTGAGTAATTGTTAAAGTTGTTGAAAAGAGACGAAAGAAATGTCCTGTCATGCTTACGTGAAGCCTGTTTTCTCTCTTACTCTTCCACAGAAAGTTTGTAGTTTATGACTCTTCTACCAGAGGGTTTACTATCTGTCTGTCTCTCCAAATGTAATTTTCTACTACTGCTGCAATGCAGAGCAGTAACAACAATGAACAGCCAGTCTAAGATGTTATAGCCAGGGACATTCTCACTCCATAAAGAAAACTTCAATAATACTGTACGTTTTTGTAATCATCTCTCATGTGTTTCAGAGTTTTTGAAAATGTAAACTCTACCAGAGACAGACCTCTTTATAGATAGAAACATGGTGTAGAATGTGATTTATTATGTCCTTGTCTTTGGCAACTGTTCCTTTAAGAGCTAATTCAGTAATTGCATCTGCACCATTCTCCCCAGAGACCTCCAGAGTAATTGAAAAGGCTGTCCAAACTGCCAACATGACCTGTGTCTCTGAATCATTCAGAAATTGGAACTGAGGGACAAAAATGCTTAGCTGTGCTTATTTTTGGCTTATTTGGTCTCCTTTGATGTTTTAGTAATGAACCTTCAGTTTATTCTATTTTAATGGAAACAATCCCCCCAAAAAAACTTTTAAGGCTGAATAGAGTCTGTAGGAATTTTAACATTTAATTAAATTACCATTTTTCAAAGTTTGACTTTGAACTAAAAAAAGGCCACAAACTGAGGGATTCAGATGTAAAAGCAATTGTGACTGCAAACACATGTCCTTGTTTTTCCTTCTACTCCCACTAACTTCCAAATTCTCTCTGGTTCTTGCAGGATAGGAGGTGCTGTGCCCATCGTTTTCTCCTTCTTTGCAGAGGTCTTGTCCAGGGAGAAAAGAGGAGAACACCTCAGCTGGCTGTGTATGTTCTGGATGATTGGAGAGATCTATGCATCTGCAATGGCCTGGGCCATCATACCACACTATGGTGAGTTTATCGGTTAGAAAATACTGTAACGCCTATTTTGCTTATTTTGCCAGGCTATGGATTGTGCTTTGTAATAAATAGAAAAGGCCAACTATAAATTGTAAAAACGTTGTATTCAGTAAAAGCTGTGACAGAATTACATTTCTTATAGCACTGATGAGAAGCTTGGCAATGTGACAAAACTTTAAGGCTTTCCCGTGGTTTGAGGTGCAAGTGTTTCCCTGCCATGGGAATCAATCACCTAATAGCTCTGAGTGGGTGCAGGCTTTGAAAGGCAGAGGTTTACGTTAAGAGATTAACGTATGCATGGATACCATGCTGAAAGTGTGAGGGTGGGCCTTTGGGGGAGAGAAAGCTGTGATTTATGACAGTACCACATTAGATATCAGCTGCACTCATCATGAAAAGAAACAGAACGAAGGGAATGAGCTTTCTTACTCTCCTTTTCTCCTACTCACATTCTTTTTACTTCTTCCCTGCTTTTTTAACCTACTCTCCCTACCTTTTACTGCCCTTCCTCCTCCTGTTTTGTACTCTCCCTATCTCTCTGTCTAACTCTGTCCTTCCTTTTATTACCTCTCCTCTCTCTCTCCAGTCTCTGTCTCTGCAGAGTGTTCTTCTTGATCAAGCATAATTAGGTTTTTCTCCTTGCTCTAACAGGACAAAGCTACAGCTAGAGGTAATTTATGGCCAGACCATGCTTTAGCCAACCTGTGACGTCAGTAAGGGAGAGACAGTGTGTGTGTGTGTGTGTGTGTGTATGTGTGAGTATGTGTGTGTGTGCGTGTGTGTGTGTGTGTGTGTGTGTGGGGTGTGTGTTGCGTATGCGTGTGTGTGTGTGTTGCTGTAAGTGGCATGGGTGATGTTGCACTGGGGCGCAGCCATATACAGGTCTTCTTCAAGGGAAATTGAAGGCAATAACATCTGACATTGTAAGCGGTCATCTGGGTTTAAACCCCCCCCAACGCCCCCCCCCCCCCCCACACACACACACACAAACACACACATGTTACTCAAAGAGATGCACAATATAGCTGTAGATCCTCTGCAGCTGTAGTTAGTGAAGGACTCACAAAACCCTCTGAAACCATAACGAGTCTTCACGACGAAACTCTGCTGTCAGATCTGCTGATATCGTATTGAAGGGAAGGTAGTGTCCTTACTCTGCTCTTATTCTCTCTGACACTCACTACCACTCTGCCTCTCTTTCTCTCAGAGGGAACTACGTGTCTTGCATACTCCAATGCTCACCAGTAGTGTTTATGTTTTCCCTAAAGTACTGCAGTGTCTGCAACCAACAGCACTACAATGTGCGGGCCAAAAATGCCTCATGCAGAGCTACCTTTATCTCTTTTGAATGAAGCCTAAAGGTATCAGAGATTGGTTATGATACAAGTGCCTCAACACTAGCTTTTAACACCATTAGGGCTCTCATTTATCTTCTCCACTCGCTGATCCTAATGTCTCCCAAAAGCCCCCTACCAGACGCACAGCTGGGGCCCTAAAGGAGGTCTGCTCGGCACAGATCCTCATTACATTGACAGAAGAGTTTGAGGAGTTTACTTGCGGCCAAGAAAGCCCACCACGAGAGTAACCTCATTAGACACCGCTCAGATCCACAGATTAAAGATTAACTACCCTCCAGTCGACTTCATTTAGTTGCCAATTAATTGTAACTCCTCTGCTTCTACTACTTGAAAATCATTATATTTTGGGCTTTCTGTAAACCACAAAAGCACTCTCATATCTGTATAGTGAACATGTAGCTGAAGCCAGCTGCTGGTTAGCTTAGCTTAGTATAAACACTGGAAACAAGTGAAAACAGCTAGTCTGGCAAAATGTTAAGGTATTTTTGAAGCTCTTAAAATCTTAATATCTGTCTGTACTTTCTGAATCCATCCATACATCCATAATTATTCCCTATCTATCTATCTATCTATCTATCTATCTATCTATCTATCTCTATCTATCTATCTATCATCATCTATCTATCTATCTATCTATCTATCTATCTATCTAGGCCTGGGAGTAGTATAGCACTTCTGAGCCAGTCATCCATAGACTAATCAATTACTGCATGTACATAATCCCTGTAATGAGATTTCCAATGGCATGGTTAAAACAGTAACCCTAAGGGGCAGGAAGCCACACTACATTTCTGTAGAAAAGGCAATCACTGCTGAACAACTCCTTCCCTTTTTCTCTCTGTCTCTTTCTCTCTTTACTCCTGTGTCTAACTCTGATTCACTCCAGACAAACAGCCACACACACACACACACCACACACACACACACACACACACACACACACACACACACACACACACACACACACACACACACACGGAGACAGCCAAGGAAATAAATAAAGGGACTCTAGGAAAGCGGAAATACATACAGTCGGGACGGACTCTGAGAAAGCGGAAATACACACAGGCGAGACGTAGTCTACAAGAGTCATTACTCTTACTGCCCAACAAAAGACATTATGAAAGTAAAAGCCAATCATGGCTTATTTCCTTTTGCAGTTTTTGCTTTATGTTTAGCAATTGTCTTTTTTTTAACGTTGCTCTGGTCTCTTCTGGGATGGATTTACACCACTTACAGATGCCCACCCCCCTTTGAAAATGGGTGTTTTTAGATTTTGACATGAATTGCTTTCAAAGCCGGATTTGAATATGCTGTGAGATTAATTTCAAGCAGCCTTTTTCTGGCATAACCATTAGTGTTAACCCCCTCCCCACTCCCTGACTCCCCTCCTACGCCTGTTGATGGATAATGGTGCTACTCCCTTTGGAGCAGCATCTCCATGAAGCACGACATGTTGAGGAACGTGGGAGGACACGACTGACACGGCAAACCCTTTCTGTGCTTCCTCCCAAAAAAATCAAAAAAATGAAGGGAATGAGAGAACAAATACAGATCTACATATACAAGTTATTGTACGTTTGTGATTGCATCCTGGCTGGTCCTGGCAATAGTTTATGTATACTGTATACGTAGTTATTCTTTGAGTCACCGTCATAAGCTTTATGTAACTACATACTTACACATACATGTTTGTATAACATGTATCTTTGTGTAGGTTTTGTACATTGCAAACAATAAACTCTTTAAATTACAGCGATACTGTAATGTCCTTATTAGGTTTCCTATTGCACAAAAGGAAAACATAATTTTGAATGTACGTTTGTGTATTTACATGTGTATATGTGTGGGTGGGAGTTTGGCACTGTGGCATTATGTTAGTCGTGTCAGTGTAATCTGCTTTTTCTCTGTCAATGCAAGTTTTTTACGTGCATCTCCCCCTTTTGTCAGAGTGTATAAGTCTCTGCGTGTGTGTATATTTGTGTGTGTGTGCATGTTACAATGATTGATGAGTCTGGGAGAGTGCCTGTGGGCTGAGATCAGGTGCAACGAGATTTAACTTAGCAGAAAATGCTCAATTCCTTTCCTACACATTCAATTAACCCATCCCTGTGCACTCCTCTCAGCTCCTTTGCAGAGCCATTCATCTCGGAGCTTACATATCACTCTGCTCTGGCTGCCGAGCGCTCTCATTTAAAAAGCCATCTTTTACTTGCAGTCGCTTTGTGTTTGGAGTATGAGTTTCACACACAACATTTATAATTAGCCTCTCAGATCAATTAGCCCATTCCCCCCTTTGATAAGATAGTATCTACACTACACTTAATGTTATTAAGTCACTGCTTCCTCAAAGCATTATTTTGACACCTTAAGTAATCATAGTATACATAGCTTTTATTATTCCCTGTGAGCTGAAGATTGGCTAAATAGCCACCTGCTGGCTTCAAATTGTGCACTGAGCATTAGAGTATATTTCATAATACAAATTTTCATCAGACCACAATTGTGGTCTGGTCCATGAACCATGCATTTATGACCAAAGAAATTAACAGTAATTTTGTTTGCAGAAAAAACATTATTTTCAAGATTGCTTGTTTATTTTACATTAAAGTAAGGCAGCAACAACATATATCTTTATTGGCAAAATAAAGTCAATGCCATACAAAAGACAAACCATGTAATGTAAATGAAATAGGGCTTCAAGTCTTAATATTAACTCTGAATAATGACTAATACAACCAGGTAGAAAGTAGTGCCATAGCATGTTAAATAGCAATTACTAGCATTTGTGAGTAAATCTGGCAGCACTTGAATTTGTGAGCTTTCAGATTAACATAAGAAAATTATCAATGCTTCACAAACTCTTGACAATGTGCCAAACACGGATAAGCTGCATGGACAAAAAGACAACATTCAATAAGAATACATCAGACATATGTAACATGTTATACAGTATACAGTGTAATGGCATCCAACATACTGTTACCCACTATTGCAGCAGTGTTTGCAAGAAAATAAAAATCAAGCACTTGTCATGTGTCATGTTTTCATCAAGTTTTTAAATGCATTCCCTTCCCTTTCCACCATGTCATCCATCTGATTGTCATTGGTGTTGTATGCCACCGTTTACAGGTTGGAGTTTCAGTATGGGTTCAGCATACCAGTTTCACAGCTGGAGGGTATTTGTGGTCGTCTGTGCCCTGCCATGTGTGTGTGCTGTGGTGGCGCTTACCTTCATGCCTGAAAGTCCCAGGTTCTACCTCGAGGTAATGCTATTTTTCCAAATAATTACAGCTTAAGAAATATTTACACTGAAACTGTTATGATCTCTCATGAATCTGCTGCAACAGTTGTATCTTCAAGAATGCTGTGTCATTGTCACCAACTGTCCGTGCTCATCTGTTTTTATATTCAACATCTGTAGAATAGTACATCAAGTAAATTGTGAGTACTTGGACATTTCCCAACAGGTGTTTAATCAGATCAAACTGTGTGAGTCATATAAAACTCCTGGAGGAGGCTTTATATGTTCAAATAAAAGCCTAGAGATTCGTGACAGTAGGTTTGCTGCTGCAGGATAAGTACCCTTTGAAGTAAAATGAGTCAGTTGTCGTGACTTGCATCATTTTGGCCGATCTTGGAAAAATCAAAAGGAATATATTCATGGTACAGTACGTACGAATTTGGATGTGCTGCTGTCCCTGAGTAAGCGAGACCATTGCTGATCCCTTGAATTTATCTTCTCTCTTTTTTCCGCTTTCCCTCCTGTCAGGTGGGGAAGCATGATGAAGCCTGGATGATCCTCAAACAGATCCACGACACCAACATGCGAGCGCGTGGGCAACCGGAGAAAGTCTTCACCGTGAGTGTTTGTTTCTGCTGTGCACTGCCTTGGCTGGGTTTCCTGATGCTTAAGGAAGCAAAGAGGCTTATATTCTGCCACCGCTGGGACTCCGCTTTGACTGTACAGGATCATATCTGAATTATGAAGGTTCTGAAAGCTGTTTTGTGTCGTTCAGGCTTATTTGCTTCGTGAGCTGCACTTTGGGAAAGCCTCTTAGTCAACACGTTTCTTGAATTGATCATGTACTGTAGCATACACTGTTTACATTGATTTTCTTTACAGTTATCATGTGCTTTCAATCTTGTGTCAAACTAAATATAGTCAAATACGTGAAAAACCATAATACAAGTAACATCCATGATGTTGCTTGGGTAATCACCAAAAATGAATGTTGAATGTGAGTATTGTGTTAAACTGTGATCATGATTTTCATTCTTGATTACTTTCTTAGGTAAACAGGATCAAGATCCCCAAACAGCTGGATGAACTGGTGGAGATGGAGTCAGAGTCTGGCAACCAAGTTTCCAAGTTTTTCTTCAGAATAAAGACTGAAACACATGGGGTGAATATTTTTATGTAATATATTTTTTTTTCTGTCTGCTGCCTCAAACCTAAATTTGTCTTTTGGTCACATGATGTGAACACTAAGTCTCTCATCTCTCTTTAGATCTACCTGAATCTCATGAAGTGCTTCAACTACCCTATGCGAGAAAATATGATGAGACTAGCCATAGTGTGGTTCACGCTGTCATTCGGGTGAGCTTCTTCCTGATGTCATTTGTGTCATAGAAAAGTCCGACAAATCTAATTTGTCCCGTCAGATAATAGCACTAGGCAGTCAAGATTGGGACCACGTTGCATCTCTGTCATTTTGATTTCTCTGCTGTGCAGAAGTTGCGAGGTCTCAAAATCAATAAGTCTGTGGCCTGAAAGGTGGAGTGAAAGTAGCCGGTGATTAAAAACACCCTGAAAACAGTCTTTAAAATAAAACAGAAACCACAAGTGTATCCTGGTTTTCTACAATCTGATCCCACATGTATGCATGTTTCTTTCCACGTTTTTATCAGATCTCAGAAAAAAAATCAACATATTTTGGCTGATAAATTGATCAATTCTTGATATCCTGATCTCAGAATCAGAATCAGAATCAGCTTTATTTGCCAGGTATGAAGACACATACAAGGAATTCCCAGTATCCTTGTGGTTGCAGGTATTATGGCCTGTCAGTCTGGTTCCCTGATGTCATCAAACACCTTCAGGCAGATGATTATGCCTCAAAAGTGAAAGTGCACAATAATGAACGCATTGAAGACTTCACTTTCAACTTCACTTTGGAGAACCAGATTCACCAAAATGGCCTCTTCATCAATGACCGGTAGGACAAGCAAACTTATCAGCAGGCTTAGTGGATGGATTATACTATGATAGAATATTTAAAGCAGAATGTAACTGTACTTTTTCAGATTCATCAATATGAAGCTGAGGTCCGTCACCTTCATTGACTCTACCTTTCGTAACTGCTACTTTGATGATGTGACTTCAGTGGGCTCCTTCTTCCGTAACTGCACTTTCATTGATGCTTTCTTCTTCAACACAGGTGAGACATAAGGATTCAATATTTTTAAATTATATCGTTGACATAAATGCATAGCTAGAGTGGGATGTTTTGTCATTTTTGACTCTCAGATTCATCAGGTATAATCATCTCAAATTACATTTTCAGAGACAAGACAACAATATACTGTGTTGTGATTGACTCTGTTTCATTATTGCCAAATGTAATTGTTTGCATTCTTTGGACAGACATTGATGAATCCAAGTTAATAGATGGCACCGAGTTGATCAACAGCACATTCACACACAACAAGAAAGGATGCCAGATGACATTTGATGATGACTACAGTGCCTACTGGGTTTACTTCATCAACTTCCTGGGGACTCTGGCTGTTCTGCCCGGCAACATTGTGTCCGCCCTTCTTATGGACAAAATTGGGCGTCTGTCATGTTAGGTAAGAATGGAGGGTAAGAGTGAGGTTCATGTTAATGTTATGCTTTTCACATTGAGTGCAGGTTGTTGAAACCATTCATGGTATAGATGTAGCATCCATCATTGAGAAGGAGAGGCAATTTTAACTAGACCCTTAAATTCAGTAGAACATTAAAAAGTCAAAAGAGCTTCCCATGCGCTAACTCTTGCTCTGTGTGTTTGTATGTCCATCAGGTGGCTCCATGGTCCTTTCAGGCATCAGCTGTTTTTTCTTGTGGTTCGGCACCAGTGAGTCCATGATGATTTTCATGTTGTGCCTTTACAACGGTCTGAGCATCTCTGCCTGGAACTCTCTGGATGTGGTGACGACTGAGTCATTCCCTACTGTCAGGAGGTGAGAAGACAAACAATGGATAATTACATACTGGTTTACATAGTTGTTTAGACTTGTGGAGGGATTTACTGTACATAGGTGGACAGATATATACATAACACACGGGGTGATTAAGTCAACTGTAACACATTTCTCTCTCTCGTCTACCTCTTACCTCCTCCTGTCCCTGGTCATTTTCCCCACAGAGGAACAGGCTTTGGATTCTGCAATGCTCTGTGCAAGCTGGCTGCAGTCTTGGGGAACCTGATTTTTGGTTCTCTTGTTGGGATCACAAAGGCCATCCCCATCCTCATGGCCTCGTCTGTGCTCGTCGGGGGAGGCCTGGTTGCACTCAGGTTGCCTGACACCAGGGAGAATGTCCTCATGTAACACTGGCTTGGCATTCATCTGCTGGGATAAAACCTGGATAAATCTGGGTGAATCTGAGAGAAAGCCCCGGGAGCGTTGAGCAAGGAGTGCAAATGGCTTGGTTCAAACAAACTGAATCTACACTAATTATCACATTCCGCTAGTGTACTTTAGTAAAGCTGGATAGCAACACACCTTTCTCACAGTGTTTTACTTCATCACACAACTCAAAATCATTAGATTCCTTGTTAGTCAATAATAAGCTTCAAAAAAATGACAAAAAAAGTCATTTTTGTGACTATATTATCTGGAGATTTCACATGACAGAGGTGAGAGATTGCACAGGTTTTGGTACTGAGACTTTGGTCTAGTTTTGTTCAGTGACTGGTTGCCCCTTCCAGCTGCAGCCAAAACCTTGTGGAATCACTGCATGGCTTTAATATTAATACAGTCTTATTTAGACAAGCCAGATGGGGAGAAGAGTGACAAACAAGCTGTAATGAGCACAGCCAACCTTCTGTGTGCCAACATAGGGAATAGATGATCAGACAGAGCAGACACACGACACAGCTGTGTGACAGCTGTCTTGCCCACAAGACTCACATACACAGGACATGTTGTAGAAAACATGTACAAAGTCGACATAAGCACTAATTTGTAAAATCCCACACATAGACAAATTTTATGTGCAAACACATGTCTTAGAATATACCTTCTCCTTTTTTCTGCACTTGCACCATACTGGACACACAAAACTGTATTTTGTTCGACATGACATTTCCTCAGACATCTGCAACCTTTTCAAAATAGATAATTCAGTTATGACGCTAAGCCCTTTGCATTGCCTACCCAACCAAAATTCAAAAAGGCCATATTGAAAAACTTTTCTTGTACCAATAATTGTATGGTATGTTGAATCTGAGGCTTTGTTTTCTGCTTATGCTTTGTGTTATTGTGTAAGTTGACATGATGAAGTATTCATTTTATCCAAATGTTGTTACTCCAGGTACCCATCCTTGTGTTGTATTATTGTACAAAAGCTCTCTGATGAGCTCTCCTTCCATGATGAGCTCTCCTTTAGCTTGGTGTTGGATCTTGCTTGTGGCAGTGATGTTGATAATGACATTTCATGTTGCTTCCTTTTAAAAATACTGAATGGCCTTTTTTTTTTTTCTTCTTTTAAATGTGCCTCTCCTTAACTGGAGCAGTCTGCCCATAGTCATGTGGTCTCCAAAGGTTATAGGTAACAGACAGAAACTGAGCAGGAAGTAAATAGGTACAATAATCATGCCATTTGTGTGTGTGTGTGTGTGCGTGTTTGTGTGTGTGTGTGTGTGTGTGTGTGTGTGTGTGTGTGTGTGTGTGTGTGTTTGTGTGTGTGATATGTGGCCAATACAATATTTTATTAGAGTGTGAATTCATTTTTGGTTTAAACCTTATCGCTTTTTAGACATACCCATTTCTTATCATTTTTTCTTTTCTTTTTTTTAATAAAACTTCTATTATGGCAAAAAAAGCGACCTCCGCTCCTGAAAAGAAAATTGTTGTTTCCAACCAAATTGTTACCAACAGGTAAACAATAATGTTGAATGGTGTAAGTTACCAAGCATGTCTACAAAGTAATAATGTAAATAACAACCACCTCTTTATGAGGGCTAATTGGTGGTACCCATGATAAAAAATGTTTCAGAAGGAAACTTTTTGGCTGTCTTATCACTTTAATAAAAATGAATAATAAAATAATCTGGGCGAAATTCAACACAAAGTAAAACAAATACAAGCATATTTGTTGTGATTTAGCAACACCTGTGTCTAAAATGTAATTATTGCCATAATCTCACACTTGAAATCATGACCTGTGTTGTACTGGTTATTATGTATCTTGTCTTTTAACATTTGAACATCAATGCATACTGCTAAAGATAATTATAAAATCCTGATTTTATTTTCAAAGTGATAAAATACCTCTAAAAATGAATTGATATTGGCATTTTTCAGATACAGTATGTATAACCTAACAATTCAGTTGCTCTCAGTCTTGTTTAATTTGTGCCCGTGGATTGTATTTTCTGTGGCTAACAGCCTGTGTCCTCCTGCTTTTCTCTGTATATGTGGTATCTGTTATTGCAGCTTAGAAGTAGTTTACCCTTTGCGCTGTATTTGGCTCTGTCTAGGCTACTCAACAACAACAAAAAGGCTTCCAAAGTGGTACTCTGCATCCATTTCCATGGACCCAACTTTTTCTCAAACTTTGTAAACTCAGTTGGAAATACATTATGAAGTGTGCTGCTGTTACGCAACAGATGTTTTTTGACAATATAGTTTCAACATTTTTAAAACAAAAGTATTGCACACATACAGTATTATAAATAAATGCACTGACTGTTTCTGGATGAGCTAAAACCATAATTAGTGGCAGATCCACCTGTTGTGTTATATTGGGGAGAAATGATATTACCTTTTATGTTTGAGGTATTTGGGATATTGCTTAAATGTACTGTGTTTGTATGTGTGTGTGTGTGTGTGTGTGTGTGTGTGTGTGTGTTGTGTGTGTGTTTGTGTGCGTGTGCATGCGTGCGTGTGTGTGTGTGTGTGTGAGAGCGGGTACTGTATGTGTGTGGGTGTAAATAATGTAGACATCAAAGCTGATATTGGTGGACTTCTGGGTAATATGTGTACAACTCCTTGATTGACTCATGTGTCTCCTGTTTTGTCCAAGCGATAAGTCCATCCACTGTATCTCTGTTGTACATCTCTGTGTGTCTTTCGCTTTAAGCCCCTATTCACCTGCTACTCTGTGTGTGTGTGTGTGTGTGTGTGTGTGTGTGTGTGTGTGTGTGTGTGTGTCTGTGCGTGTGTGTGTGTGTGTGTACAAAGTTGCATGTATGTGAGAAAACTTCTGTTCTTTTGTGTTCTTACTGTAAATGTTTCCGGCAGAAAATGATGGCAATATTCAGATTTTTGTTGAAGAAAAATGTGAATGTATCACTCTTGTAAGTTCTGTTCATCCATTTTATGGAGGTAATCAAATTTATGTGGAGGGTAAAGATGTGTATATTATTGTGAAGGGCCTAACAGGTCCATAAGTGGGAAAATATATAAAGAAATATTTGCAAAATGATGCCCCTGTGAATATTGTTAGAAACATAAAACACAGGGATTGCAGACTGTGCTGCTTTTGAACATGTATACAATAAAAGCTATGTTCTCTAGCAAATCATGCTGTGCTTTTATTTCACAACCCCAAACCTTAGAATAAATTGAATCTCCATATTCACATATAAACACTATTTGACTGTATTAACCGGTATGAGTCTACATTACTGCACTTACCTGCTGTATAGACATTTGCACCAAGACTGAGTTCTAACTTTGCATCAGAGAAATGGTTCTAATATTTAGTATACCAGAGATTAAGTAGATAAAATAGTAGAAGCACCTCTCAGTATGTTAGGAATTTGAGTGTAAGTGTATGCAGAAAAACGCACACAGTATGATGTTCCCTGTGGTATCTCCATTGATAATCTTAAACTAATGCTGCTATCTAGTGGATGAATCTAGGTATTGAAATTATTTACTGACTATAAAACATACTCTGACAAATCAAGACGCGTTGAATTCTATTATGCAAGACAATCATATTTTTAAACATGTCAACAACAGCCTTGTAGTTCAACGTGTCTTGCATAAAATAAAAAAGCACGAGGACAACATATAAAACCCCCTCAAGGCAGTATAAAAAAGGCACACGAAAATAATATGCATAAAGAGTAAAATAAAATAGAGGATATAAATAAGCTTACATTACAACAGATAGAACAGAAGAATAAAGTCACAGTGAAAGGTATTAGTGCAGCAGGTACTGTGGGCCTAGTGGTGTGATCGCTGTCTATGGGTGTGACGGCACCATTTCCCGAGTGGCCGTGAATGCAGCATGAGCCACCTATTGACCAGCAGGTGGTGCAAGGTGCTAAATCTCCATCTCTTGTCCCGTTAATCATTTCACTACAGAGTTCAGCGGCGGTTAGATTACACCAACACTTAGTTCAGGAGTCAAGCCAAAGAAGTGCACACCATGGGGATTGTCTGCCGCAAGTTACAGTTGGCGCATTAATGAAACTTTTGAAGACTGTTGTTCCTCATTTCGGCATTTTTGTCATTAAGCTAACATTACACCGGCTATTTTATTCATAACAATATACCCCGAGAGGCGCGGCTGGTTGCTGTAACATTAGTTTGTAGGTTGAAGTTATTTTCAGTTCAGACGAGTTCAAAAGTGGAGGAAACGAGGCAAGATGTACAATGAAGAAACCGCAACTCTACACAAGCCACGCTATGGAAGTAAGTAACATTTTTTTCTAACGGGTTTCTCTCTTAGCATAGCGCGTTTACTCCTGTGTTTGCTTGGTTACGAGGGGCAGAGGATTAAAACGTTAGAAGCTAACGTCAGGTGCCTTCACGTGGATGTTTGATGAGCAACAGGTGGTTCAGCAGCACCTGGCTGCTCCACTGAACAGCAGAATACCTAGCTAGGTGTATCAATACCTGACAATATGGCAATGTTGAAACGAAATGTAGTCAGAGAAGAACGAGAGTGAACAAACTGTCAATACAATTTTTTTAGCGATACCGTGGTAAGTTCAGGGTCCAAGTTGTATTTTGTGGCTTGGGTGTTGCAAACGCACCTAAAATTTGACTCCGTGCCTTTTTGAATTGTATTTTACCCTCAAAGTGCCACCAAGTCCACCACAGTGATTATTCATCTATTTCTTTAATGGCGGTGGCTAGCATATCAGCCTGTCTACACACGACATTTTGTCTCAGGTTAACCATTAACCTGGAATTTTGTTGCTGTTGAGAAATAGGCTAACGTACTCCATCAGTAGTCCTATGTTAAGAATGTCACTGAGCTGATATAAAAAAAACATCTAAAGTCTGCAAAATACTTCACTAAGTTAGTTAACTGTATCTTGTCACTGACTTGTGGGCAAAGTGCAACTTTAAAAGATACCACCATTCAATGATGTCATCAATGCAATCTTTTTGCCTTTGAATTGTATTGACCAACTCTGTCTTGCATGCAGAGGCCACCCTATCTTATGCTGTGTAGATGAATGTTTTGCAATTGTGTATCCAAAAGAAGTGTAAGTCAAGTGTAAGGTGGAGCACAAATATCGAGAAGTTTGTAGCAAAGACTCAGATAGTGTAGTCTCAGAAAAACAACAAGCTGTCTTTTATTAGCCTTGTCATTGTGTGAAACATGCCACATGAGTAACTGCAAGCGTTTTAACTTACAAGTGCTGCTATGGGACCAAAGAAAACTCATTCCCTGGACTTATTTTCAATAAATGTCTGACTAACCTTAGTTTATGGATTTTCCTATGAAATGGATCAACCCAAAAGCGACAAAAAAACCCAGAAGGGTAGATGGAATAACCCTGCAGCTAAACAAAAGCACGAGACTTAATCATGGAGCCCATAACTCAGGTCCGGTGATCCTGTCACACACAAAGGCAACAAAGCCATCCTGAGGGTTAAATATAACGCTCAGTGCAAGAGTGCAGACAGGCTCTTCCAGGAAGTGTGCGAGTGAGTCAGTAGAGGTAGTGTGTAATGGCTGCACTGGGGCTGTTCTACCTCTGAGATGAGTGTTCATCCATGTCACAGCTGCACAGCTGGGCCACTGATCTATGGTTGGATGACCAGATACTGTGCTCATGAGGCGTTAGGGCATTTCACCCAATAGGCTGGACACCCCATTTTGTGTGTGTGTGTGTATATGTAGTGTTTGGCATGTGTTTCATCTCACACGTGAGTATTATGTCAAGCCTCTATTGAGACCTAGTGAACGGATATCTATGCAGGTGGCTGATGAATAGGCAGAATTTAACCGAGAGCGCCTGAGAGGTTTAAAAGATTCCGGCTAGCCCCGTAGAGGCAAGGTTGACTTGGATGTACTGTATATGCTTGTGTCATGATGTCATGGACTCCAGATTGCAGTTCCAAACTCAATAAATAAGATATACAATTTACAGGGATAAAATGCTACAAAACACATCCACACTAAATTAGAACTACAGATCTCCAACTGATGAATTGGAATGTTATTCACAGCTAAATTTATTTTATTTATTTAAACTGGCCTCGGCAGACAGTAGCGTAAAAGGCTAGAATAATCTTTTGCCTTCCTCGTGGGCATTGGGATTAGACTGTTTAGGCTAATATATCAACTGGTTTAACGAGTTTAACTTCAGACCATCACAGAGTTAGCAGTAATATTGATATAATCCACATAGAGCCGATAGACTGACTCTGACTCATTGGTACACACAACGGTATGTGTATTTTTCAGTCTTACCTGATGTCCTACATACTAGTACACAAGGTGAAACCTCAGCCGGCTGTAATCAAACCCAGGACGTGGTGCTTGGTCCGGTGGGAGAAAACTTGGTTTTAAAACTGAGGCCCCGGGTCGGAGATTGTCCCTTTAACCATCCAGAAATAAAGAGATTTGGTTGGATTAGAGTAGGGTAAGAAGCGTTGGGGGGAGGAGATCTCATTAAGCTGCAGGTAAAGGTCTACTCTCAGCAGAAGTCACTTGTCAGTCGGGCACCCCGCCACTTTGACAAGGCCATTTCATCTGCCTCAGACAAGAGTTCATTGGGGCATGGGATGTAGTACAGGTTTCAAAGGGCCATTCTCACAAATCAAATCTCACCTGTCAAAATAAGATCCCTTCAACAAAAACGATCTTTGGTTGTATTGTACCTAACCATCTTGCGTGTTTGTGTAGATGAATAAGATGGACGCGTAGAATATCTAAATTGTTTACGTTTTTCTACTACACACACAAAAGGTTCAGGCTCATTTAATGCTTTCTACATATTTTTATGTGATTTTCGTTTACAGATCATTTGCCATAGTGTGACATATATCAAATCTTATAAAATATACTTTTAATATCATGATAGTCATTTTGCCCAGTCCTGCTGTAATCAGTGTGATCAATAAAAAAGCACACCACACTTGTATGTGACATAAACTTGAGTTTGCATGCCTATTCCAGCCATTCAGGATGATGAGAGGCTGTCAGCGGAGGAGATGGATGAGAGGAGACGACAGAACATCGCCTACGAGTACCTGTGTCATCTGGAGGAGGCCAAACGGTAAGATGGCAGGAGGAAGGGATGAAGGGAAAGAACCTTGAAGATAAGAGGAACTTAACACGCTGACAAAAGGCAACCACTTTGCTTTTATTGTGTTTACTTTGTTACATCTCAGAGAGCTCAACGGAATAGGCGGAGTAGGTGTGTTCTCGGGTCACGGGTTAGGTTTGTTTAATATTTGATCATGTTGAACAGTTTTGTATAATAAGTCTGTTTGTCTAATGAACATCGTAATGTAGATATAAAAACAGCAGGGAGTGGTTGAGAAATTAGGTGGTGGAGAGAAAGTGAAGGGAATATGATGGATGCGGAAACAAAGCAGTGTGTAATTAAATTAAATCAGCATGCATGTGAGATGATGAGACGGAGCTGTAAGCATTCATAAGAACGTGCATGATTAAGATATGGGAGCTGCTGACTGAGTGGAAAGAGTGTCTCTCTCTCTCTCTGTCCTAAATTGCAGAAATAATCATGTTCATTTTCACAGTAGGTTTAGTTTTTTCCAATTGCTTGCAATGCTTTTCACAAGATTCTTTAAAAAAGTTAGTTATTCTAGAGGCAGCATTAACCTGATGAAAACTTGCTTGTGAGGTGCCTGAGCAAAACTAAAACCACTTCCTGTCTTCTTGACAAGGGCATCCATCGGAGCAGGAAGGAACAGAGTGTGATCATGCCTGTCTTTTAACACAATGTTTTTGTGAAAATCTCACCCAGTCGCATAAAGATTGATTTCCAAGATTTATAATTGATGTGGGAACCTACTCTAGCACTGTGTAGCCTAGTGGTAATTCAGCAAGCATGCTTCTTCTTGGGACATGCTTTGAGCGTGTGCAGCCTCATTTACATCAGCATTTCCTGACAGATTATTGTTTGACAACTGAACTTGCACTTTGACTCAGTAAAGACTATTTGATAACCTACAATATCTGCTTATGTCACAGGATTATAAGGGTATACAAGGGCAGGTAGGCTAGACAAAGCACAGATTCAGTCACCTATAATCATCGGGCAATGCCTACATTATCACACATTTTCCTTTTTGTAGTGTGCTCAAAATCTTTAGTGGAAGACTAGCTCACCTGAGGCCGTTTAAGGAAACCGTTGCTTTAGAAACCCTCCACAGGCAACCTCAAAATCACCGCTTTTTAACTCATACAAAACATGCTCACACTTTCACTTTCTAGCTTCGTGTTCCATCGAGTTGCTGCTAACCTCTCTACACTCATGTCAGTAGTGGACTGGAACCTCTATTCTGGGAAAGGTGTCAAATTAGATTAGGATTAAGACAGCTGCTAATGAAGCTGTCAACCTCAGAGAGCATATGGTTAGGTTCTGCTCCCCAGGGCCAGGAGTCAGCACTCACTGAAACAAGGCAACTATGTAGAAGTAACTCTTTTAGTACACTTGACTTATGATCTTACAAGACTGTGTGTGTGTGTGTGTGTGTGTGTGTGTGTGTGTGTGTGTGTGTGTGTGTGTGTGTGTGTGTGTGTGTGTGTGTGTGTGTGTGTGTGTGTGTGTGTGTGTGTGTGTGTGTGTGTGTGTGTGTGTGTGTGTGTGTGTGTGTGTGTGTGTGTGTGTGTGTGTGTGTGTGTGTGTGTGTGTGTGTGTGTGTGTGGTGTGTGTGTGTGTGTGTGTGTGTGTGTGTGTGTGTGTGTGTGGTGTGTGTGTAGGATATTAGCCTACATTTTTGTTTTTAGGCACACCCTACCTAACCACAATGCTAAATTTCTCTGATTCAACACAGGCACCCATGCAAAAACAAACTTATGACCAGCATGACTAAGCTACATGACGCAAGCCTTCAGAAGACACTTTATGTAGTCAGAAATACTGTAGCTGAAAGCAAAGGAGTGTAGCTCACTACTCATGTGTTGACATGGGACAGATTTAGGTTCCAGAGCCCAGAAGGCTGTTTTTGTTTTGCCCGCAGATTGGACAATGACAGGAAGGCCTGCTTTGGAGGGTTGTAAACAGGAGTGCTAGCCTGTCCTACTTCAGGAGACAAGTTCTCCCAACATTGTTTTAAGTACAGGAAGTGAAGTTTCACAGAAGAGCTCTCTTACCCCTGCAGGATGTTCCTTTTGACTATGTTCCCGCCAAACAGAGATCCTTTTTGCCCCCTCAGTTATCTTCACTATCATCTGCATTTGATCTCCATTTATATGTGACTTCTATGGAGATATGAAAGTAAAAATATAAGGTCGATTTTCTTGATTTTGATTTGCATTACTTCTTAGCCCTGGTTGGGCTTAGCCACTCTATGTTACGTATACATGTCTGGTTGTGTGAGCACACTTTTGTGTTGCTCCGTATCAGTTTCATAGTCATTTAGTGCCAAAGAGGCGTTTTCTGACATGCAACCTCATGTGCGCGTTAAGGGTTAACTGATAGTGATATAATCTGCTTGATAGCAGGCCAAAAAATGCCTGCTTGATATAAATGACTGCTATTTTAAGTTTGACTAACAATTATTTTCTCAATTAATTACAGAATATTTTATATTTTTATGTAGTCCACAACCCCAAAATATAAAATTAACAATAATGTATATATGACATTACATACCTAATGACTAGGAAAGGCACCACATTTTCGCAATGCTTGTCACTTTTGCTTTATTATTTACTCAAACAATTGTAACTTTCTGTCACTCGACTTAACAATTAATCAAGTAATCGATGCAGCTCTATTTAAGTTTACCCATTGCATGGCTTCAAATCTTTAATAAAGGGTTGGAGAGCCAGATAGTTATTTCTTGATCCCTATTACATCAACTTGAGCTTTGGCCAGAGCCTGTAAACTAATGCATTCCTCACGTGGGAATATATTATTTTTTATTATAAAGAAGCAGCTTATTTGGCTTTTTCTAATATCAACCACTTTTACAATTGAGGAGAGAAGTAGTAGTATAGCCAAATGCAGTGGCAATCTGTACTTAACATTTTATAAAACACTGAAATAAGGTTCTTCTTGCATAATCTACAGCATCAGTTGATTGGTTTACGAGGATACTTTATTCCCTTAAGGTGCCTAACCTACACTCTCCCTTGGGTTTGTGTTGACAGTGCATGATGTGTTGTGGTTGTCCTTCAATGTGCTGACACACATTTTGGAAGACTGAATCCTTTGAGCGCCCACACGACCTTAATTAACTTAAACAAGAAGTCTGTGTGCATGCATGTGGGAGGGAGAGCTTTATTGCTTACAGGCGGAAAGGTAGAAGCTGTTGGTATGAATGAACCCATAAACAAAAATAAGGAAGCTAAATCACTAAGCACTGTACACTGCCTTTGGCAAAGGATAATGCGCAAAAAGGTAAAAACTTAACACATAAGCGGATTGTTTTTTTTGGGGTTGAACCACTCAAAAAGAGGTGTGTCCATGAAGCTATAGTAAATATGTTGTCACTTCCAGGCGGTAAGATAATGTGTAACAGATTTTCAGACCATGATGATTCACCATGCTCACAAATCATTTACTAGCTGTTTTGGAAAAGACTTTTCCTAACATCTCTGGAAATAGTCTGGCAGAGACGGCTAAGAAGCCACTCCTGAACCTTTCAAAGGAAATACATAAATTTGAAAGAAGGTCAACATTATTTTAACATGCACCAGATATGCTCTGTTCAAGTGTGTCAAACATCGCTGTGATTATCCCATGTAGAGGTAAAAATCACCTTTTCTCTGAGAACACTTTATTGTCTTACAGAAGTTGGGGCTTGGCAATATATCAATAATATATTGATATCGTGATATGAGACTAGATATCGTAAAATGACACAATATACAGTGGTGCTCATAAGTTTATGAACCCATGCTAAAGTTGACTAAAAAGAGGAATAAAAAAATTATCTTTTTAGAAATGAATTTTAATCACATACACTTCATCATACCTAGAGATTGGCATGGGGTTCTTTCCATAAAATCATCTCTCAATGCAAATCAGACCAGCTATTAGGCTAACTGAAATAACACCATTCCAATCTCTATGTATGAAGTGTATGTGATGATGAGGGGCTATTTTAAATCCAAAGGCCAAGGGAACTTTATCAGGATGCATAGTATCCTGATCCATGAAATAACTGGCCTTTTAAAAGTAAAGATCTGCCTGCCTCTTTGGGAATTTAACATAGGGGTATGTTTACTTATGCCCCCTCTATTTTAAGGAAGAACATTTATTTATTCACAATACATTATTCGTTCACAAAGAAAATAGGTGTCCTTAAAGGTTGGATTTTTCCTTATTTTCTAATGAAGGCATTAAAATTAATTTCTAAAAGAATTTTTATTCTTCCTTTTTAATCAACTTTAGCATGGGTTTATAAACTTATGAGCATCACTGTAAGTGTTGTCTTTTCCTGGTTTTAAAGGCTGCATTAAAGTAAAGTGCTGTCATTTTCTGAGACTGCTGTATTATTTGCCTTTACCCACTTAGCCATTATATCTACATTACTGTTAATTATTTATAAAAATGTAATTTGTGTAATTATTTTGTGAAAGCACCAATTGGCAAGCCTGCAATATTGCTGCAATATCACTTTAAGGTATTTGGTCAAAAATATCATATTTCATATTTTCTCCATGTCTTGTAGATTTGAAACTCATAAACCTTCACCAGTGATCACTGAGGCTTTAGACTACTGGAAGTAGCATTACATATCTTGCTCATTTACTGTTAACCTTTTTTTACCTCACATTGTCCATTTAACAAATACGCCTGACCTTCTTATGCAGTCCCAAAAATTGCAATTCCACAGCCCCCTTCCTAAAGCATGCTGGGCTCAGTGTGGGTGCTGCCTGTTACAATGCCCAGTTCTCACATTGGCCTACATTGCTCTGTTTAACCAAAAAACATTTCAGTTAATTATAGCAGCGCTGACATAATTAATAAATATTGTACATCTGGAGTTGGGTAGCCCTGTGTTATCCTTTAACACGCAGCAAGCCATTTAATGGTAAATGTTTGTTTAAGGCTGAAGTTGAAATGCTCTTGTTATTTACACACACTTTTACTATTTAATAAATTCAATGATTTTGCTACTCAGTAGACAGTGTCATCAGTATCTACAGTTGATCCCATAGAAATCAACAACCTTATGAGGTCATAAGGGGCAAGGTTACTTCCCCTTTCTCTGCTTTGCCTGCTCAGAGAAGTCTTCTCCTTCTTCTCTCCTCCTCCTCAAAAGCTACAGACTCACAAATGGCACATACTAAGGAAAGCTCATTGTGGGACTGGCTGTAGTGGCTGTAATTCTGCACCAAGGCTGAATTATGGGAAAGAGACTTCAGATACAGTATTAGGGGCCACTAAGGTCTATATAAAAGCATTCAAAGAGCACCATGTCATGGGGCCTTTTTAAAGGTTGTATATTCACTAACTTTGAAATAAAATCATATGCATACTGTATAATCATAGACAAAGTTGTCAGAAGCTTTCCATACAGAGCTTTTTCCCTATGTTACTGTAATGTAGATGACATGAATAACAGCAAGGCATTAGTTTTTAATCATAAATTTGTGTGTTCTTGGCCTGTTTTTAGTTTTTGCTTGGATTGGAAGGGCAGCATGTGTAGGAAAAGCCATGATTGACAATTATTGACGCCTCATGCGTCAATAATCATGCAATTTATGAGGTGGCTGAATGCCTGAATGTAGTCACGACTACATTCAGGCATTCAGCCACCTATTAGGGTAAACGGAGATGACACCATAGAATGCTGCTTAGTATTATAGAGAAGCCTGACTTGTAAATGATCCTGGTGATTTCATTGGAAATCTAGTCAGTCACTTAGATGAGTTGAGCTCCTACTGTACATACCTAATACTGTTGAGAGTAGTTTCTTCTCATCTTTATTCATATTCATATAAGCTATAAGAGCAATAGTTTAAAAGATGTTATCCACTGCTCAGCTTAATGCCATGAACATGCTTGCTTAGATTTTAATTAGTAATGTATTCAGAATGTCATAACTTCTTTTGAAACCGGTTTTCCACTGAGGTCAGTTGGTTTGAAAGAGTTGAACACTAGATACTTATGAGAACCCTGTGCCTGCTGAAGTTGATATTGTGTACTCTCAGATGGATGGAGGCCTGCCTAGAAGAGGACTTGCCTCCTACCACAGAACTGGAGGAGGGACTGAGGAATGGTGTCTACCTGGGCAAACTTGCCAACTTTTTTGCCCCCAAAATGGTATCTGAGAAAAGGATCTACGACAGAGATCAGGCCCGCTTTAAGGTACACCTTCATCCATTTGCATTTGTAGTATAGTTGTACTACATTTGAATTTCCCCCAGCTTACATCATAGCAGACAGGAAGACTATTTCTAGGTCTTTAAGGCAATTCCTGACAGTTTTACACAGGAAAGGGAGAAAGCTGGCAGGCAAGTGTTAGGGCCTACTACAAATATGTCTGAGAAAAATGTTTAGCTTGACCTTGAGCTTAACGTTATTTATATTTGACAAATTGTTAACAAACCTTATCAGTACATAGGCTACATAGCCCAACAAAACATTTTTTTAAACATAAATTAAATGTAAAAACATTACAAAAGTGATGACATATTAATATATTGTTAATATTAATAATACTAATACATTGTGTGTTGTCCTTGTTTTTAGCTGTATGTTGATATCTGTGTATGTGCTTTGTAGTTACGAGGAAAAGCCAGAGTCAAATTCTTTGTGTGGCTTTACACTTACTTGGCCATTAAAGCAGATTCTGATTCTATTTTATCCTGGAAGTACA
This sequence comes from Etheostoma spectabile, assembly GCF_008692095.1. Classification (NCBI taxonomy): domain Eukaryota; kingdom Metazoa; phylum Chordata; class Actinopteri; order Perciformes; family Percidae; genus Etheostoma; species Etheostoma spectabile. The sequence goes on from NC_045737.1 coordinate 9,329,310, forward strand.
CTGCTTTGATTAAGTTAAAATATTTGTCAATCCTCTGTGCCGTGAGGCTAGGCTACTCACACAAGCCAGTAGCTCAAATGACGATGACTGGGCTGTGTGTAGGCTTCGAAACTGCTGGTCATCTCTAATGCCATGAACTCCATGTCTTTGTTAATGCTTTGGTTATCAAGGACTGAGTCTTGCTGGTGGCGGTTTATGTCACTGATCTTTCTCGGACATGGTGTAATACAATACGCAGCCAACATTTTATTTTACTGTAAACAAACTACACGTTTGCATGCCACCCTTTTAACCTCTTAGGTGATGCGTCATGTTCTGCAGATAAATCGGTGCATCCTTACTTTGTCAGGTTGCAGTGGTAGTTTTTAGCAATTTCTCTGCATTTTCTAATAATAATATGGACACATTTATTTGTCTGTGCTACTATTTTTATTTTTAGAGCAAAGGGCTGCACTTCAGACACACCGACAACACTGTGCAATGGCTCAGAGCCATGGAGTCAGTAGGTCTACCCAAGGTAAGGGGCTTGCACAACAAACAAACAAACCTGACAGAGAGATCCTGTTAAAATGATGCTTTGCAACAAAAAAAAGGCATCCCCTGTGTTCATTGGCTCAGGGTTGGTACATATTCAGTAATATTAGACGTCAGACACCATCTTTTAAGCTACAACTAAGACAGAGTAGAATCCATCCCACCAGTAGATTCTTAAACTAGGAGATTACTCACTCACTCACTCACTCACTCACTCACCACATACACACACTTCATCCACCTGTAAGAATGTAAGATTAAATTGTAACTGTATCAACCTCATGATATGACACAAAAGACTTCACGGAGGTGTATCCTGCAAATGAAAATGGGGTCAAATTGATATTCACTTTTCTCTGTGCGGCCCTTTAGGATCGTCTTTATAGTAATTTATTTAGTAGTTCTTTATTAATAGCCTTTTTTGAAAATGTCACTCTGATAACATAACCTTATCCATAGGTTTCTCTATTATACCATCCATGTTTTTAGCAAAGCCATGCTGTTGAGAGTATTATTCAGCTGTGCTGTGACATGATTATAGTAAATATGTGTATGATGTCACATATTTGTTAGGAAAGGCTACCCAAGTTTTTTTAGGATTAAGTAAATATCTGTAAGATGCCTGTTTGGGGAAAAAAGTGGACAACCAAATATGTACAATAAAGGGGCAGATAAACATCATAAGCACCAATAAAATGAAATGAAATAAAATAAAATGCAGGACAACTCGATTGCACTGCAATAAATACTACACCTGTGAAGCTTGTAACCCTCAGTATTGTGGAACTGATGCCAGTGACTGGTGGTGAACTCTGTGGTAATGGAAATGATGTGCTTCACAAAGGTAACATTTATTGAAGTGCTGGAATTGCATTATATTTTACAGATATTATTATGATGATTATGTCCACCCCTTGCAACTTGTCATCAATCTACAGGTTAAAATGTGATGAAACATTCTTATGGAAATTGTGCTCCCGTTTGGCTGCAGCAGAACAAAGAGTGTCAGGGCCCCGATAAAAGAAGAGCAACTAATATATAGTGCTTTCTGCTTTCAGATTTTCTATCCTGAAACGACAGATGTGTACGATCGCAAAAACATGCCTAAGGTGGTGTACTGCATACACGCGCTGAGGTAAGAATAAAAAGGTTCAAAAACAGTGACTTTATAGTCGTCATGCATTTCTCACGTCTGATAGCAACATTCTCTTGTCTTTTTTTGTTTTCCCAATGGCAGGGTACACACCTGAATGTTGCGTGCAATTTCACTTCCAAGAATTAAAGTTAGTTAGTTAGTTAGAATTAAACTATGCGTTAATCGGAGGTTTAGATTTAGCAAGAATTGCAGTTGTCTGTAAATGTTGACTTTTTAGTTCACTTGTACTCTTTGTCACTGACGGGTTAATTTTGATTAATTTACTTTCATTCGATGGTTATGGCAGACAATGTCACACTCTTCGGTTTGACTGGTTTGAGGTTTGAGTGGTTGTTTTGCCATCCAAACAGCAGTGTACTCAAGTTACATAATTTAAGGACCGATCATATTGAGGATGGCAAATGTCTGAGACTGCTTACACTGACATTTGTATTACTCTGTGGGGTTCAGGCATGGCCTCTTTTTGTTCCCATTAAGTTCAACCTCTAATTTAAATGCTGAGAACCAAACCGTACTTAGTAAGTGATATGAAACTGGTACTGGAAATGTGATTTCTACTTGGGTATGGCAGCGTGCTTCTTGTTAAATACAGAACTTTTTAATGGTTTTTCCTAAGTAGGTCACAGCCATATTATTCTCTACAGCAATGTGCATTTAGCTATAGGCAACTATTGCTGCAAAGTTATTTTCTAGTCTCTGACTTTTTCTTAATTTATTTTTTATAAACACTTTTGATGAGCATAACCACTATCTGGACATTGCTTCTTTAACATCTATACTGCATGTAGTAAGGGGATTTCTGGCAAATTGTGGTGTTTCAGTGCTCAACTCTTTACATGTAGTCTCATCACAAAGGGTATGTTCTTTGTCATGGTTTTTTGTTTGTGAAAAATAGTGTAATACTGCAACAGAAACGTTTGTGATCTGACTATAACATGGGTGGCTGGAGAATTTCAACTTCAGGCCCTTGCTTTTTCAGTTGAGGTGACTTTAAATGAACTGAAGGGTAAATTTTATCTATCTGACCTGTCCAGTCAAACACAAATTTAGGGAGTGGTTATGTGAACTGCTTGGATTATTTTCTTTGTTGTAGTGTTTCAGTCAAGTCCTGTGAGAATTGGTTTCCTTCCCTCCTTATGCACACACGTGCTCTTCCTTCCTGCTAGTCCAGTTTGCGTCCCACAAGGACCCAGTGAATACTCTGCTTCCCTGGATACAAACAAATGCAGGAATGGAGGCAAAGAACCGGATGCTCCTGCACATTTAGTGTGGTGGAAATTTGAAATGGAACACAATGAAATGGGGAAACATTTTAAAATACTTTTGACAAAGTAGTAGAGTGGTAGGGTTTAATTTGTTGTCCAACAGGAAGAGGACAACATGAAAATAAAAAGGGGAATCCGCAGAGAGCTAGTTGCTCCAAGCTAGTCAGCTGGTTGTCAGTAACCACTGTGGCTTGTAATCAGCCACCTTCATTAATCCTGATCAGCTGTTACTATGTGTGTATTTCAGACTGAATCAGCTGCCTGCATGTTAAAACATTAGCCTTTCATAAGTGGAGTTTAGATAGTTGTGTAAAAACCTCTGCGTCCCAAGGACAGAGTGCATTTCTTGTTTACATTCTCACACACACACACACTGTGACTAAAGGGCAGAATAAGCAGCTAGTACAGCTGCTCCATTCCAAGCTGTGCTGAGGCCAGACCTGCCTTTAAATATCTATAATTCATTATCACTTATCAGGTACCCGCGGGAAGATGAAAGTTTTATGAAGTTTCCAACCACATGCTTGTTGATTTCAATGCACAGTGCACTGAGCCAGCTGCCTGCTGTCAGTATCTGCTTGTTGTAATGTGAGTCAACATTACCCCCCTGTGGTGTAAGTTTGACATGTGTGGAAACTAAAGGCCATCAGGAGCAACAATCCTGAGTTTTCTAAACACTGAAGTTTTAGTTTTATGATATTGGACTGTACAACATCAGAATGTTTCAAGCTTCTCAATGCTTCCTTGTCCTTTTTTGTGTGTAAATGTTATGGTCTAAATCTTATGGTTTATTTCAGTTTGTACCTGTACAAACTGGGCATCGCACCACAGATCCAGGACCTGCTGGGGAAAGTGGCCTTCACAGGTAACAGGAAATAAGCTTCTCCTGAAATCTTTGTATAGCATAAAAGCTCAAACGTTAAATAGAAATGTGTATAAATGCAACTATTACTGTAGAAAAATAGAAGAAACAATGAAGTTATCAATTGCGTTTAAAATGAAGGATAAATGTTTCCTCAGGGTTTTTTGAAATACTCATGTGCACGCACCTAGTGCATGTGTTTTTTTTTTTTTTTTTACTTGTTTAATTAAAAAACACAAATTAATGTTGTGTGCTCTCAAGCATATAGGATTTGATGACAATTTGTATAAACATTTGGAATTGTAAACATCTGTGATTTAGATGTTTGAATTATCCAAAATTTCAGTTCATAAAAATATCCAAATACACAAAACACCATGCATCAAAGTTTTTGACATTTGCTTGTCCTGAGTAAGCCTGAGGGTTTAGTCACATGTTTTTTGGGGGGGTTTTCAATCACTTCTGAACAGTTCCCCCGCCCCGCAATTTTAACTAACTTTAATTGAACTTTTGGGAAAATGTTTTTGTGAGGATTGACACAGTCAGTCAGTGATGAACACGTCAGATCATCAGAAAAACTGCATTGCATACCGTTGTGAAAAATAAACAAAAGATTTAGAATTGAATGGCTTTTGAAAATCATGTTCATGCATTGCCAAAACAAAAAATAAAGCAATTCATGCAGTATATCTGAGCTTTTGTTATGCTATGCTCTGTAACACCACAATTTTCCCTGCAATTACTTTATATCTGTCTGTCTTTTAGAGGAAGAGATCAGTAACATGAGGAGTGAGCTGGAAAAGTATGGAATTCAAATGCCAGCTTTCAGTAAGATTGGAGGAATCCTGGCCAATGAGCTTTCAGTGGATGAAGCTGCCTGTAAGTCCTCTGACGTACGCACTAAATCTCTGACTAATTTTGTGTTGTTTCCTAATGTCTTTTTGGCCAACACTAAAATGTTGGCACAAACACTCTGTTGTTCTCAGTGCATGCTGCTGTAATTGCCATAAATGAGGCGGTTGACAAGGGTCAGACGTCTGTGACAATGGGAGCCCTGAATAATCCTAATGCAATGCTGAGGAATACCCAGGAAGCTCTAGCCCAAGACTACCAGGACACACTGAGCCAGGCCAAGGCTCGTAAGCAAGATCAGTCCTCAGGGAGGGTGAGAAGCCTAACAAACACTTCAGTGACCTATGTCTCAATGGCATTGTTTATTTGTATAATAATGTTTGGTTCAGTAATGGCTTTTCTTTGTATTCCTATATAGAAGGCTTGATTAGAGTTTCACTGTCTTTGTAACAAAGTTTTAGTTTGTCTCTTGTCTGCTTGCTCACCTGTTCACCAATTGACAGTCAGATATTCAGTTACATAAATGTAATTTAAACATCAGTGACATTAAATTGCCATCACTTATAGAAAAAAAAAACATGACTCCACTTAGGATACTGTATGTTATGTCACGCCTGTATTCACCCATGTTGGGAACAGGGTTGCAAAGTCTGTTCTAACAGCATGTGTTGATGTATTCAGGTTGACCACAAACAGCTTTAGACTTCTGTCTTGATCTGAATGTGGTGTTGATGAACTGAAATGACAAAATAGAAGAATATAAAACATGAAGATCACATTTGAGTGATACACATAATTTAAACTTGAGTGTTGCTCTGAACCAATGTTTCTTACTGCAGTGTTATGTACTGACAACTATAACAACTGAAGAGATATCTACACTGAGGTTTGAAAGGGTTTGCCTGCACTGACTGACTCCACAAGCCTTTGCCAGCACATTCCAGTGGCTGCATTGTCAGCTGTACTTCACCAAACACAAACCCTCAGCACCATCCAGCATCTTAACTCCCATTCTCTTTACAAATACTGTACAAACGAGCCGTTCACTTCCACTTAATGGCTGAAAATGTGATATGTAAAATATGCAATATCATCAGTATGAGTGGGGGGAAAATTAATGGGACCAGGAATGAATTACAAAGCTATTTGAAATTAAAATGAAATATTCATACAGTATATACGTATGGATTTATTTTTCTTTGACTCCTTCAATTAGCGTGCCTCGATTGCTACCGAAGAAAGAGATGTTTATGAAGAGCTGCTGACTCACCAGGAGATCCAGGGCTGCATTGACTTAGTCAACAGTAAGGACTTTTCCTCCCACATGCCACTTACTCCTTTTTCCCAAAATGCTTTCAAGGAACATGAATGCATTCCTTTTTGCATGGAAAAACACCTCCTTGTACCGCATTGGTGCATTTGATGGTAATGTAGAAATTATAAAAAAGGTGCTTGTTTCAGTACTTATCTGAAAGACTTTGAAAGGAAAACACATTTTCCCTAAATTACGTGTCTTGGTTTTTTCCTGTCTCCAGTCCAGGCAGCAGAAAGGCAGGTGAATCAAGCGGTGTCGACCCAGGATGAGGCTGCTCTGTTGGCTGCACTTAGGCTTGAAGCTCTGGCTCTGCTGGGTGTTGAGGAGTCAAACAGTCGCTGGTACCTGGAGCATTTCACCACCTACTGCCAACATAAATCCAAGGTATACTGATTTGTTTCCAACTCAGCGCCTTAAGAGCCAGAGCACCTCTAATTTCTTAACTTTTTTTTTTCTCCTCTCCCTTAGTCATTTGTTGAGGGTATAAAATAAATAAGCCTGTGTACAATAATAGAATGACCAAAAGCAGTGATTGGGGGAGGGCATAGAAATTCACTGTGTTGGCAACTTACAGACCACAGTACATATTAATTGACTCAAATAAAAGTGTTTAAAGAAGTTGTGTGGAATAGGAACAAATCATACATATTTGCAGTATTGGCTTTCTAAACTGGCTAAACTGCGTTCACTAGTCAGGCAGTGAATACACTGGCTCTATTTGAAATTTTCTACTATACTAGCAGTATTACCTATCTGACCAAAATGTAGTATGCAGTATGCATACTACATAATCATAACAAAATCATAACCTGTGGTTTGCCCAAAATACCCAGCTGTTTTAGAAGAGAAAGGGAATAAAATAAAAACTCCATCTTCAGAGAAAAACTAATCGATCATCGTAACTTCAGTTGGAATGGACACCAACAGACACTTTGCCCTCCACAGCCCTGCTTTAAAACATGCTGAGTAATCATGGGATCTTAGTGGTATCTCTGTAGTGTACTCTTATCTTTGTGTTCCAGGATGGAGGCAGGGCCGTGATGGGGGACAAAGAAGAGATTCAGAGAGTTGTCAGCTCTTGTAATGACTTTGCTGAGGCAGAGAAACGAAGTAAGCACATTTTTCACTTACCATAGATGTTTATTAACACATAATCACTGGTCATTTGAAAATCACATATGTCAAAATCACTAGCTAGCTTCTCACAGCACACATGTAGAGTCTCTCTACTTTTTCATTGCACAGTACAGTTCATGATACAACTTTAATGTGGGGTTTCCAAAGGCATTTCAACATATAATTTTAGGGCAAAGAAGAAAAATGTAATTTTAACAATGACATGTCTTGCCTTGGATTATCTGCAAAACATGACTCTCTGTGATAATTTTCTTGACCAGAACTCAAGGCAGTTGCAGGGATCAATACAGCCATTCGTCTTGGCAATGCAGTGGAGACAGCGGCGGAGCTCATGAACCCTGAGGCGCAACTTCCAATTGTCTACCAAACTGCTGCCAACCTCTATCAGACTGAGCTTTTCAGTTTGCAGCTACAAGGGGGACGGGTGAGACATCCTATTTCCAATTTTGACTCTTTTACATGTGTGGACCAACATACTGATACAGTATACGGGAGGTCATTGTTATACGTCTACTGCAGTTAAATGTCGCTTCATGCATGTGAATCAGACCTTTTACTGCATGTTTTTAGTCTGGCTTGAGCCACGAGGAGCTGAGTGTAGCTGTTGAGATGCTCTCAGCTGTGGCAGTGCTGAATGAGGTGCTGGACACCAAAGACCCCCAGGCTGTGATTGAGCAACTAACAGACTCCCCTCTGGGCTTCACCAACATGGACCAAGACAACCTAAACAGGTAAAATGGCTGAGTTGTCTCTAACCTTAGACCCCGAATGGCCCTGCTGTCATGTCTATTGATGCTGGTGGTGAGTTTGTTCTCTTTTATCATTACTGTTTTGATGTTTTTGCAACTGTGTCTCGTTGAAGTATGGCAATACATTAAGCAATGAGAAGGAACAAATTAATTTTATTAAAAAGTTACATGTCTTAAAGGTCCCATGACATGTCCACATGACTAATGCTGTATCTGAAGTCTCTTTCCCATAATTCAGCCTTGGTGCAGAATTACAGCCACTACAGCCAGTCCCACAATGAGCTTTCCTTAGTATGTGCCATTTCTGAGTCTGTAGCTTTTGAGGAGGAGAGGGGGAGGATGGGGGCAAGGTGAAGGCTGGGGGTGTGGCCTTGACTAACTGCCACTTTGCTCGTTTAAAAGCCATGATGTCTCTCTCTCATGGGCGGGCCAAATTCTCTGGGTGGGGAAAAGCAGAGAAAGGGGAGGTAACCTTGCCACCTTATGACCTCATAGGGGGAAAGATTCCAGATAGGCCCATCTAAGCTTTCATTTTTTTTCAAAGGCAGAGCAGGATACCCAAGTCTCGGTGTACACCTATCACCATTTCTAACCACTGGGGGAGCATAGACAGGCTGGAGGAACGCATATAATGTTACATTTTCATGTCATGGACCTTTAAGGTTACATATGTCTCTACTGTAGGTATCTCTCCACTTTTACTTTGCTAACACTAGAATGGGCTGATGTGTAGTGGTCCATTAAATGTCATGAAACTTTGTTGAACTTCTCCATTGGACCTCTCCCTCAGGTATGCTGACACTCTAATCAAACTACGAGGCAAGGCTCTTGCCGAGGGCCAAGAGTTCCTCACCTGGAATGATGTTCAAAAATGCATCGACACAGTCAACATTCAGGTCCATGAGGAGCATGAACGTAAGAAAGTCTTATATATTTCTGGTAATGTTTAACGTTGTATAGCTTGTGGATATTGAAGTCTTTTAAGCCATCAGTTTCAAACCTTGGAAAAGGTTTTGTTGCCACATAAATGAAACACATTGACGGATTGAGTGTCAAATGGTTCTTGTCTTTTTACTTCCAGGCATCATAGCTATAGCTGAGATCAATGAGGCACTCAACTCCGGTGAGCATCAGCAGACACTGGCAGCCCTGCTACTGCCTACGGCCAAGTTGACAGGGGTGAACCCAGCCACTGCCAAACACTACCATGATGTTCTACAACATACCAAGCAACTAATATGCCAGGTATCATAAGATGTATAAAGCATTTATTAAAAAAATGTCCCTCTGCCTCTCACATCCTCAAAGTGGAAAATATGAAAAACAAAACCTTAATTGCTGAATAAACCAATGTTGTCAATGCATGTCAGAACTTTATCTCATTCTAATCATTAGTTATATTGGATTTGCAAAGCAGCCTCTCATCCCTGACATGGCTCTATTTTACATTACTTCATCTTTATGAACCTGAATAGCTTACTGTTGGTTTATAACTTTTATGTACATATGCACATGTAATCAAAAACTGGGATTACTTAATCCTGACTTGTAACAAGTCAAAGAGTAAATAATTTTTTGTGAACAGTTTCCCAATCTGTCGTTCGGCTGGGTTGACATGATAGGCGGTGTATATTCACCGTCTAAATGTTCCCTTCCTGATCCTCACATTCCTAAAACTTCAGAGCTTGGTGTTGTTTTGGAGACTGCAGCATCACACTGTTAAATTCACAGTTTCAACTTTCCTATTGTTTATCTGGGCTTGTGCTTCCCTGCTGGCTCCTAACAACGATCCAGCAAAGAGAAGTGTTTTCTGTGCAAACGTATCCAGTCTCACGTCATAACATTTGACCTCTGAGGTTTCCCACGGAGGGAAATGAATTGTAGTTCTGAGGCTGCCATCTTTGAAATGAGCATACACAGGAAGGGATCCAGACAACTGTGGAAGCAGCACAGACACACCGCTACTCTGTAGTATCCATACAATCTGTCATCTCCACCGGAAAACAGGCGGATATAGTGGGCGATATGTAGGATTCCACTTGGCAAAAAACACACCGCAAAGATGATGAAAACTAGAGTGCTGACCCTGATAAAAGGTTTCCAGTCACAACAAGATTGCCCTAGGTGGTATACTACTGCCACGTGGGCATAGATACAAATCAGAAAGGGCACTATGAAGCCCAGACAAACCATCATCAGCCTGTATGGCACCAGCACAGAATGGGATTTTTCGTCTAGGGGTAGTACATCATGGCAGGTGGTGACTCCCAGCTGGGTAACGTGGTAGCTCTGCCTGACAAGGAGCTCAGGCACAATAACAGCGCTGAACAGGAACCAGACAACCAAGCACGTCCACACTGTCAGCGTAGTCTTAGCCAGCCTTCTGTACAAAAACGGTTTGACCACAGCCAGGTAGCGCTTCAGACTGATGCAAGCTATAGTTTGAGCAGAACTATAAACATTGCCATAAAACAAGGCTGTGATAAACCGGCAGGAGATTTCCCCAAATATCCAATTATTCCCGTTGAGGTGGTAGTGAACACGCAGCGCCAGAGAAAGCAGCAGCAGCAGGTCGGACAAGGCCAGGTTCAGGTGAAGAACTACCGTGGACGAGGACTTTGTTTTGAGTCGGAGGAAGGTCAGAATGTAGACGTTGGATGGGATACCCACCAGCATAGCCAGGATGTATGATGAAGGTATGACCCTGGTGCTGAGGACCCCTGTGGTATAGTCTGTCACTGGGTCCTCCGAGTTCACATACAGCCAAGGGTTTGTGCTGGGATATAGCTGGTTTGTTTGATTATGTTTGTGCAGCCTCCCCTTGAAAGTTTTTGGCATCACGCCAGGTGGCATAATAATTTTGGTCCTATTTCCTTTAAGTGGGTAGAAAAACAATGTTTTTGGCATTAAAGCAACTTTAGTTTTATAATAAAAGTACATTTGAAACAGTGTTAAAACAGAAATTGTAGTTAATCCCGCTATCTGTTGTCTGTCATTTGAAGATTTTCTAGTATACCTTTTTTTTTTTTTTGCAAAGAAAACATTTCAATCGTAAAATGATGCATCAATAAATATTTTTTATGTTTTTAATGTATTTACAGCTGTACTAAAATAGTTAAACCTGTGTTTAACTTTGAGTTGGGAAATGAAACCTTAACCAAAAAGTTTGTTTTAAGTATAAATAACTTATTTTGGAGCCTGGCTGTAAAAATAAATGCATTTATCCTTTTGGTAAACTTATAGTAATTCTAATACACTTACCATCATGCTGAATGGTCTGAACTGCCATCAAACAAATGAGTAGTCCTGGCACAAGGTTGGCCATATCACCCTCCCGTCTGTGTCCCAGAGTTTTAAAGATCTTCTTGTCTTCACCCCTCTCACTTTTGCTTCTGTTCAGAAAGTATAGGAGTTCTCCATCTGCAAAATTTGTTGTTTTGTATTACTGCAGCGCAAAAGTGGAACTGAGAACGGTCTGTACTCAAGCCTAGCCTCCCGCTAATGTACTGTATGTGGGGCCCTTGTCTGTTTGTACGGTGCAGTGAGCATGTTTCCTGTCCAAGCTTGAAAACTGAATTCCCTTCTGCCTGCGTCAGTAACTCACCATTGACTCACTGGGGTGGGAGGACACTCTCCAATGGTTTATCCACAGCTGTGATTCATATCAAATCCCACTGATTACTGGTACAATAATTATTTTAATGTGGTTAGCTTATTTTGGTTTTGGTATTAAAGGTGATTTGGCTTTTGCAGTCATTTGAGGGTGATTGTAGTGTTGATCAACCTGGTTATGGAATTGAGAAGTCACATATGTTTTGGGATTTTGTAAGATTCTGCATCTGTGTAAACAGATTTTCTAACACTATCTGTACTGTAATTAGATCGTGGATGTGTTATAATAGTAATTGTTCTGTGTTTCACATAACTGTGTTTGGCAGCAGGACTGACCCCTCCACTGGAAAGCATTGGTCAGATGCGGATATAAACAAGAAAGCTGCTTTTAGTCTGTTCAGTGTGTTTTTAATGGTGACTTCCTTCCTGTTAGCCTTGTGGTCAGAGGTACTCCCCGGTCCGCATCAGAGTTCTCTAAAATTAGCCTGAGAAGCAATACAACAGTCAGGCTAAATAAACATTCTTTGTAGTTGTTGTGATGTTATATTGTCAGGGTCTGTTTTTTTTTTGTTTGTTTTTTTAGTACAAAGTTAGTGGGGGTGAGGATTTGTTTATAGCATAACTATTTTCAACCATTGACATTTTTTCTTTTTCTTTAGATCTTACCTCTGGACACAGGGGAAATGGTACTTTCTATTCTTTGCCATTGCTCTAAGCTTGTGTAGTGTTGGTAATCAGTGTTGCTATAAAGTGCTACTGCCGCATGGCAAAATCTCCACAATACTAACGTGTTGATATAACCAGAATTTCTAACCTTGGACATGATGAATGTTTTGACTGAAATTGCTTCAAAAGACTTATAATTTCATATCAAGTTAGTATTGTGCGACTACGCATGAACAATGCCTTGTGTGTCTGAGGTTACTCTACTAATAGAAAAGAATAGAAGTCATATTGTGCTTTCACCCGATTTATAGAGCTCTGGAGACGAGTCTGCAGTACTGTGGCTGGACCAAATCCAAGAGGCCATACATACAGCCAATCAGGATGAAGAGGAGGCTCTCAAATGTATGTTCCCAGAGTTTAAATTCACTTATCCATAACATAACTAATTAAACAATAGTTGATTCAGGTTTGGTTAATTTTGATCATACAATGAGCTGATTGAGTACTAGATTCTGATTGTCCAGAGGATGTGCATTATAATTTAGATTAGCATGCATCTCTTATACAGTAGCTTTTTCTTTTAGCTTTCACTAGACTACAGCTCCTCCTACTTACTTGATTACTTTGTTGCAAGGTTGATAGTGTGCCAACACAAGGTTTTCATTTAAAGAGCACAATGACCCAAACCATGAATAAACAATATTTGCATTTTGATTACATGTAGGCGTGTGACCGTATTTATTTTTCCTTTTCTGCAGATATTTTCTTTTAGACCTGCTCTGCCATGTGGCAGTTCAGCTTTTTTGTCATTTATTATAGATATTGATATTAAAATATAAATATATAAAACGTATCATTTAATGTTTATGGCTCAAAGACTATTTTTAACTATTCATTATTTTATAAAACTAACAAGATAGGTAGATAGGTAGCCTTTATGTTAATAATGTCAGTATAGGGCACAATATTGTGGTTTGGGATGTTCTTGCTCTTGTTGTGGATGATCCCTTACTCACTTTTTTACTTTGCGGTTACTGCGCTGTTCTCATATTTGACTCAACAACTGTTCATTATGTCCAATCTTGTTTACGTTGCTAGTGGCTGGAGCAGTTGCTGATATTAACGTGATAGTGGCCGAGGGGGACTCTCAGAATACACTACAGGCTTTGCAAGTTCCCAGAGCAGGACTGAGAGCGGTGCTCCCTGAATGTGCTGACACATACCAGGCTGAACTGGCGCAGAGACAAACTAACAGTTCTTCTAAAGGTAACTTGACTTACTACACAGTACAAGTACAACAAAATAGGAAGCTCAGTGTTTAAGAAATTGATACATACAGTAAGAAGTCACCCAAATTTTTAGATTTGGGTTTCAATATGACGTTGTCTGACTGTGTCTAAAGGGTCACTTTTTGCTTTCCTCCAGGCGGCACTGATAGTGTGTGGGTAAAACATAACATCAAGGACAGATATGACTATTACTATAACCTGGAGACTGGACAGGGCACCTGGGAGGAGCCAGAAGGATTTGAACACAAGGGTGGCCAGCTCAGTAAAGATGAAATCCAGGTACCACCCTGCTGTTATGTGATCTTGTGTTAAAATACTTGTATCCCAATGGTGGGATGATTTCCTTCTCTCAATTTGACCAGAAAATGTTTCCACTATAGAAGCTTTTTTTTTTCTTCTCAACTTGAAACAATTTTTAAAACATGCCTTTTTCCCCCTAGAGTGTTGTCAGCTGTTTGACTGCAGAATATAACAGGGAACAACTATGGATGGCCAATGAATCAATGGTGACCCAGCTGCAGGCAAGGATTAGAGGGTACCTGGTCAGGAAAAAGCACGTCCAGAGAATGGAGTATCTACGCCAGCAGAACCACATGTCGTTAAATTGCAGGTAGTGAACTGTGACTAGTGATTTGATGTGAGGAATCCGATTAACAAATCCAAACCCCAAAAAGCACGTAAATATTATTTAGAGCAGTGACACCTCAAAGACAAACCTTAGAAAATTGACTACCCAAGTAAAACACAACTTGTAGCATTCAAGCATTTTTTTTTTTTTTTTGCAGGCCTCCTGGAAAGGTTATAAACAGAAGAAAATGTACAAAGACAGGATGAATTTGCTTCAGAAAAATGTTGCTTCTGTTGTAAAGGTAATGTTTTCCTTTTTATGAAAATGATCTGGTAAAAAGTATAGTTATTGAATGACTAGACAACTCTTAAGCTATGCACCCCTTTCTTGTAAATGAGTGCTTTATCACCAGTCTCTGAAAAATGATCCGCCAGAAACTAAAATCGTAGCTGGCATTTGTAAACATTTTATAATTTGCATGTACCTAACCGAAATAACACAGCTGTCGTATATCAAAGACCTGACATAAAACCCTGGTGTTTTAGATCCAGTCTGTGGTGAAAATGTGGAAAGCCAAACGTAAATACAATCAGAGGTTGCGGTTCTTCAAAGATCATGTGAGTAACACTACATTAAACTACATTACTGAGCAGCATCTTTTGGATATGTGTTGTTTGTTCCATACCGTGTTAGACTCACTGTTATCTGTGTGTTTAGGAAAAAGAAATTGTGAAAATCCAGGCTTTTCTAAAGGCCAACAAAGCCAGAGATGATTACAGAACCCTAAGTGAGTCAAAAAGGCATTTTACACTCCTGCAGCAGTTTTACTGATGTAATATCAATATTGGGATTGATTTTGATTATGTGCATATTTCAACATTAGTTTCAATGAGTATTTTCCTGGTTTAAAGAATGCATTAAATTTAGGTGTCACTATGTTTTAAGTGTATTGGTCTGTATGCTCTACTAATTTATTCATCATACTCGCATTACTTATGATTTTCTTTTTCCAAATGTTCCTCCGCGTGTATATGTGAATCGTCTGAAAGTTGCTATTACATTCCTAAATTAAAGTCACAGCATTTTGATACATATATATTGATATTAAGGTATTTGCCCAAACATTCTAAGATTTTTTTTTTTTTTTTTTGTATTGCCCAGGCCACAGAATACAATATAAATGTAGAATAGTCTTTATTGTCATTGTTTCACAACAACAAAACAGTTGACTGTATACATAACAACAGACAAAATATAATATATAAATTAAATTTAAACTGTCAAATATAAGAATAACCAACAAAAATGTAAAATGGCAATAATTGAATAGCGAAATATGAAGAGCAAATTTAATACTTGCTGGGGGAAATTATAACAAAAAAAGTTATTTCATGTGTGTGAATGTATGAAAGACAAGTGCTTTAGCTGACTTTCTTATATGCCAAATCTTAGCTGGGGCCAAGGATCCTCCTCTGTCAGTGGTGCGCAAGTTTGTTCACTTGTTGGAGCAAAGCCCCCTGGACCTTCAGGAAGAGCAGGAAGTGACACGGCTTAGGGAAGAAGTGGTCACCAATATTCGCTCCAATCAGCAGATGGAGAAAGACTTAAACCTGATGGACATAAAGATTGGACTGCTTGTGAAGAACAGAATCACTCTGCAGGTTGGCAACCCTTGCTTTTATTTGTACAAGGAAAGGAAAGGTATACCATGATTTTATGTTGGTTGACGCCATTTATAGCTTACGTTTTAGGCAAAGGTTCCTACAGTAACACTCACTGTACCTGTTATTAAATTTCTCTGTCCAGTTTGGTTGCGTAACTCATTTGGTGTTTATTTCTTTGAAAAGGATGTTGTGTCCCATAATAAGAAAATGAAGAACAAGAAGAGTAATGAGGACTTGACCACAGGAGACAGACTGGGTATCAAGGGTCTAAGTAAAGGCAAAAGAAGGAAACTCGAGGCCTACCAACATCTCTTTTACTTGCTGCAGGTGATAGACAATTATGTCTTAAACTACTACTTGCATCTATTCAGTTTAAAGGTTTAATAGGATGTCAAGGTGCAGTTTCAGACACATTTCATGCTACTCCTTTTCTTTCCCTCCACTTTAGACCAATCCACCTTACCTGGCAAAGCTGATCTTCCAGATGCCTCAAAACAAGTCCACTAAGTTTATGGACACTGTGGTCTTCACCTTGTACAACTACGCCTCTAACCAGAGAGAGGAATATCTGCTGCTCAAACTCTTCAAGACAGCTCTAGAGGAGGAAATCAAGTGAGCGTTGCGGTTTTAATCAATGCTGTGCCATAATATTAAGTCACTGTTGGATTTAATGCATTACAGCTACATAAAGACTATAGGATCCTTGTGATTAGTGTGGAATTCCTAAAACCTATGTACTCAACGTTTTGTATGTTTGGCGGACAGTACTGATCAACTGTACCATCTTTTCCATCTGTCTCAGTTCTAAGGTGGACCAGATCCAGGACATAGTGACAGGGAACCCAACAGTCATTAAGATGGTGGTGAGCTTCAACAGAGGTGCACGTGGCCACAACACACTCAGGCAGCTGCTGGCACCAGTGGTCAAAGACATCATAGAGGACAAGAGTTTGGGCATCAACACCAACCCAGTGGACGTGTATAAAGCCTGGGTCAACCAGCTAGAGACGGCTACTGGAGAGGCCAGGTAGGAATACATTGATATGGTCCAAGGTTTGCTATGTAGGATCAGATGTATATGATGTGCCCAGTGGTCAGTTGTGTTGACATTTTTATGTTAGTTGTATGGGTTCATTTGTATTATTTTATTACCAAAACGATTTTCTCTTTAAGGCCTACAGGTAGTTTTGCATGTTGTGTACCATTATCTATAGCTTTAATATACTTGGCTAACGTTTTCCAAAGCATTAAAAGGTTTAGGTGTCTTTTCTTTTCCCATTGTGCTGACATGACCAACACCAGGGATCCTGACATTACATTTATTGTAGCAAATCAGTTTATTATATGCTTTAAAAATTATTTCGCAATAATCTAAAAAATACAGAATTGTTACCTAGTGTGGAAAATGCATAAAAACCACCACCACGAAAACCAACAACAATGAGCCTTAAACTCTCCCACTGTTTTTGTCCATCAGCAAGCTGCCTTATGAAGTGACTCCCGAGCAGGCCATGTCACATGAGGAAGTACGCAACCGGCTGGAGGCATCCAGTCTGGCTCTACGCTCTGCTACAGATAAGGTCTTGAACTCCATTGTGTCCTCACTGGATAATATCCCGTAAGTTTTAGGACCTGTTAAGTGTCAATGTACACTTATCCTTTCTGTTTTCTGTGCTGTCCTTGTCAATAACTGAGCTTAGTGGACAGTATTATTTAATTGACTGTCATTTTCTGCTTTTTAAACCAGCTTATTTGTAAGAATAAAATGTGTTTTGACATTTTTCATTCAAAGTGTTCTAACAAAGTTATCCAAGAAGAGGAATATAGTTTCTTTCTGTTATACAGGGTTGCACAAAAATAATGCATTGCAGTATAATGCAGTCTAATACAAGGCAATACAATAAATAATACCTTTTTGTAAAAATGTTAAAACTTCAATATGTTTTGAGAGTCTAGCTGCTTTCAAAGTGCAGCTGGGTTATTTAAATGTGGTGTAGGTAATAATTCAGGGAAAGTAATTGGAGGATAGAAAAACATTTTCTCTCTGTGCAATTATTTTTTATTTTTTTATCTAGCAATTTTATTCTATTTTCTCATCCTGTTATTTGTCTCTCTCCTCTTTAGTTGTTTTTACATTATTAATGAATATTATAATGAGAACAATGTGACTAAAAAAGGGCTGTACCGCATACGATCATATGCTTTGGCATCTCATTCTGGTTGTTGAGGTTTCAGCTTCCTGTTGGGACATGGTTATTACTTTGTGTTATTAAATTTGTGATTGTAACATACATATTCATCTTTTGATTATTTCTTTAATTAAAAAAAAAAAAAAATTCCCAAACTGTTGAAGACTGTGTATACCACTAGAAGTTGCTAATGTTATGTAAGTATACATATAAAGAGAGACAATACTCAAACGTAATAATGCAAGTTGCAATGCTTCAAATACGTTTTCTAGTTTTCCTGTCATGAGCTTGCTATATCAGTTGTCCTATAATTCATACATGCACGTTGTTTTGTGTTTCACGTCCCATCAATGCTTTTTGTTTTGCATGTAGTTATGGCATGAGATACATAGCAAAAGTTCTGAAGAACAGCCTCCATGAAAAGTTTCCAGATGCCTCTGAGGATGAGCTGATGAAGGTAGAAGCCCTCGGATATATCCATATTTCTTAGTTTTTTTCATTTACAGTACGGTGTGTTCAGATTCTGTTTAGACAGTTCTCTCTGCATGCTTTATTGTAAGCACACTGCAATTTTATTTTACAAAAGATTTTAATGATGCATTCTTTTCTATTTATGACAGATTGTAGGAAACCTGCTGTACTATCGCTTCATGAACCCAGCCATCGTGGCCCCCGATGGCTTCGACATCATCGATATGTCAGCAGGAGGGCAGCTTCACGTAGACCAGCGTCGGAACCTGGGTTCTGTTGCAAAGATGCTACAGCATGCTGCTGCCAATAAGCTGTTTGAGGGCGAGAATGCACATATGACGCCAATGAACAACTACATTTCTCAGACATATGAGAAGTTTAGGTAAGAAAAGATAAAATAATATTTATAGAAAAGAAGTATGCTGTGTAGCTGGTACAAATGATACAAAAAAGAACTGATTTGTCTGTTAAAATGTTGTTGTTTTTTTCATTTTATTTCAGGGCAATATTGAGCATAAGCAAGTCTTATATGACACCCTAATAAAGTTTTGGTTTAAAAAAAAAAAAAAAAACCTATAGGAAAAAACCACAGGAAGTAAAAGGTGCACATGCAAAAATATATTTTCCTTCCAATTACAAAGTCAAGAGTATGGAGAGGGAAAATAAAGAAGTAAATCTAGTAGTAGTAGTAGTAGTCATAATAATCATAAAAACATATTTAACTTGTAAGGCCAGGAACCAGTTAAGCCGGCATGATGGAAGTAGAGGTAATTATCTGCTGTATCCTTAATTGGGGGACTTGTTCACTAAAATCTACCAAACTTCAGACAGGCCTGAAACATCTCACAAATAAGAAGGGCTAGGCCATGATGTGGACAGTTACCTCAGCATGAGCAATTTACACAAGTTGAAAAAGTCATAAGTCGTTGAAGAAAATTCAGTATTGTGACTGAACAGCGTCACTTTATGTTCTTGATATTTTTTCTAATGCTGGCCTTTATCTTTGATTTAAGACTAATAACCACTTACTACTGATATTCTTCCTCTTCCAGGGAATTTTTCCAGTCAGCATGTGATGTCCCTGAACCTGAGGAGAAGTTTAATATCGATGAGTACTCAGACATGGTGACTCTAAGCAAGCCTATCATCTACATCTCAATAGATGAGATCATCAATACCCACTCGGTAAACCCAAGCAAAATGACTCTAACGTTCTTGCGCTCTTGCTAGATAACGTTAGGCTTGAATCATGTGGCACACCGACAGTTTTATTGTCCTTACATAGAATTCCTCATGGGGGCGACAGAAACTTTGCACAATAGCTTTAATGTCAAACCAGACTGTTTTTGATCATGTTTATCTCAGCTTTCATTTTCCCTTGCAATGTTGCAGTCATATGCACAATATTCAGATTTTTATTCTAGTACTTGTACTATCAGTACTAGTGTTACATATTTAGCTATAACTACTACTGACTAGAAGAACTGTCACGTGACCTGTTATCACACAGCCACCAGTTGCCTGTTTTGTAGGCCTAGTTTGCATTGCATTACAATACCTAGTTGATCTACAGTTCCCATACTGCTTTAATCCCACCGATTGTGGCTATATGTTGCCCCCCCCCCCCCTGTTATTAGGATGTACAGTATAGTCTTCTCTTGTCCCTTTCTCTTCCTTCTTTATCGCTTGTCACACAGACACTTTCTTTACATCATCATCCCCCCATTTCCTTTCTTTATATTTCCAGACCGCTTCCTTGGAAAGAGGGTAGTGGTGAGGAGATCAGTAAGCTACAGGCATCTGTGTCCTTTTGTCATTAGTTTCACTACACACTTATTTACGCAAGGACTAACAATGGAGATGACGTGTATGTTGGTTTGAGCAGATACCCTCTCAACCTTCATTTAGCACACTAAGCTTCTTTTATGATCTCCTGCCTGTTACCTTGATGAATGAAGAACAAATGCATTATTTGAATGGGCACATGATTAATTTTACTTACTATTTATTGTAATATCTGCAGGCCTTTACTTTGTGTTTGTGTGCCATGAGCATAGTCAGCAGTTAATTTGTACACGACTAATCCCATCTGTAATCATACAGCTGCTTTTGGAACATCTGGAGGCCATCTCTCCTGACCACAATGACTTGCTGCATGAGCTGCTGCAGGACCTGGGAGATGTCCCTGATGTAGAGACATTGCTCGGTACTGTCAACAAACATTATATATAATCACAAGTTGTCTATATTGTACTTACTTTATCATGTTACACACTGTGCTGTACTATTTCAGGTGAAGGAGCAGTAGACCCACATGACCCAAACAGAGAGAGTGCTCTGAGCCAGCTGGCCAAGACGGAGATCTCCCTCACCCTAACCAGCAAGTTCGAGCTACTGGAAGGAGATGACAAAGACCTGAAGACTCTTATAACAAAGTAAGTCTACTGTGAGATGATGCTGAGACAAATCCCACATGTAAAGTCTGTTGTTTAGCTTGTAAAATAGTGATAATTGATGTTGCATTCATTGGAATGCTTACAGTAGGAGATTTTATAAGTTCATCCCTGTTAATCAGGTGCCATAGTCTATGTACCTTTTAAACCACTGCCCTAAATCCCATTACTCAGAAGTACCTACAGTATTAAAGAGTTTTGGGATTGCTATGAATGCCATGAGATGCACTGTACTTAACCCTTCTTAAAACTGTGTGTGTTTCTTTGTGGCTATCACTCAGTAGCGTGTCTTTGTTGCCTTTCCTGCTCTTCTATCATTTCCTGTCCAAAAAGGAAAGGAGTTTGGTGGTCAGGGTTATCTTGCCTACAAACATGTATCCGCCTGGATCTTTCTTACAAGAGACCGTATTGGAGAGTTTGTCTCTTATTTATTTTTCGGCATAAACAATGTTTAAGTTGTCTTCATGGGATTGGTGACAAACTGTTACGTTTCATATATGCCTGGTCTATATTGATACATTCATCTTACATACTGTACGTGTGATGGAGCTATTGGAACCAACCAAGCCAAAAACTAATCCAATATTCTTCTGCTCATTGTTTTACTTTCCACTAATTTATATTGTAATCTGTTCAGTTGCTTTTTGAGGTTACTGGACAAACAAACTGACAAACATAACCATGTGGTAGGACTTAAAGCAGTTGAAAACTGATGCTGTACTGTACTTTGTGGTAACAGACTTGTTACATGTCTGAATTGTAACACCTTTCCCAAAGTTTTCTGAAATAAAGTCTTAAAATAGAGTCTCTTTCTGCCATCAGATGACAATAGCTTCATTTATATTTTTTGGTTTAGGTGACATTACAAATTAAAAATATCAAAGAGGTTCTGTCTCTCAATGATGATCCTATTCTGTGTGTGTATTAGGACCAAAAAGCTAATAGTGGACGTGGTTCGGATTCAACATGGAGACACTTTGCCAGAAATTCTTGAGACCCCGGCAACTGTCCCACAGGTAATTTTTCTTCTGTCTTTTCCTTACGCATATACCCAGCAGCCATTTCATGTCAAATGATTTTATATGCACTGACGTTTTTTTGCTTTTACGTAGAGTTCTAACATTATTTTTGCATGTGTTATATCACGCTGAAGGAGTCGGAGCATACTAAGGTTGTAGAGCGCCGAGCAGTCCAGGATGCTCAGACACCAGAAGGTCTGAAGAGCAGCCCTGCAGTACTGGAGGACAGCCAGCTGCCTTGGAGCAGAAGAAGAGGAAGATCCTGAGGAACCTCCGTAACTTGGAGCAGGCTGGCCTCGTCACTGCCACTAACAAATACCAGGACCTCATCAATGACATATCAAAGGTACATAAGCAGCTCTTTGGCCACACAGGAGATGCATGCCTCCAATTCTACATTTATTGTTTGGTCTGTTCAGCTTCTGAATTTGTAAAGTGCAGCTAAAACTTGTAATAAACAGGACATTCGCTACCAAAGACGCTACAGACAGAGGAGGAAGGCCGAGCTTGTGAAGCTCCAGCAGACACTGACAGCACTCAACTCAAAAACAGCCTTCTACCAGGACCAGATGAACTATTATGATACCTACATCAAGACCTGCCTGGATAACCTCAACCGGAAGTAAGTTGTACCTTTCCGTCTTAAACCTTGAGTGGACAAAGAGGTTTATCAAAAAAAAAATGTTCTCACTGTTTAAATAATAATCTTGCTTCATATTATTTGTATTGTGTGGATGGATTTGACGGCTGGGGCAAGGATTCTTTTGATCTTTATGTATTACTGTGTTCTGTGTGTCCAGGAATGCACGCAAATCTATAAAACTGGACAGCAAAGGAGAATCTAAGGGCAGTAAGAAGTGGAAGCCACAGTCTCTGAAGTACACTGCAGCAAGGCTGCATGAGAAAGGAGTCATCCTGGAAATAGAAGGACTTCAGACAAATCAGTACGTTGAGCTGCCATTTCATGTTACTCCTTCCACTGGTCAGATTTTGGATTTTTACTAACATTTACACCACCTATAGGGACATTTATGGTTAGGCTGGGATTTTGAGACATTTTGTTTGCAGTGTAGATGCCCCCAACCAACCAACTAACCAACCCACCTGCCCACCAACATCATTGTTTCAAATGAGTGTGTATCACCTTTCAACATTGCTAAAAAACAATCAAACAAGAAAACTATATGTAAGGCAGAACCATTTTCAGAACCATCTTTTACCAATTTTCCTTGTGGGTTTATACACAATGATCTGTAGTTTCCATTAGTTTGGTCACATCTGACTTATATGAATATGAAGAAATATTACAGAATATGATTATATTTTCCAATGAAGAGGAAAGATGTCTATTCACAGTAAAGAGAATTGGTTATGAACTGGTTTCTGACACACAAAATGTAGGATGGGCCTGGTCAGTTTTCTTTTTGTGGAAAGAAAACTCTTATTGGAGACCTTGTTTAGTGAGATGGCATCTGTCTTTGTCCCTCATCTGCTTTATTCTTTATTGGGAATAACCCCTAGAGATGAACCTATCGTTTTTTAAGGAGGTCCTTAACAACTAAGTAGTACAATACAAACACATTTAGAACACATTTGTTATTCATATTTTATTTATTTTTCTTAAACCAGTATATAAATTTGATGATCAAAATTAATGTGTAAAGAAAGGGACTAAATATAACAAAGTTATGACTGATTTTACTACAAACAAACACATGAAATCCATCTATGCAAACTTAAGCCTTAAGTCCTGTTGTCAGTTCATCCAATTACTGTGGAAATGCTGACAACTACCAATCTTTGATTTTTGATTGATTTTTTTTATTTTTTATTATTTATTTTCACTACAAAAACATTAAGACAGTATTATATATTGCACAAAAAAGATGTGACGGATGATTGCCGAAAAACCCTCCAAGGGGCTTAATAAGTGGCAATCTCCATAAAAACAAGAACATTTAACAATTTAAAAACAATTTATGTTATTATGTAAAAAACTAAAAACAAACAAGCAAACAACAATAAAAACAAAAACAAACAAAAAACAAAATCAAAACAAACCAAAACACATTTAATTTGTATGAAACAACTTAAAAATAGATTTAGAACATAAACCCAAATGGAAAATGGAAAATTCAGAGAACTTGAGGAGCAATAATTTGACTCTCGGTTTAAATCTTTGTTTTGGTATTTCTGAAATAATGGGACAAAACAAACTGTAAAAATTATGATCATGGGTTTGTGTAACGCTTATCAGTTTTTCAGTTTTCTCAGCACAAAAAAATGGGTTCAAATATCCGATTTTTCATTTTTTCCCGACCTTGACAACTTAAAAAATGTGATCTTTAAACTGTTTTTCCAATTTCTGTTTTTATATAGAGCATCAGAAAATTACAAAATTGCGCTACTCCCCCCCCCCCCCCCCCCAACTCAAGCACAACAGCCAGACAAGTTGATGTGTCCCTTCCCTTCCCAGTCTTGCATAATCAAGCCTGTCACAATGTGAAGCTGAAACGTTTAACGTCAGATAACGTCCATAATAATAGGACTTTGTGTTAGATTCTTTTTGACAGTTTTCAGTGGTTGTGAGGATCAATATGAGAAATACAGTTGGTAATCACTGTTAAGGTACATTAGGCTAAACGTGTTGAAAACAAATGGATTTGGCATTAAACTCATGTTATTGAATCACTCTTCTTTCAGGTTCAAAAATGTCATGTTTGACATTTCACCCTCTGAGGAAGTTGGGGATTTTGAGGTGAAGGCCAAATTTATGGGAGTTGAGATGGAAAAAGTCCAGCTTCATTTCCAGGTAAACATTTCCCATGTGTGTCACAATATCCTGAAATATAGCAGCTCACTAGTCATCACTAAACCTTGATGACAGATGGTTAAATGTCCTTTTCCAGTCATCGGACTACTAGCAGGAAATAACAACATTTCTAGTGGAATCTCTGTATGTACGTACAGTATGTATCAATATTTAACAAATGTTAAATATACTGACATAGTGTATGAATAATAATGTGTACAGAATTGACCACGCTATGAAGTCGGGGCTAAAAATTGCAAAACGTGCGTGTGTTTCTCATTGCATGTGTTTGTGTTCTGTGTCCAGGACCTCCTTCAGCTGCAGTACGAAGGCGTGGCCGTCATGAAGATGTTTGACAAAGCCAAAGTCAACGTCAATTTGCTCATCTTCCTCCTAAACAAAAAATTCTATGGAAAATGAGAAAGTAAAGAGCAAGGTGGAGAAAACGGGGAATGAAGGGGAAACAGATGGTGCCTTCTGACAGTACTGAGTTTGTTGAACAGAATTTAATTTAGACAAAAACATCAGCTTTGTCTCATATGATTTATAATTTGATGGATCAAACCAAAATGAAATATGTATATGAAATGATAGTGTCCAACTTATTGTATCTGTTGTGTATTTTTCCATGTGGTGATTGTAAATGTAATGTATTTTTAAGAATTAAATTGTAATGATATTCATGTTTTGTATGTAAAAGCTCAGAAACGCACTGTTATTGTTACCTTGTATGTTGAAAAAAAGTGTCTATTAGTAGAGAAATGGAGCTGCGGAGCAACTTTCCACTGCCCTGCATAGCTCTATGAAATACTGTATTTACCAGTGCCTTTTTAATTAAAGCGTGTAAAGAAAGATGTTTTAATTAATAAAACATCCAAACATTTTAAAAGCTACAGCTGATGTATTTTTAATATTTCAGTTTCTAAGTAATTTCTAATGTTAAAAACAATGTGCATAATAAATTACATGTCTACAATTATTGTAGTGCCTTGTTTTCAGTATTTTAGTAAACTTTTTGTCAACTACCTCTTTCTCAGCTGTAACATATGCTAATCTTGCACTTCTTTCAGGACAAATATTTTTGTCTGAAGATTAAGGTCACTGTAATGGGGAGGAGATGTGCAGTGAGGGGAAGGCGGAGTATATCCACTCTGGACAGTAATAACGTGTTTTATGCTGCTGGCAGAAAACACTTCAGTAACAGGCAAACTGATAATTTCCACCCACTTGGAGGTGTAAAATAGTTGGAGAATATACAGCGAAGCCATGGTTCACCTGTCAATCGGGCTGCTGGTATGGTTTTTTCTACAGAGCTCAGCACTCAACTCCCAAAATGGTAAGTTGCTTTCTGAACCATAAACTATAAAATTGCAAAAGTTCATAACCGATAGTGTGATTTTATATAACTACAGTTTGTACAGGCTTGTACTCTCAGCTGGCCTTTACAAATTTTGTTCACAGGAATGATACTGCGTTCACCTTTTCAACAACATGACTGAACAAATTAGTGACTGAAGCTGCAATCATTTATTTAAACCATGGTTTGTTTTTTAAACTTTAAATAAACGATTTCCAAATAGGTTGTAGTGTTATGTTCCACCTCAGTGGAAAATAACTTAATACATTTAATGGAGTACTATGGGTATACTAAGTACAATTTGGAGGTAGGATTTATTTGAGTATTTCCATTTTATGCTATTTAATACATCTACAGAACACAGAAAATATAATGGATACATTATTTTGAAGTTTAAGATTTTACCTGCAAAACATGATTAGCTTGTAATATGATTCATATTGAGACTACCCAACAGGGCTGGCCCTAGCCTTTTGGCTGGTTCTCATTGTAACATGTTGCCATTTTGCACTGAACCAACTTGTGTATTGTTTTTATTAGTTTAAGTATACATCATGTACAAATAAGTAAGTGAAGACTAAAGTGAGACATCAGTGCTTTTTTTGTAGGGAACAGTAAATTACTTAATTAGCCTACCTAACCAGCCAGTCTCTGAGCTTATTACTTTGTCTCTATTTGCTGGCATAAATGGCATGAAATGTTAATTTTGTTATCGTCTCTTATTCATTAAAATATAAAATATTTTTAAACCAGGCCCTAAGCAACTGCTCGTATCGCTCAATGGCTAGGGCGGCTCTAACCAACTATATAAAGTAGTTAAAAATCAGCTCCCCGCTGACACAAAATTCCTACAACAACAAAATAACACTAAGTGCCGTTCTACATAACGACTAATAATTTAGAATTTTGAAGGCAGGACTTTTAATTGTAATGGAGTATTTTTTTAAAGTGTGGAATACTTGTACTATGTAGTATCTAAATACTTCTTCCAACACCAAAGGTTGTGGATGACAAATATCTCTGCTGCCTAGGAAGTTTACTGATATAAGTGTTGCTTAAAATCTATAACTGTAGGCTACCAACCTATCATGTTAAAGATGTGTAGTGCTGCATCAAGTGTTTGTAAAAAGTTATGCGAAAGTATATTCTTTAAAGAGACCGGTTACCCAAATTTTAAGTTTCTCTTCTGGAAATTAGAAGAAATAAACTGTACACACTAAAGTATGTGCTGATTATCCAGAGTAACTGAGTCCTTTCACATATACAGTACATGTGAACAAAACCAATGTGCATGTAAGCGTAAGTGAAATTTGGAAACCTCGCCACTTAAAATGTGTGGGTAAGAGTGTGCTGGATATGCGCTAGTGGAGCAAATTTACAAAAAATGTGTCACTTGAAAGAAAGTTTAAACACTACTGACGTATTCTGTTTCCTTGTGTTTCTTTTAAGGCTCAGTGCCCTTCCTGCGGACTTTCTCTGCTCACTTTGTAACAGCCAACGATGAGCCTTTCGACTATGTTGACTTCTCCGTGTTGGACAGTTTGAGAGATGACGATGGGTCTGGCTCAGGGTCGGCGCAGGATGGGGTAAAAACACACGGCCCACACCGCCATCCTCAGAAGCATTATTTTGTCTCAGAGGAAGCGAAAGGTTTTCTCCAGGGCCACCTGGCAACACGCTTTGTCCCGACCGTTTACACCCTCATCTTCATCATCAGCGTGCCCCTCAACCTTGTTGCCATGGTGATGTTTGTGCATCCTGTCCGTCCCAGAAAACCGGCAGTGATCTACATGCTCAACCTGGCCTGCGCTGACCTGCTGTTTGGACTCCTCCTTCCCTTCAAGATTGCCTACCATTACAATGGCAACAACTGGATCTATGGCCCCTTTATGTGCAGAGTTGTTACAGCAGCTTTCTACTGCAACATGTATTGCTCGGTCTTGCTCATGACGTGTATCAGCATTGACCGTTTCCTGGCTGTGGTTTACCCCATGAACTCGCTGACGTGGCGCAGCCCTCAGACAGCTTCAGCTGTGTGTGCTGCCATGTGGCTGTTGGCCCTCGGAGGAGTATCCCCTCTCCTCATCTCAGGACAAACCATCTATTTGCCAGACCTGGGAATCACCACCTGCCATGATGTGCAGGATGTGGAAACACTACAAGCTTACTATCTTTACTTCTTCCCCATCTACTCCTCCGTCTTCTTCTTCATCCCTCTTGTCTTCACTGCCGTCTGTTATGTACGAATTATTCAGGCTCTGGCAGCAGCCAACGTGGAGAACCGCTCCAGGAAGACTCGAGCTGTGGTGATGGCTGTGATCGTGCTGGTTGTGTTTGTGGTCTGCTTCACCCCCACCAACATCATCCTGATGGTTCACTATGTTCAGTTGTCTCACAAGTCCAGTGACAGTTCCTACCAAGCGTACCTGCTCTCCATGTGTGTAGGCAGCCTCAGCTCCTGTCTGGATCCAGTCCTCTATTACTTTGCCTCCTCTCAGTGCCAGAAGCAGGTGGCGGCACTGCTCAGATGTAGGTGCCTGGCACAAGCAGACAGCAGCTCAGCAACACAGAGTACAAGAACCAGTGGGCGGAGAGACAGCGGCAGGTCATGCAAAATGGAGAACATTCAAACTGGCCTGGGGAGCCATTACAGCAGGCTGGTGGCTTAACTACATAGACATGAGGAGCCCTGCTTCTGAGACACATTTCAAACTTGCACACACAGTATCATTTAAATCCTTACTGAGGAAATGCTCTGGTTGGATCAAAAGAGTGTGTGTCCAGCTAGTGCTGGGCTTATCCACCAGTATGGCAGTGTGTGAAATGTTTGATTCATTTAGTTGGACAGCATAGCACAACATGTTCTGCCATTCTTTTCACATTTTTGTTTCTGTTTTTCAAGGAATCGTAGGAGTTAAAAAGTAAGCGTACAACAATTATAAAGTTTTTTAATCTGAAAAATATTACATGTGATGTAGTAACTGCATTATTGTAAGACAAAAACTTTCAGTTTTGACATCTTTTTCCTAGTAGTCAATATATCACCATCTGTTATGTTCCTTTAAACTAAATATGTAAAATCAGTAATCACTTATGCACTGGCATTAATAGCATACAGTGGATAATTCAATCAAAACAAAACTACTACAGTACATTACACATATTGCTTAATACAGACGTTGCTGTATCTCTTCATCTCTTTTTTATTGCTGCTCACTCTGTGCTCTCTTTGTCGTCGGGGCAGAGCTCTGAAACACAGGAAAACATAACAAAAGACAAACTGTAAGAGAAGAGAGCTAATATTCCCTAATCATTATGGAGAATGTTGTCAGCATTTCCATTTCCTGACCATGTGCATTGTATTTCAAGTTAGCTTTACAAAAACAATGTAATCAGGATGTCATATATTATGCTTTTAACAATACAACATCTCCACCTTGTGGCAACTTGTGTAAGTTGTTGTGTCCGGTAAAGAACTAGACCGACAGGTTCAGCTTTGTTTTTTTAGCTGCAGTCATTACAAGTTACTGAAGTCTTACTGACCGGTTTTGCCATCGTAGCTATGGAAGTTATCTGGGAAGTTCAGACACCCAACTTGTTTCTTGAAAGTTTCAACATCTTTGGGATCCATTTTTCCAGTCCTCGCTGAAAGAGAAGGGAGATTTTAAAAGGAGCGACCACATTCTGACCAACTGTGTTAAAACCAATGAGGAACTTACTGAACTGCAGGATGAATCGACCAGTGACGTCCACGTTTCGAAAGGTGTCTGTCCACAGCAGGCAGTCAGAGCAAGTCTTTAGAATATGTCCTTTGTGGTCTGACAGATTTTCTTTAAAAGCAGACAACAGAGAGACTGATTATTATGCAATATTATTTATATGGAGGTCTGTTGTTGTGGATATACTTATGCTCTTATTCATCATGGTAATATCATGCTAAATACATAAGCTGATTCATCTCATTGCATGTATTTGGCTATACTTACTGCGGAATGTGGTGGCAATTCCAGTGACTGTTGCATTTACCTCCCCAAAGATACACCGATCACTGAGAAACAAGATTTTCACATGCTTCAAATGTACCATGCTGTCTGAAAAGGTAAACCTTCTTTCTTATATTGTGTTACAGACTATATTGAAAGAAGATTCTGCCCAACATATGAACTCATGAACTAAATCTCCAAACTTACAAGCAGTGATCCCCCCAACGTAATGTCACAACTTGACTGTCAGAAGTGGGAGACAAGTCAATCCAGGAGCTTTTCAGAGACTCCAGTGCCTTGTGGTACGGCTTGGGGTTACCAGCTCCCATCACATACACCCATTTTCCAAAAACCTTCACATAAAAAGTCACAATTTATGTAACTATATTAAAAAATATCTGAGTGTGCTTTTTGATAATGTGCTTTTGCAAATATAATCAACCATCTTTGGGATAATTAAGACAGAGAAAACCTACCAGTTTGGGGTCCTCCGGTTTTAAAAGTTCAACCAGGTCCTTACAGTCAGTTGCCGATGCAGCACTGAGGGAAGTGAGAGCCAACAGAAATACAACAAGAGGCAGAGCCATGGTCAGACAGACGGATGAGGGAGAGTCGGCAGCACTGCAGAGTATGTCACTGAAGCTGCAACAGAAAACTTCTAAAGCTGATGTATTTGCCCCCTGGGAGTTCATTAAAAAAAGATCTGCTGTGCAAGTGTTAATAATGGGGGGGAGGGGGTTTCTCGAAACTCAGATGCACCAGTGAAGTTTTTTTTTGATGACCATGCAGATTTCTTTTGCTCAGCATTGAATGGCCTTCCCAGCAACTCTGTTGCCCGTAGAGCTGCCCTTGAATGAACTCAAGCAAAGTGCCAAGACTTGTCTCTGACTGCAGAGACATTTAAAAAAGGACATGAAGCGGCTTTTCTTCAATAGAATGAAGGTTGTTTCCCTGCGGGCCTGAGTAGACTCCTTGCGGTGACAGTTTAAAAGTTTGACGTCTTCTCACCCCCCCCACCCCACCCAACAAAGCAACAGTCTTTGTTGTAGTTTCCGGGAACAGCGGTGCATTTGAGAAGAGCTGTAGTGCATTTGATGAAGCGTTTAACCCTGACATGTTGGTCAGGCGAGTGTCTGGCATCTTCTGTTAAACTTGGAAAAAGTTAAAGAAATGTTGGAGCTCAGAAGCCAAAGACCTTTTTTGAATAAAGACAGAAATAACACCACTCAGAGGGAGAATGAAAATTGTTTTATTTACTTCACACAACCACTTGAAAAAAGTTATATAATCATCTATTTACAGATTGTTAAATTGATTTGAAAAGAGGTTTTTCGGTGGATTTTTCAGCCTTCACTGTACCTGCCAGAACATGCCATGAGCCATTCAGATGTCACATTTCCAAAACTAAATCATGAAAGGTCAAACAGCTTAGCGGACAGAGACACACAGTAATAAGACAACATGTTGCAAGCCAGAGTTCTGACATGACATCACACCAGCAGGCCTTTCACTAATTTCTGCTGCTAAAATTAACTGGACCATTGCTAATGAAAAGGTATTCCACAGCACATGCAAATCACATTACAACACTATTTAGTATATGTTACAATGGATGTGTTTGGGAGTTTGTGTGTGTGTGCTGTTGAAAGGGATATGACATACATCTCTGCTTTACTTTGCAGCAGGCTGAACCTCAGTTTCATCATTCTCTGTGTTCTCAGCAGCAGGTGCAGCTGGCTCCCTGTCATCTGGACACAGATCTGAAACAACAAGGGAAAAATGGCTGAACAGGGAAGAAAGTAGTTTGAAGAAAATGTACTTTGATGATTTAATTGGGTATAATCTGTTCGTACAAGGACCCTTTCCTTTTTGGATGTTGTGCATATGGAGATCTCTACAGCTCGCATGAATGGTGCGCCAGGAGGGACAATGGACACTTGGCTCGGTATTGCTGAATCCTTGAAGTCCGTGCTGCAGTCTTATGCCACAGCCTTCTATTTGTGCATATGATTGGTCCCCTGTCTTGTGTCTGTCTGTGTGTGTGTATGTCTGTTTCTGCATATATTATTTGTAAGCTGTGGACGTCGCTCTTTCTGTTGTGTTCTTTTCATGTTTCCTTACTTTCCGTCTTTCCTCTCTGTATTTATTTGGCCCTGGGCCACATTCTTATGTCTCAGTGTGTTGTTTGTAATTGTTTGAAATTGTTTTCTAAATGAAAAAAAATGATCACAAAAAAACTCAAATGACGTCTGACCTGTTCCTCCAAAGTGGTACTCTGGGAGGAATTTAAGACACTCAGCCTGCTTCTTGAAGGTCTCTAACTCAGATGGCTCCAGAGCGCCAGTCCGTGCTTTAAAAGAATAAAACGGGGAGGGTGAGGTGGTGAGAATGAAGAGAAGCCAGGGCAGAGAGGACCATAAATAAAGACAAATTGTAATAAAACTGACAAAAACTTTGTTTTATTCAAATCATCAATGGAGGAAAAAATAGCCTTACTAAAGAGGAAAAGGTATCGTCCCTTTGACTTGCCGTCAGGGAGGAGGGTGGTGTCTTCGGACAGGAGGCAGTCGGAGCAAGTCTCATAGTACTTCCCATCATGATATGAAGTGTGACCGTTGATATTAACTGTGACACATCAAGAAACAAGATATTTTTATTTTCACTATTCCATCTATTTGAAATTTAATAATATACATACATAAAATATTCAGATAGTGTATTTGCAGCCTTGAGTGACTTGTGTCTTATGAAATACACCTATACCTTTCTTATGTGCTTTCTCTGCATGCATCACCCACATAAAATTACACAGCATAAAAGAGAGGTGGTAAGTCAGGGTGTGAATAAAAAATATCTATAGGGAACCATACAAGTGGTGTGACTGGTCATCCCTGAGACGGTGGCATTGGCCACACCTTGAAGGCATTTATCTTCGCTTCTGTAATGAAAAAAAAAAAATTCAATATACACTCTTAACTACCATAGTTTGTATGTGAGAGGAAATGGAACATAACAACACGTCTGCAGTGTCCTTACAGGCGGTCGGACCAGTAAATGGTGATGACTCCGCTGTCTGAGGAAGCCGACAGATCCACCCAGGAGCTGTTCACCATCAGCAGGTCCTTCTTTAGGCCAGGCTGGTCCCATGACCCCACATGAAGCACCCACTTCCCATAGATCTGCCACAAACATCCACACAACTCACTCACATGACTGGGCTGCTCATCCGTGTTAGAGTGTGATTATACTTTATTTTTCGATAAAATAAGAAAAACACATAAAAAGATAGAGGTATAAGTTGTTTCTCTTGCCATCATTGTTTGTCTACTCTGTCTCCATCCACTCAAAAAGAGCTTCATATTGTTGAGAGTTACAAAAAATGTTTTAGCCAGCGTAGATGAGAACATAAGAAGTCCTTAAAATGCTCAGAAAAATGAAAATGTTAATGTCTACACTTCCATGACGTAAATCGAAACTTCCTAAAGTAAATCTGCTGAGCAGCAGGAACAGAACCAGAACAGCTTTATGGATCTTGTGGAGAGATTGTTTTATTTATTACTTAACATTGGTTCATTTCCTATGAAAAAGAATGGTTTGTTATCTGCAAAAAATTACAATTGACTTAAAAATGGAAATATCTGCTAAAGATCTAACATTCTTTGCTAAACTTAAGAGGGTACATGATGTATATTTACATTACAAGATACACTAATATGGGAAATTGGATTAGTTGAGTTTTACTAATGTAAAATGACCAAGATAATATATAAAACAGACTGTGATAAGTTTATAGATTCAGATTCAAGTACTTTTTTTAAACAGTTTTGGTTACTTTTCATCTCACTGTAACATGATTTAATGTAGGTAAAGTTAACACTAAAGCAAAAGTTACCTATTGAAGTTACATCAACACAAAGCTCCTCACATATGACCAGTAACAAATGATTACTGATACTCACAGGGCTGTGGCTGTCCAGTACCAGAGGCTTAACCAGCTCTTTACAGTCCGGTTCAGATGCAGCACCCAGGGAGGTGAGAGCCAGCAGCGCTACAACCAGCTGTGCAGCCATGGTTCAGCCAGAGAGCAACACTAAAGTCAGAGATCCTGCTAGATAGAGCCTTCTCAACGCAACCAGGGAAAGTGTTCTGTAACAGTGGGCTGGTCTCCACACACAACACACACACACACACACACACACACACACACACACACACCACACACACACACACACACACACACACACACACACACAACACACACACAGTCACTTTCTTAAATCCAGTCAGCAGGGTTTTTGTCCCATTTATCTTGTTACATAACAGCCAGCTGGCAGAGTCTGAATAGCAAGACCCCTGCATCTTTCAAAATGTGAACACCCCGCTGCACAGAGTCACACACAGGCACAGAGTCAGAAACTATAAAAAAGACACTCACAAACACACACTCCTGTCCTCATGGTGGAATTTTCAGAAACACCATGTTGAGGTGAGATGAGACAAGGGGACTACTGACATGTGTTCAGCATGAGATGAATGCCTCTTGGAAATGCAGAGTGCCTTGTAGTTGCGTTGACACTACTACATTGTGATTAAACTGTACTGCTTACTGTAATCCAAATTCCCCTCAATCAAAAATTTAATTACTAAATGCTTCTGTGTAAGTCATCAAAGTCTCCCGGACCTTCTTCACGTATACAAAGTTGAGCTGGTCCTGAGTTTTCCCATAATACTCATCTCTTATGTTAACAATGGCTTGAAAACATTTCAAATATCTTTATAAAATAATGTTTTTGCAATTGTATTGTATTGTAACACACACAAGGTGCCGATCCTCAGGGAAGGTGAGAGCTTACATAACATGGACGGCCTCCATTTCCCCAGTGACACAGTTTAGAGATTGGTTGTTCTGTTTTTGTTTCTCGAGGGAAAAAATCTTTGCTAAATGTGATAAAAAAAAATACTTCACATGTGATGTGTTAGTCACAGTACAACAACGTATTTCACGTGCTTCTTATGAAAGACTGGGACAAACACGCTCTTTCCACATGTTGATCTGGTTCAGCTGGTCAGTTCCATCTGGAAAAGTCCTTATCTGAGGTCAACACACAAAGAGCTTGAGACAAGAACAGTCACTCATAATTGTTTGTTTGCCAAATTCTGCTATTGGGTAATCACCAATTGCATTTCATGGTCTAGAATGTTCATAGACCGGCCCAGAAGGACCCGGATTCAAACCAGGAACCTGGTTGCTGTAAGGCCACACTGCTAACCATTGGGCCACCATGCTGCAGCCTGAAGTAGCAAGGAACATGTACAGTATGTGAAATAAAATCCTACCACAAATGATATGCAATTTAGGAAGATTTCATACTCTTAGAAAATAATTAATTATTGATGATAACAATCTTGAATTAATTTAAATTAACATAACATTTGCTTGCATTCATTTCTGAAATAACCTGTCGCCACTGAGTTAAATGCAAGAAAAAGTGAGCGTTACGCAGCGATGAAGGTTTTTAGGCACCAAAACGACTGGTTAAGTTATGAAGAGGTTGTGGTTTGTATAGAGACACTCCCAACACACCAACACACACCAACACATTTCCTGGGTAAAAGGCTTTTGTTTTTCCCGGTAAGTGAACTCTGCTCGCTGGCTTGAAAATCCTGTAAGTTAACGTCTACACGGCCAGCCGCGTTCTTACAGAGCAGCAGTGTGGGCCACAAAGCAAAAAAAACGTGTAAGTCATATGAATAACGAATGCTTACATTTTCATAGCTTTTCGAAAATGAGAACAGGCTGAACTCACACATATCATTATGTAAATCTTGTGTCTCTTTTTGTGTTTCACTTGTTATTGATGTGCACTGTCAATGATTTGAGGCTGTTAAAACTTTGGTAACACTTCACTTGAAGGTATCTACATAAGAGTGACATGACACTGTCATGGCAACCCAAAAAAGTATAATAGTAAAGTAAAAAGTAGTTTTGATTTTTGCTAACCCTAGCCAAAGCCTCACGACTGCAGCTAATTCAAGTTCATGTTTATGTAGCGAGCTAGAGCCTTGAATCGCAGCATGTCATCTGGAAGAGCTTTACAGAGAAAACAAGACAGTAATTCTGATAGAATTGCTGCTTTATAAGTACAGTGAAATCACAATCCCGATAGTGATGATTGAAATGAATGACTACTCCTTGTACAGGTTACTGAATGATGTGCATGCAAATGGCTGTGCTCATCTGGTGGGAGGGGCTTAGGACAGAGAGCTGAAGGAGGAGGGTGGTATTTTTAAATTGTGGCTGTTTTGTCCTTTTACAGGAAACTGCCTACCAACGCTTTAAAGGAATTGTTTGACATTTTGGTAAATACCCTTATTTGCTTTTTGGCAGAGTTACAGTAGATAAGAGAAGACTGATACCACTCTCATCATGTTGTATGCTGAGTATGAAACTATAGCTACCTGTATGGTTCGGCTCGACTTAACTCACTTTTGGTACCAGGTCCTTTTCTATATTTAGTTTTCTAGTACAGCTAGCATTT
The DNA here is from genome assembly GCF_008692095.1 of Etheostoma spectabile. NCBI lineage: Eukaryota > Metazoa > Chordata > Actinopteri > Perciformes > Percidae > Etheostoma > Etheostoma spectabile. Next base: position 9,365,802 of record NC_045737.1, read on the forward strand.
CCTCAGAATAGGCGGGATTCTGAACTGATGTGACCATGTTATCCCAAATTTCCCAACACTTCTAAATATGATTTTAAAGCTAATTTACTGTTGTGCCCTTCCTGTTGGAGAAACTGCTGTACCGTACAACACAGCTGATTAAATCACAGAGGCATTACTCATGATAACATAACCTTGTCTGCAAACACTCAATTACACCCTGAAATGACTGCATTCATGTACATATACACAAAGGCCGCACTAATAAGAAAGAGCTGAAACTTTGACTAAGGGACGAGAAGATTTATGATAGCATATTCAAAACCCATGAAATACTTCTCTGTGTATTTACAAAAACATAATACAAGAATAAAAAAGAGAAAATGAAAACATCACAAATGGAGTCCCAGGAAACAGAAAACATGGTTCAATTTACAAATGCATCTTGTACTCCCACTTATGGCTTCAATCTAACACAAAAACAAAATAAAATATCTCCGTTTAGTTGTGATGGTGCATAATCAGTCCATCCCTCCCTTTTGCAATAATTCTCTCCAGAGTTTTCTTTAAATAATAATAATATCAAATACACATACAAGACATAGGAGCTACATTTGTAAGCTGTACACTTCGCAGTAAGGGAGGGGTAAATGTTCACAGGCATGTCAACCTTTTGCACACAATAATACATCCTGGGCAGTGAAAAACGTTTAAAACATTGATTAAAAACAAACTTGTTCTGCTTGTGTACCAACCAACCCTACATCCCACTGTGATCACAGTTTATTCAGATGGCAATAAAGTAAGAGTGACCAAATGAACTTTATGTCCTGTAGTTTACCCCATCTCCCTGGTCATCTGTCTTTGATTCCCCTCTCTTTTAAACATTTTATGTCAGGAGAATGTGGGCGATTGTATCCATTTTCAACTGTGGCTCGAGGACATAAACTAATGAATCATTTGGACAGATATAGCAATGTGAGAATCCTTAGGACAAAACTCACAACAAATCATAAAACTACATGCACAGGTTCAGTGTCCCCTTGTAAGATAACGGTTTTTAAAAAATAAAAATAAAATCTTAGGACTCGTCTTGTGCTTCTTACCATTTTACCTTGCACTAGGTTGTACAGTTAACAATGTAAATTCTTTAAAGGGAAACTCGACTGGGAGTCTAAACCTTTATTGCAACTAAAGGTTTATACTTTTAATCACTACTGAAAATCACCTGTGCAAACCTCTCCCAATATTGTGTAGGTTTAAAGCGAGCTATAACTTTTGAACACTAAACTCACCGAATGCAGTACACTAAGGATTGTTGTGACCTTATGGTTGGTATATAGACAGTCAATACGTGCTATTGAAGCCTTGAACAAAGCTCTTTCCCCCTCCAAAACCATGCTATGTGACTTCAAATTCAAACGCAGACAAATATTTCAGGTTGTGCTGAAGCCTTTAAAGAGCCTTGAAGCCTTTTGAAGAGATCTTATTCCACATTTGTGGCTGGATTTGGGAATGGAAAATAAAAAAAATACCAAAAGTATAGAACAAATAACAGAAAGACAAATATCTGAACAAGCCTCAAATAAACATCGGGACAATATGATTATGATGTCAATTCTCTTCAGTAATGGACAAATGTACTGTATTTGTGAAGATTTGTGAAAATGATGTTCCACGTGACAACCATTTAGATCAATCAAAAAGTGTCTATATCTCTTTAAATTCTTGAAAATTTAAACTTTAACATGAATAGGATACCGACCATTGGCTTTTGGGCATACACTGTAATATGATGCAAAAGGCAGACACGTCTGTCTGTGACTGGAGTGTGCACAGTTTCATACCCACTTATATGCAAATATTTAAAGAGTTCTCCTCGGGGTTGTTTCAATTTGGTTTCTTTGTACAGTCTCATATTTGCAGAGGAAGAACTGATGAATGTAGCAGAGTCACCACTTAGAACGGGAGAAGAAACAGGAGAGAAGAGACGTGGACAGAAACAATGGAGGGGTGGGGGTAGGGGGTAGCAGGAGGACCGAGCCTGGGGCAACTGTCCTGGCTAGGCAGGTAGTGGTGGAGGAAGAGTCACTGGCCTAGATGACATCACATCCGGTCTCTCTGCTTTTCACTGACCCACACCAGGTTACTGGGCGACTGAAACACACCTGCTCCCGGAGCCTTCACACGCTCATCGTCATGTTTGGAGAATACTAAAGATAAGATGGGGAGAAATAAGTGTGTGAGTTTGTGAGAATTACACCAGTATCCTGATTTAGAAACCCCTCCAAAATGCTACAGATTAAGTCAAATTATTGTCATGACCTCTTACGTTAAAGGGATAGTTCGACATTATGGGAATTATGCTTTTTTGATTTCTTCCCAAAGTTAGATTAAAAGATTGATACCACTTACATGTCTGTACGGTAAGTGAAGCTATAGTGGAATCCGCTTTCAGTAATAGCATAGCATAGCATAGCATAGCATAGCATAGCATAAAAACTGAAAGAAAAGGTGGGAATCAGCTGTCAGAATGTAACCAAATCTGCCTACTAGCACCTAGTAACTAGTTACTAATTAACAGGTTATTTAGTGTTAATTTAATTCAAAGTGATTTCCTTGAGTATTGTAACAGTTAGGTTGCCAGGCAACCAGTGGAAACGTATTCAAAAGAGTTAATTAGTATATTAAGAGATGCTATTAAGTAGCCTTTTTTGGAGCTTTGAGCACCAGCCACCTAAGCCACCTCACTCTAATACTTCATATAGACTAGATGGCAATTGACGTACACTTTCATTCTGAAAAGGGTTAAGGAAGTTTCCTCCCATCTCTCCATCCTCCCTGGGGGTCCCGGGCTGGTTACTCATACTTAGGTTACCAGGAGAGTTCTGTAAAAAAAAAAAAGTAGGACTATGTAAAACACAGTTTGGACGTCAGATGTGCAGTGCAATTGCAAACTGAAGTTTCAAAGTAGAAAAATATCTTCTCTTACCTTGGGGAGACTGTCCATATCTCCTGACCCTAAGAGAGGGAGCACAAGTATTAACACAAATCACCATAATCACACAAATGAATGCTTGTTTTGCCTAAATTATTTGACAAATTAGGGAACAATATAACCAGAGAGTGTCAATGTAGCACATACTGTACAAGCTACTTGTTCCTGTACCTAACGATCCATTCATGTGATGCGGCTCCATTCCAGCCATTCCCCCTAATGGACCGTCACCACCTGCACCCATAGGAAACTGAGGAGAACATACACAGGAGATCATAATATACCTAAAAAACATAAATATTAATCATTTTTGACATCAAACAATTATTGTATCCACACACAGACTCTATAACCCCATAGACTTCCATAACAATCATCTGCACTTCAGTACACTCAGACAAACAGATACAGAGAGAGAATCGTCTCACATTTGGCCGGCTTCCACCTGGAGGTACTGTGTTTATCATAGTGTACATGTTGTCGCCAGAGTTGGTTGAATCTGACAAAACAAATGGAGAAACAGTAAGAGGGTAAACGAGCATAAACCTACATGTATAAAACCACAGATAAAAACACACACACACACACACACACACACACACACACACACACACACCACACACACACACACACATCATTACGCAGAGCTTACCTGCTGGACTTGGCATTATTGGGGTCCCAGGGGGGCCTCCTCCTCCTGGAGGTCCCTGAAATCACAGTTTGGGTTGCCACAAGATTAATTCATCATGAACTAATCAATTTCAGTATGTAACAAACAGCGGCAGTTTAAACTCAAACATACATACCACATAACTTCCGGGAGATGCAGAAGAGTAAGGGTCTGCAATTATACAGAAGGCAATCATGAAAGACATGAAACAAGTGTTGTAAACTTTCCGTTGGCTGTCCTTGTTACAACACTTACTGAATGGAGTTCTGAGGATTTGGCCAGGTCTGCCCCCACCAGGTCCCCTGTAAAACACACACACACACACACACACACACCACACACACACACACACACCACACACACACACACACACACACACCCACACACACACACCACACACACACACACACACCACACACACACACAACACACAACCACACACACACACACACCACTTTTAGTTTTCAGCTTTTGGCAAGCTTCTTTGTTTCCAATTCATTTGGGCAGTGTTGGCAACAACAACATCTTGAGTTGCCAGAAAGAGGTGATGGGAACAACAAGTTAAAAAGAAAGAAAGAAAGAAGACAAAATAGAGGAACGCTGGCTTCTAGCTCCACTTTCAGACCCAAGAACATACAGTAAAGTTGTAATTAAAAGCTACAGAAAGGATATGGTTGACTGCATCTGCTGTAGTGAGAAATAAAGGTCATTTGCAGTTTAACGTTCATCCGAGTGAGAGAAATGTGGGGAGGTCATTTACATTTAAATTGTGTGTGAGTGCAGATTAGATTATGTTGATACCACTCACATGTTCATGCCAGGCATCCCAGGACCAACCAGGGTGTTTAGTGGTGGTCTCATCCCACCTCCATAGCCCTAAAAAAAGAAACACAATGTCCTTGGTTACGTCAACAAAAGTGTTACTATCACTACCAATGCTTGTAAATAACCCCACAAATCATCTGGTCCCATACCTGGGGCCCAAGCGGTACCATGCCTCTGGGTGGAGTCATCCGCTGCATTGGTCCTCCCATATTTGGATGTCCTTAAACACAGAAAAACAGTCAAACAACAACCAACCAACAGTTTTCTTTCAAATAGTTTTCTGTTATTCGGCCATTCTGGGTCATGTCTAATCGTGTCGTCTTGCTTTAAGCTAAAAGAAGTGGAACAGTTCTATGATTACATGAAGTTCATCTGTTACTGTGGACAACTCTTGTCATTGTCTTCTGAACTCTCTCTTCACACAAGTTTGTCTGGACACGGCAGTATTTCAAATCCCCAAGAGGACATCAACTTGTGGGATGATGAGATGTGCTTGTCTGGTACAATCCATCATATAACATTTACAATTTTTTGCTCTCTAACACATTTTCAATTTCATGTTGAGTTTCACAGTGACTTAACATCCTGAGTCTTTTTATACATGCATAATGTATGTGCGGTCTGAAGGAGTGAGTTGTGTGTGTATATGGGGGTGTACTTAAAGGATAAGAAGAGATCTTATTACTATCAACAAACCCCAAACCAATGAATGAATCCATCTAACAGCTGTCAGTGTAGCCACAGTCTGATATAGCTTATGCCTTTATGTCGTACAACTTTATTTTTGTCTAAAAACTATTGAAAAAACATAACTATGTCATACTTTTACACTGGATGACACATTGCTTCATTACGATGAACATGGCTAATGTGTTATTCCTCACATCTTATCACAAACAAAATGCAGTTGTAAACTACAACAACTAAGTTTATCCTAATAATGAAATATGTCAGCAAATGCAACAGATTGGCTCTTGAATTAATTTTTTTAGCCACTTTTTTTTAGCCACGTGGCTAAAAATAGCTCAAAAATTATTATTATTTGATGGATTGCCATAGAATGGGGGTTTCATGGTCCCCTGAGGATGAATCCTACTTACTTTGGTGACCTTACAATTTCATCCACAGTGCCACAATGAGGTTTACAGTTTTGGGTTTTTAGTGAAATGTCTTGAGGACTATTGGATGGTTTGCCATGGTAATTGGTACAGCTATCTGTGGCTTTTTCCGTAGCACAATTGTGATTTTGAGTGAAATCTCAACATCTATTAGATGGATGCATACATTTTGGTACAGACATTCAAGTCCTCAACGTTTAATCTCGTGCCATCATCAGGTACATGACCAACGATCTGCAAAACTAAAGACTTCTAATTGTTCTCAGCTGTACTTTAGTAGTTTAGTACTAATTACCAAATATTGGCATGTTGGCATTGTCATTGTGAGCATGCCAACGTTTGCATTCAGGCCAAAGCATCATTGTGCTGTTTGTGCATGCCAGTGTGTCTCTGCATACCTTGCTGTCGTGTGGGGTCCATTCCACTGGGTAACATATGTTGGCCACCTGGGACTCCAAGTCCCTACAGAGGGAAGAGGGTCCATCACCAGCATTATAATCACAGTAACACAGAAACTGTATATTTTTACTAGCTGGATGCCAGCCAAACTTACCGCCCACAACATTTGAATGACGATGTGGGGCTATATTTATTTACTACCCACAGTACCGTCTGCTGCCTGCAGGTGTCAGTGTGGCTCTTACCTGATTGGGTAATCTGAGAGGTGGTCTGGGTCCTCCGGGGTATCGAGGTGACATAAACGGCTGAAAAAAACCCAGCATGAATCCAGGTTGAATCACCCTGAGTTATAAATTCTGCTCACACAATCTATTTTAGGGCTGCTGCGTCACACAAGGCTGTAGTGAAGACAGTCTTCATAACCTGCACATGTCAAGAAGACTGTGTAACAAAACACTATACTTAATACAAGAGATTTTAAAGGGAAAGGTATGCAGCATTTACATACTTTTATCGATTGATGAAATATACTAAAGATAATATACTGTGCTGGGTTGCCAGACGACAAATTATGGTCCTTTTTTTGTAACCCCTTTCACAGAAACAAAAGTGGTAAACAAACTGTATAGAGCAAGCACTATGGGAAGTTTTTTTTTCAACTCTCCAAAACGGGAAATGCACAACTAACTTTTAAATTTCGGGCTCATTTTCCTTTAACAATGGTTCCATGACAGCAGACTCGGGAAGCCAAACAAATTTTTATTGGATTGCATTTATGGAAAAAGACTGAGAGAATAAAAGATGAGGTTGATTAATAATGATGTCAGTGTATGTGTTAATTGTGTGCAGTTTGGCAGCATCTGTGAGAAGCTCTTTTGCAGTTTTCACTTGTCCTCACCACAGACGGTTGCAATACTGTTGCTATGTCTGCTAGAAAAGCCAGTATGCAGTGGTGAGGAAGCTCTACAATAACTTGCCACTAGAGAGCAATGGTCCACTTGTTTTAATCAGGGTCTTTTCTTTGATGACCCCTCTTCTCATCTCCCAGCTGTGCTAAAGAAAGATAAATATAGATAGATTTTAATTCTATTTAAGTAATATAATAATTTACAATGTTGTTTTTTAAACATGTGGGAACAACTATATACAAACTATTGAACACAGAAAGTTACTAAATTAATAAACTAAATAAACTGAAATAAACAAATGACGTTAAAAACGTGACGTGTATGTATTTGTGTGCGCATGGCTGTGTATTGTCAGTACATTGTCTGTGATCTGTACTGTTTTTGCCAATAATATTCAATTTGTCACAAAATTCACCTGTGCATGCTGTGATATTCTCTGATCTAGTCCATATGCAAAACATTTTATGGAGCCTGAACGAAGAACTGGCAATCTGGCCATTGTTACGTTTCTTTAACCGATAGGTCTTGACAAGACCTTGTCTTCAAAGAATAATCAATCTTCAGAAAGAGATGGAAACGGATGCTTGGAATTCTTTGAAAGCGGAGCAGAGAAATACCTATGAAGGATATCGATCTGCGTGTCAGATGCGAGTGTCTGAGTTTGACTGATAATGATGGTTAATCGATGTACAACTGGCAGAGTCCTTCTGATGGAAACAGAGATGATCTGCGGCGTAGCTGCATGTCTGATTTTTTGTAAGCGAGACATTTATTTCTCGTGTCAGAATCTTTTCTTTCCATTTTTTGACAAACACACACGTAGTGCCCCAACACACACAGATTACTGCAGATTATATACACTGTACTGTAGACCACTTACCTGAAAGAATCCTGGTGGGACCGGCCCCACTGGCATGCCCTCTCCTGGGGGAAGGTTCCCAAGGACGGGGCTGGGAGCTGCTGCAGCACTCTGAGAGATGCAAACACACAACAAGTCATTTTTTTTTTTAACTGCATTAAACTTCCAACTAAAACCAGTCTGCAGAAACTCATCACCTCTTTGCTCAGTAGTGGTGGAAAGTAACTAAGTACATTTAGTCAACATATAACCTATGTAAAAAATTGAAATATTTACCAGCTGCGACAGCAACACTGGTATTGTTTTCACCTTGTGAGTTGTGTGTGTGTGTGTGTGTCTCATTATGGCAAAATGTGGTCCTTGAGACACCTTCTGTAGATGGAACTACCACTGAAGTGAATATGATTACTTTGCTAAAGGTTTATATTTCTGTCTGCAGACAGTAACTGCAATAGCGTCACAACCGTACAAGATGCAGTCACAAAACTTTACAAGTGTGTAGGTAGTTTGCAAAGATCAAAATGAAAGCCAAGTTCAAAAATGGGTGTGTTTCAAACAAGGGTGCCGGAAACAGAGGAGTAGAAAAGGAAGGGGCCATTAACCCCCCACTTTACGTCCCTGGCCCAATTTGGCGTAACATCTAGTGGGATCCTATTGCAACAAGGTCTCTAGTTAAGTTTTAGTGTTTTTATTTAATGCTACTTTATAGTTTATCTACTTCCACTCTACTTTAGAAGTATTTATAGTACATATATATATATATATATATATATATATATATATGTATTATTATATTTTACTTCTCTACATTTACTTGACAGTTTCGTTACTTTGCAGAATAAGATTATACATGATAAAATAAATATAATGCGCTGTTCAGGATTAAACTACCCAACAAAATATAAAATAGTTAGAAAAATCAGAAGCAACTTAACCAACAGTAAAGTTACACATCAATGGAGAACTGTAAAAATTATTAAATAATGTACTATATACTCTCAATATACTTACATGAGCATTTATTTTGCATTATAAGTACTGAACTTTTACTTCTGATACATGCAGGTGCATTTTCTTAATAGGCACTTAAAGTTAAAATCGCTATTTTTACTTAAGTAAAGGATCTAAATACAGTCTCTGCTACTGATGCTCAGCCAACACATACAATTCAGCACCTCTTCTGAACATAACACCGCTGAAACAATACAAGGGTCTTCCCCGTGTCTCACTTGCAGTCTCTCCTTCAGAGGGATATTTCCTGTTTCTCCAGATACCCTGCCATGCTGGCTCACATTTATTTTTGTACCATGTGTTTTTTTGTTGTGCTTGTCCCAGACGGGCGGCGCTGGCATATTTCAGCACAGCCTCTGTCTGCTTCCTGTGGCATTGTACTACTAACTAATCCCGAGTTACCACCCAGCACCAGCCTTTTTCTCATCAAGCCTCCAGACCAGACAACATGCAGTGTGGGAGAGTGTACATCCATATATATAGAACAATAAATAAGTCTGGCTAATATATCGTCCGACATTAGCAAATTGCAGATATAAATCTGTATCTGCATATATGTTGGTTAATCAGTAACAAGAAATTGCAGTGCGGAAATGCCATGAACAGTAAGCACATAAAGCCAGCATGCCTGTCTCCATGTATTTTCTTTTTCAGTATCTGCCCACTCTCTGTCCTATTTCTCTGATCTCTGCTCGCGCTTTCTCTCCCTCTCTGAAGCTCCAGTGAAATTCCCCCACAGTCTCTGAAGTTTCCGCCAGCTGACTTTTTAGGTCAGACAGGAACAAGGTTTAATCAGAGCTGAGATAAAAGCGGACTGACGACACTCCTGTATCCTCTTCTGCTCCACCCCACCACCCTCGCTATTCCTTTTTCCTCCCGCACTTTGCTTCATATCTCCTAAACGTGAATGTTTGGCGACAGAGAACAGGATGCCATGCAGCTTTTTGACTCCATATTCTGCTGCAAACAGAGCTTGTATTTGTCTCAGCAGATGAATGTATGGATGGACAAAGATGGATTTTGTATCTCTATGGTTCAGTGGTGTACAACATCAGGTACAGCATCAAGTGTGTGTTGTGATTTCCCCCCGTCTTTCCTCTTCCTTCTCACACCCTGGATTACCCAGAATGCATTTACTCCCTGGCAGCCTGGAGGTCTGCTGAGTTTACCTTCACGCAAACAGAGAGAGAGAGAGAGCAAGAGAGAGAAAGAGCAAGAGCAAGAGAGAGAGAGAGAGAGAGAGAGAGACAGACAGACAGAGAGCGAAAGAGAGCGAAAGAGAAGAAAAGAGGACAAAGCAGAGATTACGAGTGTGCATGGTTGTGTGTGTGTGTATGTGGCAGTGAGTGTGTGAGTGCACTTAATGTTTGTTTGTGTGGGAAACTGGGGGAGGGAAAAAAATCTACCTGACCTGCTGACAAAGCAGCATTTTCCAAATACAGCAACAAGAAAAATAAGAAAGAAAAAAACACAGCAGGATATATTTGCCCCAAAAAACAGTGCCACCCTCCATCTATGGAAAAGGAAATATTGGCAACAACACTAACTCCTCTGGTGCTGACAGTATCTCTTGATTAAGAATCACTAATCAGATTGACTCAAATGACATTAGAAAATCAGAATGTATCACACTGAGTGGGATTCACTACGCCTTTTTAATTTTTTTTCCAGTTGGTTCTTAAGACACCACAAAGTCAGACAAGTCACATGGTTTGCATAGGGATGGTTGTATGTACTTTGTGCAGCAGCATCTGTAGTGCTGGCCATTTTGTGAAAAAGGCCTATGTGCTTTCTTGCCAAGAAATTAGAAGATTAATACTACTCTCATATCCATAACTACGTATGAAGCTGAAGAAGATGGAGAAAAAGGGAGGAAACAGCTAGCCTGTCCCTGTCCGAAGGTAACATAGATTCTGCCATATTTTGTTTAGTCACAGAAGTGGTCGCTATGGCAATGCACGTCCATATATCTGGGGGATGGAGATGCTGAAATGGGGGTTGTATTTGTTTGGCAATTGAGTTCAAACATCAACAATCTTCGTGCAGCGTTGCTTACTGCACCTTTATGTACTGTACGGTGAGTTCACACCAAAAAATTTGGAATTTCAGGGATACTGTCCACGTTAAAGGTTAATGTAAAAATGATCAGTGAGCCTCTAAAATATTGTTATCACCTTAATAAAAAAAACAGTACCTGTTGGGATATAACAAAAATCCCTGTCCAGCTGAACCACACTAACACATAGAGCCGGAAAATTGTGTTGTACTAAAGCAAATAAGCAAATCATCTTTAAAGTCAGTTCAGTTGAATCGATGTGATAACAATATGAGCGCTCATTCAAAGTGTTGGTGGCAAACAGTCGATAAAGGTTGCAGACACATAAAACCGGCTATTTTTACAGACTAGGCCAAGTTGGTGTTAATTTCAATATTAAAAACAATGCTTACAACTCTCTCGGATTACTAATTACCAATATCTGCTGACTTGTTGAAGCTGATAGAGAATTATTTAAGGATCATTTAATGTTTATTCTATTGGTAAAAACTTAGTGTTCCTGTCAATAAAAGTTACAGTAAACTTGATGATGTGCTAAGACCTTTACTGTACCTTCATTCATACACTAACACAACATGACTGTTGATAATTGTGTGAGACTGCAGGGGCTTCACCTGATGCAATGTGACCACATCAGTGGGGTGCAATTAGCTTGAGTTAGCTACAACAGCGTAGTGACTAGGGCGGTAATGTTTACTGTTGGCTGTCATTAATACACTACGGTAAATTACTTTGAATTAGACTCAATGGACCCCTGTTGGCCAGTTCTGTTGAAATACTGATTCACAGCCAAGCTGAACATATTCCAGCACTTAACCTTTGTAAACATCTCACTCACTCACTCACTTACTTTCTCTCTCTCAACACCAACACACACACACACACACACACACACACACACACACACACACACACACACACACACACACACCACACACACACACACACACACACACACACCACACACAGTTAATGAGGACATCACTAACACTTCTCACATTCTCACACAATGCTTACACTTTTCTGACAAGGCCGAGTGAGAGGGAAAATGATGTATTGAGCTGGTGGCTTGTCAACTATGTATTGTGTAGTGAGTCAAGTACCGCTGATAATACCCATTACACTTGACCTAATGGATTTGATTGCTGATTCAATTTGAGAACAAATTGAAAGACCCATTATAAGACCTAGGTTATCTCACCGAATTGTAACTGGTAAATGAAAGCAAACTTTTTAGTGTTTTTAATTTGTATTACTTTTAACGATAATAATTTGTTAATTTCTTGAAGGTTAAGGAGCATCTCATCCAAACCACTCCAAATGATCTGATCACTCTCTTTAAAACAGTTTAACTCTATTCTGCTTGTATGCTCCAGAGTTTTGCTGCCTCTTCATTGATTCTCTGTCGTCTTCGCCAATGCTGCCTGTCCTATTTTTAACAGAGATCCCAGAAAGATTTAGGTCTTAAGAATCTGAAAACAAGACAATCAATTCATCTGCCTGTCTGTTCAGCAACCATCACATTAAGCCTTTCAATTTCTTTTGTTGCCCAATTGCTAAATGATCTGCTCTTTCTGGCCTGTTGTGTACCATGATCCCTACATTTGTCGTCACTGACTTTGGAACCAAGAGGTGTTTGTGATGAAACCTGAGGCAGTGGAACGGCCCCCTTATGTCCTCAGATGAACACCTGCATCTCCTGGCAAACTCATTTGTTGCATAAATTATTCATACCACCCACCCTCCAGGAGAGCAGTGTACTACAGACTATTATACCTACAAAAATACAAACAAGACATTCAGCACAGTGCACTAATACTTCTGCACTAAAGTATAAAGACAAAATGTTCCCTCAAAAATTAGGGAAGATCGGGGCCTTGAAAAAAATTGTGCCAACGATTCTGATGTCCAAGATTTAAACTGGTAAAGGCAAGAGTCTCTTTTTTCCATGTGGACTGCATAGTCATGTTATTGTGTGTAGGAATGTGTGTGCAACTATTCATTGTGGTAAACAATCCCCAAAGGCATATACATACACCAACAAAAAACATACAAAGTAAAAAAAAGTGTGATAAATGTATGACATGTCAATATCAGAAGGACTTTGGATTGAGCCGTTAAGTTGTCCAAGCACAATTTCAGATGTGTGAGGACTAATGAACAAAAGTAGGAAGACATCAGGCGTAACAACGCTACACCTAATGTGTGCCAAAACGGCACACTTAACTGCAAAACATTCACATTTCTTTCCTCCAATCCCGCATCCTTTGCTTTACAGGATTGCAGAATGAATGCTAAAATATGAGTTGACACATCATGGACAAAACATGTGCAGTAGGTTGTATAGAAAACATTCAATGTATATGATCAAAACATGCTGTGCTTTCCTGTAGAAAACACCAACACTGTTGAAGGAACTGCCGACTACATTACAGTTCGCTGCTTTACAACCTAATCAGACTTTCTTAATCCCATCAGACTAAAGGGCTCAGTAATACTTAATGAGATAACTTGCAAACTCTTTCATCCCTATGTGTTTACTGATTGTATTCCTCGCTAATGTCTGCACATAATGCATGCATACTGTTTGTGTGTGTGTGTGGAGGTGGGGAGTCATTTTCATTCAATACTTCAGAGACCGAGAGACACTCAGAGATGCGTGAGTGGAATCTCAAAAGGCTGTCTGTGTCTACCTTCTCTCCGTCTCTCTCCCACTGACTCAACCTGCATCGGCCGTTGTCTGCTTTCTCCACCTCTCGGTCTCTCACAGGCACACTTTGCTTCATGCACATCTTTGCTCTATCCCATTTTTTTGTATTCTTGTACCACACCAAAGCAATTTTTTCTCTATCACACATCTGGAAGTAGACTTATAGACAAGAATAGGGCTGGTGATATTCTATAATTTCCTTGTTAACAAATCCCATTGTTCCTTCTCCTTGTCCAAAACTGGTAGATGCACACAAAATGGGCCACATGTCATGGGTGACATGTTCCCTCATTAGTGGCAATAAGATATTTATATAAAAATCCCCAAGAAATGTACTCTTGTTTGATTTGATATGATTTAAAAAAAGAGATCAATTGTGTTTTTTTTTCAAATATTTCTATCTCCAGCAGGAATGAGTGGGTTTGATCCAACAGACCATTATTTCATTGTCAATATTAAAGATGTTCTTTAATAATCGATTGATTGTTTGCTATATAAAAAAGCGTGGTGTGGAAGGGTTCCCACTGAGTCACAAGGCCACATGCAGTACAACAGGATCTACAACTGACACACCACACAGGAAGGAACTCCATCCCCCCTCCCTTTTTCCCACTCCCTCCATCCTCTCAAATGCCATTAGTCCACTTCCTGAACAAGGGAGGAGAAGGGATGGAAAGAAGAGATGCTACCAGTCTGCATGACTGACACACACACACACACACACACACACACAAAAGCAAAAAAAAGCTAAAAAACATTCACATACTTACATTAAAGGGTGAGAGCGGAAACACAATAAGAAGATTGATTTTTTTTTGCATTAGTTTGTGCCCAGAAAATAACTTTGTCTATTTGTCTAACTATTGCATATCTACAGTGCTTAGCATAAGTAAATAGACCAATGAAAAAGTTGACTAAAAAGAGGAATCAAAAAATCATCTTATGATCTTAATGACTTAATTAAAAAAAGAGGAAAAATCCAACCTTTAAAAACACATCTTTGTGAATGGCGTGATTTGCATTGAGAGATCATTTTATGGAATGTACCCCATGCCAATCTCTAGGTATGATGACGTGTATGTGATGATATGGGGCTACTTTAATTCCGAAGGCCAAGGGAACTTTATTCAGGATGCATTGTATCCTGGATCCATGAAATAACTGGCCTTTAATAATAAAAATCTGCCTGCCTCTATGGGAATTTAACATAGGGGTGTGTATACTTATGCCCCCTCTATTTTAAGTAAAAACACAAAGTTATTTACAATACATTATTAAAGGTTGGATTTTTTAATTTTTTTTAATTAAGGCATTAAGATAAATTTGCAAAAGATGAATTTTATATTCCTCTTTTTAGTAAACTTTAAGTGAATGGTTTTAACATAAAAAAAACTTTGGCAGCAAAGAAGTAGGGGAGGCGGATGAGATAGAAGTGTGTTTAGCAGCATAGAGATGAGAACGGGTGTGCTCTGCTTTTAACCATGTATTATTCACAGTCTCCTGTGGCGACCAGAGACAGACAACACGCTCCACTGTCCAATCCTCAGCCAAACTCACTTTTCAATTTCAAGGTAGATAGGCTTAAAATGGCCCTCTGGCATTCAAAGCTCCCTTTCCTAACCAAAACATGCCATATGTTACACCAATAAAACACAGCAGTGAATGGAAAAAAAGTGTTCCATCTGTACATTTCCTCCCAGATCTCTGCTGTTTAGAAACAATATCTGGCTGTGTGCAAGCTGCCAAGAAAAAACAATATTATGTGAGTGTGTCCAAGAATGTTAGTTGCATGTTAACATGGGACAAACCCAAGTTGCTTTGGCTGATAGGCCAATGTCATACAACTTAAGTCTTGTTTTTGACATTAGTCCTCTTTAGCATTGACAAACATGGACATTGTAGTTTATTTTGAGGCAATCCCACATAAACTTCCCCACTGCCATGATTATGCACTAGAGTGTTATATATACACAGTATATTTACTGTATATATAGTATATCCATGGCTAAAACTAGTCCCCAATAAATATTACTGCTGTTTGAGTACTATATTAACTACTATAATATAGGAACTATGGTTGGTAATTACTAATACTTACTTTTTAGTGCTAATACAAAAAAAATGTAAAATTTGTCAGCCATCTTTAAAGATTAAGGGCCCAATTTAAATTCACTTTTGCTATTTAAACGGCGGAAAAAAGGGTCCGTGCACAAGGTGCATGGTTCAGAAAGGTTGTACTCAGTGTCTTAATTAATCATCGGTGTGTTTTGTCATTGAATTTGTTGACAGCAATTCTCCTTATCCTCTAATTGCCGAGTTCTGGGAATGTGGCAACATTACCAAAAAGAGATAATATGGAGCAATAAAAAAAGACCCCAGTTGCAATAAACCAGGAATTTCCTTTAACAGGAAAGACAATCTGAGTTGGACAGAAATGGAGGAGGAAGAGGTCAACCTATTTCAACCTGTACAGCATCCTTGGCTCTTGATGTTCACCCTCTCCGTCCTTCCACATCTTTATAATCTTTATCACTTTCAGCAACACATTATCCCGCACTACAGAATTCCCTCCAGCACCCAGGCACTCTCAAGTGTAACATTACTGGTGATTACCAGGTAAAATGGCAGCACAACACTAATCTACTTGGTCTTACTGAGTGATTACAGGTAGGGTTATGTCAGCTGCACAGGGGGTGACAGTGAAACAACTGGCTGTGCTTCCTTATCACTAATGTCATTATTGACCCCTGTAGACATCTCTGAGGCTGCAAGGAGCTGTATAACATGTGAGGTGGAGCCGTGAGTTGATGCACTGTCAGATACACACACTGAGCTGAAAATGATAGTCACTTTGGCGCGGGGGAGCATCACTTCTCCCACCACTATCTCACTTGGTTCAGCGACATGGGGGAGATAAGGGAGATGGACTGAGCACAGAGGAGAGGAAAGGGTAGGGAGACACAGAAACAGATTTAAACGCCCCAGCTTGAGATGAAGAGGGGAAAATATTTCATGGTCTTTTCTATCTGGCAGAGCGATGCAAAGACAGAATCGATTCACCAAAATCCACAGATCGTGTGGTCCTTAACACTGAATGGATTCAATTAATTTCAAATATATCAAAGTGCAGTTGCAAGGACTGACGAGTGGGTTGGAATTAGAAATTTGGCAGAGTTGTTGATACAAAGACTCATCAATCCAAGCCACAGGGAGAAATGGTGAGAAGTCACTCTCTGTGTCTTACCTTGTAGTCCTTATAATGCTAGAGGGGCATGCACACGAGACAGCACAAGATAAGAATATGGGTGTCAACAGCAGAAAAAAGCACTGGGGCTATTTGGGGGTCAAAGAGTAATGTGCTGGTCTGAACATGTCAGCATTCTCGCTTTGCCCTCATGCTCTCCCTTCATAGTCCTGCCGCAACTTCCACAGCTCAATCTCTGGATCACAAATTATAATCCCCCCCCATACACACACACATGGTTGCTGCTGTGTAAACTTTGGCAATGTGCAAAAAATATGATCACTTTCCACCTGGTAATAAAATCCGCCTTCTAAGGCTGCATTCGACAGACCGATTGCATCACACCATTTAGGCAAGAAATGAACTGTGTAGATTTTGAGTGTAGGCAGTGTTATAAAAATTCATGGCAAATTGAAAATTTGCTCCAAATTTGCTTTGGAGTTGAGGAGCTCCCTAAACTAGCTTGACACCAGCTAGCTCTAGGGGATAGCTACATATCTGGCCGGCTAGTCTTGCTCAAAAAGCCCAGTGTGAGTGGACAGTAGCTCTCTCCAGATCTTGGAAACAAGAGATGTTCACATGTACATGAAGGTTTATTATTTATTTCCCTTTCTCTTTAAGACACTTGACCAAATGGTAAAATAAAACGAATAACTTCTGGCACCATTTGGTGCTGTAGTTAACATTTTGATCAAGGTGTCAAGGTTTCTAGGCAACTGGAGCGATGCTTCAGCACAAACCGGAAATGCTCTGTAGATTTACCGCCTCATTTCAGAGACTGCTCAGTTCGGCCTTGGTGGGCTTCGAAGGCTGCATCTCCTGCATTGGAACATGGCTCTCGGAGATCCGACAACTCAGGCTACATTTTTTTTTTTTGGGTGATCTGGGCCACATCTACAAATCTTGCCACATTTTTATAGCAGTGTGTACGTGCATGTGTCAACTGTGAGCGGAACAACATACTAATTGAAGCATTTGATATATGTCACACAAACCACTGAGAATGAATTGTGTTTTGTTGCATTTTATTGTCGGTAATGTGTCGGTGGTTTTGCTTCGATGCTGCCTGCTATTATATCTCTGGCTGTCTGAAGCTCTGTGCCCCACAGTTACCAGGAAAAGGCAGTTACATTAACCGTCCCCCAAATTCACCTATCTATAGGATATTACTACAGACATTTCTGCTCTCAACACAACGTTTGCTGTTGCTACATACGTAGCAGTCTCACATTCCCAGACCTGTCTCCACAGTGCTGTGTCAGCACTGAGCAACTATTTAGAAATCGACAAGGTGGTCAAGGTAGCAGCTGTTGAACGTTAAAGCTTTTTATTTCCTATAAATTCTTCACAATAAAAGTCCCCCGCAGATTTTTTTTTTGTGAAGCAGCAAAATGTCAGAAAATGTAGTGTCTTCATTAGCATGTTTCCAATGTATGATTTATGTTGAGAGTAACAATTCTCTCTCTCTCACTCTCACTCTCAAACCACCCACACACACACACACACACACACACACACACACACACACACACACACACACACACACACACACACACACACACACACACACAACACACACACACACACACACACACACACACACACACGATCGGATCACCCACATTGGCTTTGTACTACCAGGTGGAAATGAGGCCTTGACTAATTTCATCCCAGTCTCTTAAAAATTTGAGAAAATATTAACTTTGACTCAAGTTTGAATTTCACAGAAACATTCTTGAAGTCTTTAGGTAAAGTTGCATGTGTGAAAGCTCATTTAGCACTATAATCACCTTTCCAATATTTACCTTTCCTCATGTGTTGCAGACACACAACACATACTCTTGACTAAGCCCCTTATTTTCTTAATCAATAATAATAACTGCAGTCAAACTGGAAACAACTCTTCCATAGCCCAGAGCTCTGTAAGAGCTTGTTCTCATTCTTGCAACTTCTTGACTTCCCCTGCCCCCAGTTAACCTCTCCCCGCCACTCTGCGCCATGCCCTCGTCTTTGCCCTGCCTGCTGCAGAGCAGCAAGGCGTGCATATGTCGACATCACATTAACACTCCACCTCGTTCATGTCCAAACATGCATGTGACATGACTCAGCGCAACACGCCGGTGGAAAACACACTCCTCTGAGACCAGGGGGGTTTGAAAGAGGAAGGAAGATGATAGAGAACAGGGACATAAATAGAAGAAGGGATGAAGAACAGAAAAAAACAGCTGATGAGCTGATGAGAGAGGATGAAGCAGTGTAGAGAGTGAGAGGGACAACCAAGGGAAGGGAAAAATGGGAGAAACAGTGCGAGTGATTGTAATGTTTTCCTAAAGAAATGCAGAGAAGTAGCATATCTCTAGGCATACATTTGAAACTTCCCTTGTTTTGTTTTACTTAATGTTGGGAGATCATGACGACCATTTCCATCTCTGCTCAACCTATGGAAATACCCGTTCTTTTTCTCCCTTTACTCCCTCTACACTTGGCTCACTCTTCATTGCCATGGCAATGATGTTACAGTGAGTCACTTCCACATCTCCCTCCTCCTCAACACCGCCAAGAAGGAACATGGGAACATGTGAGAGAGCAACAGAGAGACATAGACAGAGATAGAGTGGGAGAGACAGACGAGGAGAAAGGGCTCTGTTTCCCTGGAAACAGACTGGGGGTCTCCCCAACCCCCATTGGTTCTCAACTGGTTGCTTGTTACCCACAATGCTTGGAGCCAACAGAGTCTCTGTTTCTAGGTTGTCTGTGTCCTCTCTGTTTTGCTTTTCTCTTCATATGCATGCGCACACAAAACACACATGTTCAGTTCAAAATTCAAGTATTTTATACCACTGAATTAAGTGTTCATTTTTTTTAGATTAGTTTTATGCTCATTCATTATCAGATGATAAAACATCAGTCCAAAACAGGATCTTACCTTATTTTGTTTTGTAATTATTGCAGTTAGGAATGACTGAATGTGCAACTGCAAATGTGTTGGTGTTTATAGCACTTTTTGAAATATTTTAAGATAAAATACAATGCCTGCAGGTAGAAACTGGAATAGTTTTAGGAGCCAACAAATAATCAGTTTATAATTCCTTCCAGTAAGAGGCAAAATCATCTTTAAAAGGTTGCATGCAACTGGTGGTAATTGAAACAATATGCAACAAAGGCTTGTAAAAACAAGTTATAGATGCTTCCGCTTAGAGGAGTTTAGCTGAAATTTGAATTGATAGAGCTTGTTGGGAGGCAGCTTTGCCTGAGAAGACGAGGGAACAAAAGTCCCAGAGTCAATAACGTAGCTGCGAGGAAGTTAGATTGTTGCGGTGGAATATTGATTTTATTAGATGTGGGCTTCTAAGAGTAGCTCTGAGCAGGATAATTGTATGTAGGAGGGAGCAGTGATTTAAAGCATTCAAAAATGCTTTCAAATTGACCAGTTTTGTGAATGAGTTTTGAGACAGAAAACAAGTTGATTGGACCGGGTGAATCAGAAGTAAAAACAGGTTTTATGTTTAGAAACAAAGCTTGTACCAAGGAGCAAAAACATGGTGATGGTCAAGTGTGTGTGTTTGAGTGTCCTTCTGTTTAATGAAACGGCAAACATTCATACTGTACAGTACGCATTTGTCATTGCAGACAGGAGCTGTTTTTTCAGTTAAGCCCCAGGGTCACTGGACCATCCTCTCCCTCTGTCAGACACAGACAGCGCAGTACAATATGTATGCACTTATTTTTCCAGAGTGCATCATGATGCAGATGAATAAAACAATCCTGCATTACTACATATTTACAAACAGTATGTATCCTTTAGCTGTACAATCAAGTCAGAATACGTGTGCTGCTGTTAAATTGAGTGGTGTGAATACATTTCCATGCATGAGTGAGAGAGTTATGAATGTTAAATCTGGCAGTGTGAGAAGGAGCATCTTTATCAAAGGGGGTTGCTGTTGCCGCTGCTTCTTCTTCTCCTCTAACTGACGGGTGCCTGCTATCTCCCACAGCAATGCCACACAATACCAGGCTCTCCTCGCCTTAAATACTCGCTTGTACACTAACACGGCTGCCAATCTAAAGTTTCTATAGCAGTTTTACCTATTTAGTTTTGTTTATATAAGTAGCAAAAAACACAGTAGTTCCAAACTTGGCATTGTCCCCCCTCCTCCCTTCTCAAATGTTTCCCTTGATATTTTTGTATTACTTTTTTTTTTCTGAAATTGTGGACACATATACACCTTCATCCCTCTAAAAATAAAACTGCCCACAATTTAGGCCCACACTATGGCCCTGACATGTCAAAAGAGAGCTCAAATGACATGTTGATCAATCATTAGTTTATTGACAGAAAATGAATCCACAACTTTTTGGATAATGGACATTCATTTTTCCAGAAGAAATGCAAATCATTTCTTTGTTTCAGCTTCTTTGTTGTAATTCCTAGCAAAGTGATTTTTTTTGGTGGGTTTTTTGGGGGGGGGGCAGTTTAGACTAGTCAGACCAAACAACATTTTAACACAGTTTTGAAATTGAATGCTCATCTTTTCCTGTCACCCTGTGAGGCTGCATGCCCGGCTGATGTGTTGCCTGGTTATATTTGCCTACTTGTCTGCTTGTTGACTGAATAGCATAACATTCCCTTGTTTTTTGGTGGGGGCGGGTCTCTGTGGGCATCCATCACACATTAACACTGATGTAAACATGTAAAGCTAACAGCTCAATCAGTGGGATAATGGTAATTGTACATGAAGACCATAAAAAAGACTCATTACAACCTGGAAATTTCAGTTCACAGCATATTTTCATTAATCATCTTTATGCAATTACCCTTGGTTCTTATGGGAGGACTCATTTCTCAACAACTTGCTTCAGTTAATCAGCACATTCTAATCTGAGGGCTGCACAGCACAACCAGTACAAATGTCGGACACTGATAATCTCCTGAAATCAGAAGTGAGATATCTTTCTGTTCTCCCAAACTCACATACTTTTTCTAAATCCTCAGCCCTTCTACCACCAGTCTGCTGCTCTAACCTCTAATCGCTCTTTTCCAGAGCTTGCAAGAATAATCCACTGAGGTAAATTTGAACATGTATAGTGCAACTGTAGAAAACTGTGCAAACCTAAAGTGCCACGAGCAAATACACAAGAACGCACATATGCACTTAACACAATGTGTATGTATGTGGAGACGTTTGTATCGACCTTGTTTCAGTACTGTAAATATTTAAAGGGTCTAAATGTCTTACTGTAGAAAAAAAATGTAGCTAATACATTCAATAGTCTTTACACAGGTCTTACAAGCAATGTGATGCTGGCTCGATTCTTTCTAGTTCCTCTTTAATTTGCCCACATTTTGTTAAAGATCACAGAAATTAGTTGAGACAAAAGTTTGAGAAACCACTCATTCCCAAACACATTATTATTATGTCTCTCCATTTAGGAACTATCATGATCCATTGCAATAAATCTGCATTATAAAGTGACAGCTGTTAACTTTTAAACCCAAAAGACTATCCGAAAGCAAAAGACAGAAGCCTGAAATGACCCGCATGGATTGTCTCTAATAAGGCAATTTCCTGGCCAAGCATAAGCATTTAAAAATAACTTGTTTTTATGACTTCATGGCCCCTCACAAATGGAAACTGCTCATTTAGTATCAAGAACACAATTTACAAAGCACTTAACAGAACTGTAAACGGCCTTTCTGAAGCCTGAAAAGCCTCGTCTGAGAATGGAAATCAATAGCATTGCATCTCTCCTCACTTTGTTCATCAGTCTTTTCTTTCTTTCCCTTTTAACATTAGATTACTGGATTACGGTCCTAGAAGACCTTCCTCACACACTGAAATCTGGTGATATGATTGACACATACAGTACACAACCGCATGCAAAACTTCATGAATATGTAACCAGACGGAACAGAAACACACTGTTAAGACGGTTTCTTTAAATTAGATTTACTCAACGTCAATTGTATCTACAGTAGTTCAAACTGGGATAATTGTCCAAATCAAAACTAAAGCCTTGTCACAATCCCATCAATTATCAAAGGGAAGGGACCCAAAGATGATTTGAATGAGCTACATATCCACAGCATTAATAAGGACTTCACTCAGAAATTATCTGAAAATAATTACCATCAAATGTCTGATTAAAATCTCCATCAGTCTCAAATTCAGGAGACTGAAAGAGAGACACCAGCATCGAATTAAGGCGTGCAACGTTTTCCAACGACTGCCACCGTGGTTGTCCCCTCATTGTGTTTTAATTGAGAGGCAGATATGTGGGTAGTAGTACCTCTGATTGGATCGGAGACGCAGCGCAGCATTGGAACAGTTGATTGAAGTGACCTTGCTCTAATTACGATTAGTTAGTAATTATAATTCTTTGATTACACCCATGCAGGAAATGTAAGAATAAGATGTTGCTGGTGGCCTTTACTAATGACGTTAAGATTCTAAATGATGCCTGAATTGAATTTATTCTGATCAGATGAGAAGAAACAACAAGATTCTCTTGTTGCCATTTCGAGTACAATTGAATCAAATCACTGTTAACGTGTTTTTGGTGTTAAAAAGAGATTAATGAATCCATTTAAAGCAGAAGTGTTGGACACTTTGTGTCCTCTTTTTGACTCATTCTCATCCCTCTATCCATTTCCACAGTCCCCTGTTTTTCTCCCTCTCCCAGGGCTGAGGTCATGCTGCCCTCCAGCTCCCTTCCTCGCCACCAGGATGACATCATCACATAGCTGCCTCGTCCTTGGAGTGCCTATTCATCACCCTGATCATCATTGCCGGCATCAGCAGCATCACCTGCGTATGCGCACACATTTACACAAGCACATACACCTACTGTGAGAAGATAAAAGAGAAGAGAGCCTCTATTGGTTCTGCAGGATTGCAAGACTCAAGGAAATAGGGAGAGATCCACGGAGAGGGAGAGGGAGAGAGAGAGAGAGAGAGAGAGAGAAGAGAGAGAGAGAGAGAGAGAGAGAGAGAGAGAGAGAGGAGGGACAATCCTGCTGGGGTAGGCAGAAACCCCTGACCTGTGCACTTCCAACAATACATTTCAACAAACCACAGCACAGACAATTGTGATGAGTCAGACTTAGTGGGAAAACAACAACATAAAAAGCAGATGAGAAAAGACCCCTCCACACCTCCTGTCCTCCTCCACATGGCAACTTCCCACGAGGAGGGCAGCACTTCCTCTCTTCTAGTCACCCGCTAATCTAAAACTTCAAGAGCTCTGGCACTGCTCACTGTATTCCGGTTACTGGATGGTGCATGACTGAATAAACCAATGCCTTGATGTGCGCGAATTACAGAAGTGAAGTGGAGCCACACAAAAACACAGCAATAAACAATGTTTCCAACACACTGTCTGCCTGCCCAGTCTGCTCTTCAGTATAATGTGCTCACAGTACTTTAGCCTGATATGTGTGCGTGCAGCCTTTAATAGATGCTGTGCTCTGGTAGAATATAACTAGCAGGTACTACAAACCTTAAGCAATTCTCTTCATTTCTTTATCACACAAGCATTCAATTAAAAACCCGTTCTCACTCCCAAATCATAAAGTATTGACGTTTGGACAGTGGCTGTCAGCATCTAAAGGGACGAAAAAGGTGCCCTTTGTTTGTATAACGTACTGGGGAGAGCAGCAGCTACATGGGGTTTAGCGAGTAGTATGTAAGGAAGAAATTCCACGCATGGAGGTTGGTCGGATGGGTGGATGGGTCAAACACTTTCACCCAAGGAGACCGGGGTTCCTCTCCCGCGTGGCACTTTTACTGAAGTCGCTTCCTTCTTTAACCTAACCGCGTGTCAGGTAAACGTAAGCCCATCCACTACCTTTTCCTTAAAATAACAGCATCAAAAGGGACGCCAATAGTCCCGACCAAGCGCATTAAGATAAGACGCAAAAGGAGAGGCACCTGACCAGGCGTCCGTATTTTTGAGATGGGAGTGAGAATGTGTTGCAATTAAACACCCTTTCAGATAAAAGATTCAGAACTAGATTTAACCATTTCACAAGGTTGTAAAGACAAGTTGCAGCCATATGATAACCAAACAGTGTTAAGTATGTTGTTCTGGGGATAGATGTGAGAAACCGATGAAGGTTGGTGAATCCACACTCTCAACCTTAAGGCCTAAAAGTGCACCAAAAAGTTCCCCTCAGGTTTAAATCCTTAGCCTCAGTATTTTTGGTATCAATGTTTTGGTTATCATAATGACAAAAAAAATAGCTAGAGGCAAACCATTGTTGACATTGACATCATCCATATTGCTCTTTGGATGATTTACAGTAGTGAGCCAAATTATTTTAGAGAGTGTGTGTGGTAAGAAAAACACTAGGAAGTAGGAAATGGAGACACTTGAGCGAGGTGTTTTCTGCATTGCTTTGAGGAGAATTGGTCAGTCTTGTCATTGTAGCATTTTAAAACACATCAATTGATCAGTATTAATATTATGGCGATACAAAGCGTTATGTCATTATGTAATACATACTTGTTTGAATATGTACAAATATATAACTATGAAAATGTGAAATATCTGTAATGCAATATTTTTTAGACCCTGATATTATTTTATCCTGCCTTTTGAAGGTTGTGGCAGGTAATCTTTAACTCATTTCATATCATCAACAGCTTTAATTTCAGTCCGCAAAGTCTTATTTTATTTCACAATGCCATTTTCCCCAAAGAACATCTTAGTTCATACTGCTTCTCATTCTCACAGTACTCAATCAAGACAAACAAGGCAGAGCCAGTTATGTAACTTCCCTCGTCATACCAAAGCAACAGCCAAACTTAAAAACGACGAGCAAAAACTTCATAATAATGGGTTGAGTCCTGAAAATGTTTCCTAATATTTAACATTTTGGGTTTCGATATAATCTGTATCTCCCTGCATAGATTCCTGCGTTAATCGGAGAGTGCCATTAAGCCAGAAAGGGCAAGGAAAGCTACATTGGTGCAGACTCACATAGTCATGGAAGGCCTTGGCCTCACTGGAGTGTTCACATGTGTCTCTTCTCTCTGGAGCCGCACAGTACAGGTCCCAGAAAACACTGCAACACACAGAGAGGCAGCCAGAGAGAAGCATGATGACAAAACAGAAACATTAAAGCTTGCCAGATAAAAATGAAAGTCCATTTTAAATGTCAGGGGAATCCAGCATTCAGGCAATAAGTGCAATATTATTATTGTCATTGGAAAGGACAACTTTTGGCAACTGCGTTACAATTTGCACACAGAAACCTGAGGAAGAGCTTTTGGGGACAATTAATGAGATGAAGATAAATTAAAACGGAAGAAGAAGGAGGGAGAATGATTATTTTAATTAATATTGTCAGTGATGGAAATGAAGAAAAACAGCATGAAGAGGAATGTAACTTGAATCATTAGACATAAAAACACTCACCACCACCATGAGTGGAGGAACCCCGGAGGTTCTCCTAATGTGATGTTCTTCTCCCATCGGATCTAGAAGGACAGACAGACAGAGAAAATTAGATGCTTCTGAAACTTATTAAAGGTCCCATAACATGGTGCTCTTTGGATGCTTTTATATAGACCTTAGTGGTCCCCTAATACCATATCTGCATTCTCTTTCCCAAAATTCAGCCTTGGCGCAGAATTACAGCAATTAGAGCCAGTCCCACAATGAGCTTTTCTTAGTAGGTGCCATCTCTGAGTCTGTAGCTTTTTTTGGAGGGGGGGGGGGAGGCTGGGGGTGTGGCCTTGACCAACTGCCACTTTGCTCATTTGAAAGCCATGATGTCTCGCTCTCATGGGTGGGCCAAATTCTCTGGGGGGGCAAAGAAGAGAAAGGGGAGGAAACGTTGCCCCTTATGATCGGCCCATCTGAGCTTTCATTTTCTCAAAGGCAGAGCAGGATACCCAGGGCTCGGGATCATAGGCAGGCTGGGGGAACTCATATTAATGTTAAAAAACCTCATAAGGTGACATTTTCATGCCATGGGACCTTTAAGTATTAAAACATGCCTGATATCTGAATTATCTGCTTTGCAAGGCTGAAGAGGGTGCAAGGGAATTCTTATAATACATGCCATTATGTAATTATATTATGATTCTCATGCCATGGAATCTTAAGTAGATAAGTGAGTCTATGTGTGCCTGAAAGCCTGTATATTCACAAGTATGCAAGTGTGTGTGTAAATGTGTGTGTGTGTGTGTTTCTGCATCAGTTGACATTGCATTGTCTGCGAGCATAAATCATTCCTACTGTCTCATTCACTCTTTGCTTCTTTCTGACTTCCCTTATAACTGCCCTATATCCTGTATTCACTCCTCCATTCCCTTCTTCCTGATGTGTCCATGTCAAGACAAACTTGTTTATAGTCATTCTGAATGGCCACACTCAATAGTGGGGAAAAAGCCAGCCAGGCATAACAGTGCATACTCGCGGACAATCTTTTCTTATCAAAAAGTGACAGAACTAATAGGGTGGAGGATACAAAAGGTTAACTGACAAGATAAAAATTTGCCTGCATGCGGCAATTGTCACATCAGCCAGCCAGAATGACAATTGGATAGAAATGAGAAGCAAGTTTTGTCAACCAGACACTCAAAGCAAACAAACAAATAAACCAGGAAACAATGTCTTCTGTCACTATTACAGTTAAATAAGTATTCCAAAATAAGGTTATGCATATAAATGTGCTTATTGTCTGAAGTCAAGGACCCACTGCTTCAAAAATTAAAATCAATTTTGAGTGGTAAATCTACCACCAAAATCATTGTGAACTGCATAATGACCTGTGCAAGAACAGAAAGATTGACAGGTGTAGCAGTAACTAGGAGGCGGGACTTAGAAAATGGTCAATTCCAACGCTGAGTATTAATAAAAGGTGCGGCTTATGAAGACACCATCTGACAAACACTTCTGTTGAATCATTTTGACACCTTAACACCTTGGTCAAAGTCAGTGAGTGACATGAGCACTGACATCACCCACAGTAGGAATGATTTATGCTCGCAGACAGTGCAATGTCAACTGATGCAGAAACACACACACACACACACACACACACACACCACACACACACACACACACACACACACACACACACACACACACACACACACACACACACACACACACACACACACACACACACACACACACACACACACACACACACACACACACACAGTCTGGCTTCTCCTAGCAAACTCTGACGCTATTGTTTAGTCTGCCTCTCCTCTCTATAAACAGACTTACATCACTCTGACTTTTAAAGTGATCTCACAATCGTTTAATTCCTTCCATTGAAATGTTTCATGCGGGTAAAAGAATGAGAACATTGTACCACCTGCTCTACTAGCAGAGTGTGCAAGCTCTAAAATAACAGGAACAACTGAATCACTGTCAATCTGACCGTCCGGACCTCAGCTGCAGATCAGACACGGTTTAGAAGGAAAGCTTTGCTTTGAAGTCCAGGAACTGCCTCTCTTTGTTTATCCCACATGCTTTCAATCTAAGTTAGCAGTTCTAGTAAAGACATTGGGTAACTTGAAACATTATAGGCAGCCAGCAGTTTCCATATAAACCATGAGAAATAACAATTTACCTTCTCATAGTTGCTCAAATGGTACAAAAGATGTAGAATAGGCATGACACCCCTCATTTCTCACATCAAGTTGACTGTAGCTCAGACCAAACAGATTGCAGACATTTCGGGTCATGACACTTTTTAGCATGTTCTTTAAACTTAACTTAAAACTGTAAACAGATGAGGATGATAAAAAGTGTGCTTTAAAGATGGTTTTACTCCACCCAACTACTCTTAAAAGAGCTACTTCATGGGATGATGTTTACCCTGTTTGCTGATGCATGCACGCCCATGTGTATTGTAGAAAAGTGGCTGTGTTTATACTTGTTGCAGTCTTAGTTAATGCTTTCCCAAACTTATATGTGACATTGCCTATCCCTCTCATCCGGCACATCTGCCAAAGAAAGAGCAAGTGATATGGCAGAGAGGAAACGGTGTCAGGGAGATTGGTGTAAACACACACACACCACACACACACACACACCACACACACACACACACACACACACACACACACACACACACACACACACACACACACACACACACACACACACACACACACACACACACACACACAGTCAGACTGATGAGAATTGGTGCCAGCTGATGATGTACACTTTTCCATCCCCCTCTCTTTGTTCTGCTCTTTCTCTGATGTATAACCAGCCTCTGTCTCCTACGTTGTAATTTACCGTCATTTACAGCGAAGCACCAGAATCAGCTGACCTCATTTCCACCCTGTCACCTATTAACCTCTGCAGAATTATTGGGAGTACAAGCTCGCTTCTCAAAATAAGAGCGGAGAGATCCTCAAAGAGAAAGTGGAGGAATCAGAGGGGACGACAATGACATAGAAAGAGATTGACCGAGATGGAGCTGCTGAGCGGATCAGTGAAGGATGTCAGTCGCAGACGGCATCTCCAAACTGAGCATCGTAACTCTCCTTGTGCTCCAGCTCCAGTCCCACTAAATGCAACGCTGACGTTAACTAACTAATATGTTGGCTCAGCACTGTAAAGCCAGACTAATTCAATTAGCTGCAACACTCACTGGGTCAGAACACCTTTTAGAGTGGACACATAAAGTACATGGGCTGCACTCTCAGACACAAGCACACACAAATACATGCAGCATCTTTGTGACTTACCTCTGAGAGAAAGGTCTGTGCTGACTTCTGTGCTCCTACATGCAGCAGGTACTCATACACATACAGAGCTAACCTGCACGTACAGATAAAGAACACAGAAGGAGGGAAATTGGTCAGTTTGTACATTGAGCTCTAGGTGAGATAAAAATGGTTATAAATCTGAGAAATTTCACCAATATGAAGAGTGAACACAAACAGATGTTCAGTAAGAGCGAGACAGTTAAGAAAAAAAATCTAAGCATTTGAAAACCCCCAAACATTCACCTTACGTATCCTAAGTTTAAGCATTTATGAGTTTCAAGTTCTAACTTTGGGGCCAGAAAACCACTGCTTTAGGACCTAAGGAAATTATACCACTCCTCATTTAAGATAAATCCCTATTTAAGAGGGAGTTTTTCCCCGGCTTGATAAATATGAAGGAGCCAACTCATGGATACGACTTGCCAAGTGACTCCTAGATATGCAGTGATTTTTGAGGGCGTCACAGTTCGTTACAAATCTCATGAGAAACAGAAAGACACACTCCAGCTTAGGAGCACTAATCATCTCCCGAATCCAGGGCAACCTTTTAAGAAATTTGAAATTCACCCGGCATTATGCTAAAGTTAAAACCCACCTTAAACATATGGTGGTATGATAAGTGATAAGAGTACCCTTGGTGGGACTGCACTGTAAAACATCTCACCCTTGTGCTTCGGGGTCTTCACAGACTTCCTTCCATGGCTTTGATTGCAGTAAGAATTAATTACAGGCTTGATTTGTTAATCAATTCTCCTCCCAGTGTGTCTGTGCTGGTAACAGCAACTTAGAGAAGAAGGGGGGTGATGATCTACTGGGTCAATAAATACAAGATAAACATTGATCCGCAGGAGATCAATAGCAGATCACACTGAGTCCTAACAGCACCCTGTAGATTTGGACAGGAGTCTGGTGTAACAACATACAGTCACTGTGCATGGATAATGAGATGTTTGTAATGAAGGGGGCAATGAGCAGGTACATTTGTGCCTGATGCTCACATTTCCCCGAAAATCAATATTAACTAGGTTAGGGGCAGATTAGTGTGATTCATAAGTGATGTAATGTTCCTGAGATGTATTGTATATCTATTGAGCCATATTAGAAAATACACGCTCAGTTAGAAGTTGGTGAGCTGAGATAAAACAGGACCTCAAGTGTGCTAACTAAGCGAATTGTTGGTAATATTCGGTTGTAAAGGGCTTCACTCCTGATTATTTTCATTATCTGCCAATCAGTTAGTTGATTTGTCATCGTCTATAAAATGGCAGAAAACTGTTGATATAAGTGACAGGGTGACATTTCTAGTTGTGTCAAACCAACAGTCAAAAAACAAAGATATAAAGTAATTATATATTATTATATATGACAAAGAAAAGAATCAAATTCTCACATTTGAGAAGCGGACATGTTGGACATGTATGCATTAACAATGACTTCGATTATTTGTTGATTAAAATCAAAATAGTGGCAGCAAAATAGTTCTTATGGAATTGATTACTTTGACAAATCATTTTAGCTATCCAATATACAGAAAACTGAAGCATGAAGCATGACAGCACAAGCTTCGACCTGAAACCTAGTGTGTTGGTGAGTGTTTGTGCATACTGTATGTGTATAATTATGTACTGTCATGGGTTGAAGATGTCCTCATACCTCCACTGAAAAGGTGCTACCAGGCGGCTGTAGCCGATCCCCACTACTCCTATACTGAGGTAAAAATAAACTCCCCAGACAGCCTTGTCTGCCTGTCTGAAGATGATGGACTGCACACCTTTCTGCTCTGCACACAGGTACTCTGCCTCGACCCCTCCTCCTCCCCCATCCCCTCCTCCGTTTCCATCGCTCTTCTTCCTCACTTTTTAGGCTCTCCTCCTCTGTTTCTGTTCCTTTTCTGTCTTGATGGCGCTGCGTTCATTTTGCACTCTTTTTGGTAAGAGGCCATGCTTGTTTGATGATGAAAGGACGAAGGGAAGCGGCATAAAGCTCTTTCTCACTATCCTCCCCTCCCTCTTGCCATCCCATCCTCTCTCTCTCTCTCTCCATTCCCCCCGTGGCCTGGCAGTAATGTTTAACCAAAGAGATAGAGACAGAACGTTTCACAGGGACGAGGTTAACAGAACAGTGAGAGGCTTGACACAACTCTTGACACCTCGACAACAGAGCATGAATAAAATTTGCAGCCTTTTTTTCCAAGGCACTGTACAACTCTGAACATTTCTAGTCAAAAACTCATCCAGTCGCTTTTGTTCTGCATTGTTTTCCTGTCAACCTGTCTAAATCTGTCACTTTTGCCTGTGAACCCGAGCATCAGCTACAGCAGCATCAGGACATAACTACGTATTTATTAATAGTGAAAGATCTCATGTATCTGCAATGAATACATTCAGAGCAATGGATGTACTGCATGATGAGTTCATTGTGTCGGTGGTAATAAAGAAAGAAATGAAAGCTTATCCTTAGCTTGCATTGGCCTGTGTCCAGTCAGCTGTCCATTACCTCATACAAACATAGCTTCGCTCAGTAGCTGAAAGGTTTGACTTGATTGATTTCACAGGATCTGTAAGATGTGACCTTTGGCCTGATACAGAGAAAGGGTCGAAGGAAGTGAGGAAACCCAGTAAAGGTAGAAGCATCAGGAGTAAAGGTTATTTAATGAAATAAAGAAACACATTACAGCGTAGCAAAGGTAAGCAGGTTCATTTAGTTTTGTAGAAAGATAAATGGAAAGGAAAAAAAATGAACAAGCTAATTCATTCAATGCTCCTGACCTTAAACAGAACGGTTTAAATGCACTGGCGCTTGCAAATATACATACATAAATCAGACTTTAACCACTCCTCTCCTTCCTATCTCTTATTTATTTAACACACACCAACAGAAGGCAGAGCTGAAACACGACTGATAAGCAGACAGCAAAGCAGCAGAAGAAGGCACGTTGTTAGCATTCAATAGGGCCTATCTATTGAACTTTAACTCAAACTACTAATTTCCTCAAAGACGAGTGATAGGCTTTGAAAACACAAAAAACCCTCACACTGCTCTCTCATTGTTCACTTACCACTTGTTCAGCTGAATTGGAATTCGACTGACTGACAGTCAAAATACCAAGCACAGATAAGGTTTGAGGATTAGAGCACGGGGGACTGTTCAAGGTTAAGAATCCTCTAAATTTGACATAATAAAGTGAAAGCATTACAAAGACTCTTGTGTCATTAAATAAACTGTCACTTTAAATAATCTGTGCATTAGGATTTGTGGTAAAAGTGCTCAAACGGAGGCAGCCAATGCATTTCTAATGGTTTCTGACTCGATATTGGTCTCTTCACATTAAAGCTCTTTTGCTGTTTGCCCTTGCTGTTGGACACACACCAGAAAATTGAAGACATTTTTTATTTCCAACCTGTCTGCCCTGGCAATTTGTGTTGTAAATAAGAACCACTTTATAATAATCACAACTGCAACCAGGATGATTGAAAAGATCACATGCCTCCCACTTCCTCTCTCCATGTGCCTGTGTGTGTGTGTGTGTGTGTGTGTGTGTGTGTGTGTGTGTGTGTGTGTGTGTGTGTGTGTGTGTTGTGTGTGGTGAGAAGTAGGCCTGCACAATTAATCGTTATAAAATCGCGGCCTTGAGTCACCATGTTACCAACTTAATTTTTAAATAATTTCTATTTTTTTAGAATTTTTTTTAAAGACTTCAATTCTCATTTAATTTTTACGAGCTGAACGCATCACAAATGCTTCTACTTTCTTCTGTGAGTTTTAAACATAGACTGTATAAAACAGGTTTTAAAATGCTCCCGAGCACTGCAATGCTCTCCATTCTCTTCACTGAAGCCTCTATGTTTACAGGCTTGTGGTGATCAGCAATGTGCTATAGGTGCCAAAAAAAAAAAAAAAATCAATGTTTGGTACAAGCAATTTATTTTGTTTTGTCATGGTTCATGTGTGCAATAAACATTACACTTTGTGAGAAAAAATTGTGGCAGAAAATCGTGATACAATTCTAAGCTAAAAGATTCATATTTTTCCCTGAATAATGCAGGCCTAGTGTGAGGTAGTTGT
The DNA here is from genome assembly GCF_008692095.1 of Etheostoma spectabile. Taxonomy (NCBI): domain Eukaryota; kingdom Metazoa; phylum Chordata; class Actinopteri; order Perciformes; family Percidae; genus Etheostoma; species Etheostoma spectabile. The sequence continues at coordinate 9,399,387 of NC_045737.1, forward strand.
AGTGAGTGGGTACAAGTGGAGAAGGTGGGGCAGATGGGGTGGACTTCAAGATTCGCACCTGACCCTTTTCTCCTTCAGATTTGAGTGGTTTTGTCTTCCGTGAGTCATATCTAATTATATTCATATTTGCAACTGAACCCATCCTGACTGCTCCTGTGAATCAGCAAAAGACCAGACAGCCTGCAAGCTTCAACAGTTAGACCCCAAGCTTAGCTTACTGAAGGCAGCAGGCGGAAACAGCGACACAGCGTCAATGTTGCTTTGTTACTGAGAGGAAGCAGGGAGACAACGGTAGCTTGGGGCTCCACCACAACCTCAGCTTAAGGCAAAGGCATGAACTGATTTTCCAAGATCAGCATTTAGGAGGGACCAGTAGATCACTGCTAATCAATTTACTGCCATCGCGATCAAAGACAGGCAGAGCTTCAAATTACAACAGACAATATGTTTCACTGATTGGATTTGCCTGTTATAGATTAGCTCCAGATTATTTCACCCTTGTTAAAGATGAAATGGAAAAGTGATTATACTGCTGATCTGAATCGACATGTTAATTGACATATTTACAAGATTTGCTACCATGCTGTCATAGTCTAATAACACATATTTGAAAAGCAATACAATCCCAAATACATTCTTGCCTGTAAACATGTTCTTTCAGTGAAGCACAAGTCCAAAATAAAACAGTAATAACTTGCTCCCACAGTACTCAAATTGTAGAAAACATTTATACTGTATTGTTGGTAGTCTCGCATTGCCAGAGCGTCCTCCACAGCACTGCGGAGGAAGGCTAGTCTACACAACAATATATGACAGGAGAAAAACGTGCTTGGGTTTATTGGTATGTCTTTAAACCAATCCCAATAGTCCTTGGGCGGCGCCAGGCGCCGGACACACAAATGGCGCCTCTGCAAAGTAGCCTCGGGAAGGAACTTGTTTGGGTGGAGTATTTTACTAAAAAAAAAGGATAAACATAATTGGATTATCTGTTCTAGCTCGGCCTGTTGTTATCTGCTACAAAGTAGAACCACAAGGGAGACAGTAGCATCTCACCCTCTTTAAGATGCTATGAATCTGCCTTCTTTGCCCACATTAAATTCTAGTGTTGGCAGTGACAGGAACTCGTCTGTATTTGTGAATAAAAATGGCCACCTACACAGTAAGCAGTAGTTAGAGAGCAATCCAGTTGGGCAAAAGATGTCTTGTCACTTTTGGTACTTAGGATGTAATTATCGCACACTGTAAACTGTACAAGAGTGTGCTGAGGGCTGTTAAATGTTGCATGTCAAATTACATGACTTCTGGATATTCAAACCTGCAATAACTGATGTTCTGGCCACTTGGGGCATTGCAACAAGCTGTAAACATAAAAGTGACACCTTATGAAGTTGACAGGTTGAATTTATAAACAGGCTTATTTACACAACTGGCAGACATGGATTAACATTAGCATCCACTGGAGTCTTGTTTCTGTAACTTCTTTTAGCTCTGTTTTTCTCTACACTACCACTGAAAAAAATGCCCCACTTTCTTCACCAGCTAGTCACTGACGGTAGCGTACATATAGCTTTTTCACTAAATATCCACTGCCTGGAAAAGAAACTGATAAGAGCAGTGAGCCTGAACAACAACAATCAAGTTGCAGACTGGAAAACCACAACAAGTGTTCAATTAATGGTTTAAAAAATCATTGCTGAGGATGATAATTCTCTCTGGGTTCATCACTACAAGCGTCCTTGATCACTTCACATCAATGTAGAAATATTCATTATAGCAGCTATAAATTTAGAGCGGCTACCTGCTGCTACCAAGCAACATGCAAAATGAAGCATATGATATCATATGACTATACAGATATATGACTTTGTGACTTTACTTGCCAAGTACCTGATAGGTATGATTTATCAATATGGGAATGTTCCATTAAAATCAAAAATTGTGATGATACTGTAAATCTCGAAGCACATCAGCAAGGTCAATCCTTCAAGTTTAAAATCTAGAGCAAATTACCTTTGAAGAAAGTACAGTAATGTAGTGCATGGTATATAAGCCTTTCAGAGACACGTGTAACATTGACAATTGTGGTCAGTTTGATGTGTCATCACTGCATTACTCTGGTGAACTGGCAGTCATACAAGGGAAGGGGAAATTGTTAAATATTATTGTTAATGAAGTGAAATGTACTGACTGCCTGAATTGTCTATTAACTTGCAATGTCTCAGATGAACGGGTCAAATCCAGGTTGAACACATGTTCATTATAAGAGCATACAGTGGCCGGGTTAGCTCATTTGGTAGAGAAGTGCAATATTAAGAGGTTTACTCCTAGATTCAGCAGCCGCAGGTTCGAATCTGCCATTGTCATTCCCCTCTCTCTCCCTTTCGTGTCTGTCCAGTGGAAATGAAGGCATATAATGCCCCCAAACAAGAAGGCATATACACAGACAAGTGATTTTGAGGTATAACTTGATAGAAAAATGAACGGAAAAAAAGAAAAACACCCAGAGGGGAAAATAACCCCCCCCCCCCCCCCCCCCCCCCCCCCCCCCCCCCCCCCCCCCCCCCCCTCTCATGAAAAAAAAAATTAGAGAAAGAGAAGAAAATTAGAGAAAGAGGAGGGATGGGGGAGGGGAGCGTAGCAGAGAGAGAGGGATGAAAGGTTTCTGTAAAGGGAAGGGGAAAATTAGAGAGACAGGAAAAAAAGGCAGATGGGGAGGATGGAGGTGATGGGTGCTAGCGGATGAGCCCCAAGATGAATACTTGTGTGATCTGTAAACTTTCATATTCTAATGTTGAGGATTCTCCCTCAGCGGTGTCGGGGTTAGCCTAGCACCCTGCTGTGACCTCCTTCTGCAAAGGAACATAAAACCCCGCAACGAAAACAGAAAAGTAGACCTTATTTCTACCAATCTCTAAGAGAAAACGCAAATACATAAGATACATAAGCATACTATGCCGAGTATGCAATGGATTACATTATTATGAATTAAATTTAATGGGTTCTGTGTGAGAGGAAATAACAATGGAAAGTTAATCCTACTGTAGATTGAACTAAGTCACTGTCAGGAAGTTGAAATACTATAATTATATCCTGGATATGCTTACCTACTACAAAAGACTAAACTGCTGTCTTAAATCTCTTCTAAGTGTGTTCACAGCAAAGAATAATGTTAGTAAAAGTGACACTGAAGTGTCCACTGAGAGCTATAGTGTCTTTGAAGCACTTTGCTTTTCAAGCGAAAGGAACACTTTCCAGAAAAATAAAGCAATACGGGGGAATTCAAGTGACTCCTTTACATCCTTAATGGACGAAATAGGCCTAGCACTTACACCTTACAAAAAATTTAACCTGCAGTTAATTCCAATTCGGTTAAGCTCATAAAGTTTCCTTACAGCATAATTTAGGTATTTTGTTGATGTTAATCAAATATCCTATTATGTATCTGTCATTCAGTACTGGTGAGAGTCTACTTGTGCTTTTTTGCTAATGCAGCTTGTTTGTCATATGTCAGAATTTAAGATGTTTTTTTGTGTTCATGTTATATAACTTTGCAGCATATGACTGGTGCAATACAGGCAGTGACAGCAAAGGCAACTACACAACTGAGTCAAGTTAATATCACTTGGCAAAATGTGTCAGCTTTATTAGGCCTGTCAGCATTTAAACAAGTCAATTTTAAACCAGGACAAAAACCCACATTGTTCTACAGCCTAACCAATACTTGTTTTTGGGAGGCTGATAGGCTCCATATTTAGGAGTTTTAAAAATCAGACAACGAGCCAATTGTAATATTTTAACATAAATGCATAATTTAAGCAAACACTCTTGATGCGCCAAATTTTCTTGTGACCAAGATACACACTAATCTAGATGTTTTACAGTGTAAAAATCAATTTTCAGTGCTCTATGCAAGACAAACAATTTCTTGTTAAAGCGTAACTCTTGCCAAAATGCAACCTAGGGTCTTTTTGTGAATGAACCAGTCAAAAGCTTTCTTTTTAGTAAACTCTGTGAACACAAACAATGTTCTCCATGCTCAAGTTCATGTGTAGAGGCCCTGGTGACTCTTCGAGCTAAGTTTCATGTTGTCAAGCCTTCTTAGTGTTTTAAAAATAGTTATTTTGAGGCTAGCGTAAAAGCCAAGCTCTCCCATTCAAAAGACCATTTGACGAAAAAACGAAAAATCTTAAACCTGGCGTCCTAAATACGCTTCCATATCCACAAAAAGACCTGTTACGTTTTAATTATTGGCCGACACATACACCAATATAGATACTACTTCAATTAGATAATATCGGCTACTATATTGGCCTGGCTGATTTATCACCTTATGGGTCTATTGTTTTCCATTTGAACATATATGCATTACACTGCTGGGCTATGATGATCTATGATGAGACTGGCTTCTCTTGCACTAGGCAGCAGTAAAGACACATTGGTTACAGTGGTTTACACATTTTCGTTTGTATCCTTAGCCCACTGACAGCACCATCCTCTCATGACTTCACTCATCAACACAGAGCTGCAGGCCACAAGAGCAACTCAAATCCCAGACACCTGTCTTTGACTCAGATTTATGATCATCAACATTCTCATCATTATCACACCCAGTCTATAAGGGAACTCTCGCCATGCAATAAAGCCTCAGAAAGCCTGCAATCAAACAGATGCCACCTGTGGACAAGGAGATCGCTGGCAGCTCAGGCTTGAGACAGCTCTGACGAGAATAGAAAGGGACCCCGCTATAAAAGAGAGTGCAGTGATCAAGCTGCTGCCCCTGCTGAGGACAGCCCTGTGTGTGACAGCCAAACACTTTCCCTGATTAATCAAGCCTAGCAGCGGGGCTTTATGTGCCATTAAGAGCCCTGCTAAATGACTTCACTTCATTCATTAAAGTGGAGCATCCTCTGTGGGTAGAGGGGCTGTGGTTGCCAGACAGACAGACAGAGACTAACAGACAGACAAGTGAAAGCTGGGAGAGAGATGGAGGTAGGGCAGCAATGAGGATGGTGAGGGCACTGAGGCAAGATAAACAACAACAAATATAGACCCATTACAACGCTGAATAATTTATCCTATATGCATGGCTTCAGAAAAACAAACATGGGGATTATGGAGCCTTTATACAGTGAGGAACAGCTTCAAAACAGGGCTATTTATGCACACACCTTGTCTGGGAAAGGTACAGCGACAGGATCATGGAGAAATCACTTTATTTGGAAAATCAGGTTCCAGTAGACTAATGCACGCATGATGCATTTTCATTAGGCCAAAGCACAGTTTTAATAAATCTTTGAGGGGTTTTGGCTAGCTAGGTGCGAGGGGATTAATTGTTTGAAAGTGTTGTTAGCTGCATACAGAATATGCTTTGTTTGAGCTATTATTTCAACTTTTCTGCAGACAAAACATATACAAACAAGGATATGTATACAGTAAAACTCATAGAATAGAAAAAGCCAGAAAAGAGTAAGATTATGGAACACAAAGGCAATGACACAGATAGTATTAAGGGAAGGACAAAGATAGGTAATTTACCAGTCAACAGAGAGATAAGGATCTAGCAGAGAGAGAGAAAGATAAAGAGATAAAGATTAGCAGCAACACGAGGACTAGAGGGTATAGAGAGGAGGAGAGAAGGGGAGACAGAAGAGAGATAGAGAGAAGGGAGAGAAAGAGAGAGAGTAAATGATTAATGAAAGGAGCTGGGAAGCGCAGCGAAGGGAGGTCAGGAAGGAGCAGTAGAGGAGCAATACTGCAGCCTGTGAGCGAAACTGAAAAGCCGTGTGCTGTCACACACCTTTATCACGCAGGATCTCTGAGAGACAGGGAGCTGGTATTAGGCTGATGCATGCCTTTAACATTAGATCTACAGTGGAACTGAACTAGCCTTGGGAGAATGGATATTGGGAGACTTAATTGCAGTCGGTGAATGAGACAACTTCTCCCTTTTTAACTCATGAAGACAACTAGTTGGTCACTATGCCTTTGAGAGAGTTTGTCTTGTTATTTACCCAAAAGAGGATTATAGCATTATACAACTACTGCAAGTGCATCAAATAACATGATAAGAAACCGGATGAAGTTCACTGACAACTATCAACCTTGAGATTTATTATTTAAGTAGACTGACAAGACTGTAAAAAGACTTCCATTAGACTCCTTCAACTCTTGGCCATACCTCAGTCAAATACATGCCTTCAATTAATACCCAACTGGCAATGTTCTGTGGGGATTCGCTGGCTGCTCGCTGATGCATTTCTAATTGGTATTTTTGCTGATGGTCACAAGTTAAATCTATATTCTCCATTATCCTTCCGCGGCATCCCCTGGGGTCTCTCTAATGGCCCCTGCTAAAGGCAGAGCACTTGTATTGAGATATTCATATGAAGTGCATTCTCTCTGACGCTGACTGGCCTCTGTGTAGACTTCAGCTACAGGTTCGGTGCACAGTTGAGAGTTGGGAGGAGCAATGAAAAGTTCACTTTGGCTTTGAAGATTAACAAAACACGTGTCATAATCCCACGTCGGAAGCAGCCTGAGGAGAGACACTCATACTCAAATAAACCATGCTTTGTCTGCTTGTGTTCCCTGTTTTGTCTCCACTGAGATTGTCTTACAAGCTGCTTTGCTGAGCAAATGTTTGCTGTAGCCTTTATCCCTCTCACTTCCACAACACATAGTAAAGCCCTTAGTGGAGCACTGGCTTGGTGACAAGGCTGAATGCTCCACCATGGGCTTGGCAAAGATTGGTGTAGCCTAGGGGAACGGAGTTGGCTGACTTCAGAACTGTGTGAGAGGTTGACCGGCAGCCGCACAAATAAAATCTCTATGACCTTACACAGGTGGCTGTTAAGTGCTGTCACATGAGTTAAACGAACTCAAGGGATAATGATATACAGCACTGTCATACAGCATTCTACTGTCCGATATTTCCTGCAATCAACTGACATTAAGTGAAAATATTTTGACTAGTTCCCATGATAAAGATGAGGAATCATACATGTGGCTGTATCTTTCAGGGAAATGTTCCTCCTGCAAAGAAAGGAATTTGCCTGTAGAAGCGCAAACGTATGAGTCAAAAGAATGAAGCTCATATCCTGAAGGAAACGGAGACTCCTGCACTCTTTGGCTCACCTCAGTGTAAACCTTGTGTTTACTTTTCATTAACTAGAGATACAATTCTCTCCTCCCCCTCCCCACCCTTGGGACAGTCCAAAACAAGGTGAACAGAAATGCTGTAAAACAGCATCAAAGAATGTTTGAGTTATGACTCGTTCAATAGATGTGGAGGGATAACAATGCTCAGTGTTTTGTTTATTTACGTTAACATAGTTGGTTGAGTTTTGTTGTTGTTGCTCATTTACTTGGAATACACGTTTTATAATAATACCCACCAGATTACAAATGCAACATATTTACATGGTTTCTGCTTCAATACACCATAATGTGGCAATAAACAGTAGCCAATTCTGTATGGGCTTTTTTATTCTTTGTAAGTGAAAAAAAAAAAAGTCATCTCACATAGTAACCCAAGCTACATGGTGAACTGAACGGAGACTGATAACAGCCAGCTTATCAAGATACTCTGACCACAAGTCCAACTGCAGTTGCAAACCTCCACCCTGTGTTGTACAGCACACACTCTAAAGGCTACACCCAAACGTGTTTATCAAATATGTTGGGCATGAAAAATAGTACACAGATAGAACACGGAGTCTAGCAGAGAGAACAGTAAACTAAATGTTAATACTGTGTAAACCACATTCTTTTATTGAGCTAAACTGCTGAAATATTTTTTTCTGGAGGCAGTTTAAATAGATGTTGCATAACTCTAAACTAAAAATTAGAATATGTAGCACAATATAGACGAGAAAGAATGTTTCACTTCAGCTGATGACTGAGCTGATGTTACAGTATAATCCAGAGAAAGTTAAAATAAGCAGAGAAGTTCAGAGCTGTAAACACTCTGCAGCGCACAAAGCCTTGTTCAGCAGACATTTAGATGCAACAATGCCATACACTGGATTTGTAACAGTGTTGAAACTTACACTGGTGTCAATCAGACCAAGCCACCAATAAATGTTTCAATGTCAATTTATAATAAAGAATCAATGTGTAGTTATATTCTCATGTGATGTTAAATGCAAATAATCACACTGCTTGTACTGGATCAGTATAGCCTAAGTTTAGGTATCAAAATCAGTATTGTGAGAAAAAAGTGGGATCTTTAAGCAGGTATATGACTTTACTATATGTAGTGGTTAATCTTCTTTTGGGGCATTATTTTCATAATTTATTAATCTCCTGGTTATTTTCTGGTCCTTATAACATTAGAAAAAAGTGATGCCCAACTTTATGTCATCATATTCCCTATTTTGTCCAACTAACACTCCAAAACCTAAATATATTTAGTTTCTTATCACAAAAGACAAAGTAAAGCAGGAAATCCTCCCCATTTAACTAGGTCATGTTTGGTATTTATGGTTAAAAAGAATTCTGTAATACTTTTTTTTAATCAAACTTAATCTTTAATATATATTTTTTCCCATTCATTCTACTCAAAGTTCTATTTGTACTTTTTCATGTCACTGGAATGTCTGTAGCAAAAACTAATGTGTAAGCCTTGAAGATGGCAAAGGAATATAGATGAATTCATCATTTGGCTTTGTGTTTGTGTATAATATATTGGTTTGTTCGGTGGGTGGTGTGCCAGACTATACTGACTGGTGGCAGCTCTGGCAGGATACACTCCCCCTCATGCATCTTGGAAACAGCAAATTAGCGCAGCTGCAACAAAGACTTGAAAAGACAATACAATAAAAAGGAAGCTTTCCCCCCCTCCCGAAACAGGCACAATCAGACAAAGTGAAACAGTTCTTTTTCTGTCAGCAGTGCAGAGACTCTACTGTCTCACAGAGCAGACAACAATGCCCAGGGCTGAGATAACAGGAAATGCCAGCTTATCAGAGAGAGGGAGAAATGGAGAGAGAGAGCGTGATGGCTAGCTCGCTGTTTACAACACACTAATTGAGCAAAAATCCAGTGGTGCCCTTTATATAAAAGTCACTTACACATACTGGTTTCTGCCAGTATGACTTTTTTACAAGTGGAATTTGTTTGCAGAACATGTAAAGTGGATAAATCAAATAAAAGCAGGGGCAAATCCATCACTTTCTTAATTTGAGTTCCATTTCATTGGCTGTGATTTGTTTAGATTGAGTCACCTCTCATGGGGAGTTTGTTTAATTTCACAGCTGAAAGAACACCAATGATTTTTAGGAGTGTTTTCCTTGTTCAACTTTCTCTACAAGCTATTACAGTAAATCTTGAATGCAACACAGCCATAAAGCCCAGAATATTAAACTGCTGTTTACAGAGAGAACTTAAGAGTTTGATGACAACACTTAGCGATCATACGAGGTAAATTACTGTATTCATTTACAGTCTATTTCCAGCATTATGCAGGATGAGGGGACTATAACAGACTGTGAGCGTATAAAGGCAGTTATACATTTGACAAAAAAATCCCCAGCTCTGTATACAAAATGGCCTTAAGACTGGTAAGTATGATGTTGGAAGTCGATTGACCAATTTACTATGATATAAAGCAAGAACCTCACATTTCAGAGGCTTGACCCAGTAAAAAACAGGGCACTTCTGCTTTATAATTAACAACAATAAATGACTTAAACAAGTTGATTTTCATGAAAGGACAATTCAGGGGCAAAATAAACCTAGCAGATAATAACACATGAGTTGAGTCAACTGTTCTCTGGGATATGTTCTCATGCTAATTGAATGTGCCCAGTTTTAGCTCAATCCGCTAGTTAGCTTAGCTAGTAGTCAGGGCATGGAGGAAGTAAAAAGAAACAAGGCTCAAAATAGCACCACACTTCCACTGTAGCATAATGAGGGTCCCAAGCATTGATAACTTTGTAAGTGTACAGACAGTTTATAAAAAAAAAGAGAGAAGAGTTTATAAAGACAGCACCGTTTGCGCAAACAGGCAGGCGCCATCTTGGGAAAGTTCTCAATGCTTCGGTTTACATGTAGGGACCCTCATGTAGGCACATTCAATTAGCATGAAAACATATCCCAGAGAACGGCTGACTCTGTATCCATGTGTTGTTAACCCCTAGGTTAATTTTGCGCTGGAATCGTCCTTTAATTGACCAATTGATTCAGAGCACTACAAACTAAAGAGCACCACAAACTACAGTACAATATCAAAAACGAGCATGAAGTTGAATCAGCACCTCTTGAAAAAAATAAACATTGTAGCCTTCATGCAGGTAGTATTTGTGGCAGGCCTGTGGTATTAGGCTGCATAGAAACATTGATAAGGAACGTAAGATCATTCCTTTTTGTTTTTTGATTGGACAATTACTGTTCGGGGGAGGGATTACGTCAAATAAGTCATGTTGCTGTGCACACCAATTTTCAGTAGTTTGAGTTGTTTTTCTTTAGACCATCTATTTGTCTTACACACCACTTTCTTTACCTCTCACACAACACACACCACACACACACACACCACACACACACACACACACACCCACACACACACAACCACACACACAACACAACACACACACAACACACACACACACACACACACACACAGGGCTGAGGTGTTTCCTAGCTCCCATAACACGCCTCCCTGTCCTTCTACAGTAGTATGCGGGACCTAGGATGTGACGGTCCCGGATACTCCCTTCTCCTGCCAGAGACACAGCGTCATTGTTCAGCTCAACAATGCAACATTCCACAATCAGCAGCAACGCCAACAAAACCAGAGAGAGAAGGAGACGACTAGAAGGAGTGCATTGCTCTGATCTTATAGGATTAGAATTCCTTTCTATGGACTTTAATGAGCCTCTATTCTTTTGAACAACAGAGCTTCGTGATAAGATAAAAGAAACTGATACAGATGAAGGCAATCTAGAGCAATTTAGGGAAGAATGTAAGGCTATTAAGGCCTGCACAGAGGCTTAAGAGAAAGTATAAATAAATGACTAAGCATTCAAAGAAATACATCGTACCATAATATGACGATGTATAAATTGCAAATATAATTCATGCAGATGCGTGTAAATTAATAATACCATTATAACAAAAAAAATTGTATTGGTGTAGAGAAAAGACATGTACTGTAGCGATGTTGCCCTGCTCTTTGTGTCACTCATTTATCCTTCCTGCTTCCCTATGGTTAAGAAATGGCATTTAGTGGACCTTAAAAAGTCAAGAACTCAATGTCGGAGATTTAAATCCTTAAGCGAGAGGATATACTGCCTTGAATTCTGGAGTGGGGGGGTGGGGAATGTCATGTCATGGAGAACTTTATAGGGATCAGTAGACAGACAGCCTGTATGTGGTCATGTAAGACCATTACATTTATAGAGAATTAAAGTGAAGAACTCTGTGGCTTAACTTCACAAAACAGACAAGGGACAATTGAGGCCAAGACATAGAAGAACTGAGGGTTATGCAAAGAGACGGCATGCTTAGACAATATGTGTGTATGCAGGAGCGAGAGGAATACAGAGAGAGAGAGCAAGAGAGAGAGAGAGAGACTGGAGCAGCTCCTAGCCTGGCCGTCACGCATGCTTAACCTTGCGCTAGCGCCTGTGTGATGCAGCTTGCATATCAATGATGGAGGAATATCAGCAAAGAGGCCTTTAACCAACCTCCACTACAGATGGCAGGCAGGGGAGACACGGCAGCATCCGCACTTACACTATGGCCCTTACAGTAGCAATGCAAGTTAAACCACGCTGGTGAACTATAGACTGTTAATATTAATGGACCAAGTTTGCCGTTACGGGCGCAGCCATCCTGGTTGTGGATGTAGCACTCTACATTACATTACACACTTTCACTGGCAATCACATCATAGCCACGCCCTAAAACACCACTGGATTTATCGCCGATTTTAAAATCGACCAGACCATAATTCAAGAAATGAACATCATTCTTTATTGCAGAAGACTTAAAACTAGCGACTGAGACCATCAACTTATTATGAAAATGTAGTGTATACTGAGGTAATAAATCAAGTGAGTGGGTCACGTTCTTATAGACTTCTACAGAAACCGACCTCCTGTTGCAACCGCATGTGTTGCCCCCTGCTGGAATTCAGATAGAATGCAGGTTTAAAGCACTTCCGCATTTGCAGCACTTTGACGAACCGGATGCTTTGTCCATTAATTTTTTATGTACGTACAGTTTATATACGTACAAGGCCAACTGTCATAAAGTAAAAGTGAGTGTGACAGCTGACATTGGTTGAAAACCGGAATGACTCCCTTGTGGTTGTATGCCTCTGCTATCCAGTCAAGTTGCAGTTGACATCCATGTCTGTACACTCATATAATAAACTGTATGTAGTGAAGACTTTATAGTTAACAAAAAGGTATTAAGTTATTTTTGGCAAAACATGAATGCTTCACACACATCTTCAACCCGGCAGCACAGAAGAACTATACAATCACCAGAGTTTCAAGATGGGCACCCAAGATTAGTTTCACCGATTCAGTATCCGACTAAATGTCTTCCCTTCTGTTCTTGAGATATGGCATTGAATTATGGCCAAAAAAACGTTTTACAAAAAATTGATGATGTCACAGTAAAGTTGACCTTATTGTATTTAAAATGTCATCACTTCCTCGTTTTATCCTAATAGACATTTGTGTGGAATGATGCCCAACAACCTGAAAACATAATGCCTACGGCCGGAAGCATAACCGTAGTGGAAAATATGACTATTTCACAAACATACTATCATACTGGACAGATAAAGTAAATAAATGAGGGTGCAAAACTAATTTATGTTTCAGTACTGAGAAAAATAAAAGCAATAAGGGGGGCCTTTCTCAACAGAGCCTGTAGACACTAAGTGTTGTTTCCACCAACAGCATTTGCTTTTGGCTGGAACTCTCAAGTTACAGGAAGCGCTTTGAGGGAGCGTCTCCACTGGGCTGTGGTTTGAGAGCAAAGCCGTGCATATTTGGTGTCACCAGAGGCAACAACAAAAAACTACCAAACAAAACCACAAGTGCTACTACTAACACCATGAACAAAACCTGACAGCATGCATCCCACTTTACAGTCATAGTCGACAAAGCATTTGCCCCCCTTGTCTCACACTCATCCACAGTGCACAGATCTGAATCCTCCACTCCCCAAATGTCGTATCCCCCCCCCCCAAAGAAAAACCCTGATACCTGAAATTGCGAGAGAGGAGGGGGTTTCCCCTTAAAAGGGAAAGAGAGACAAAGAAAGAGCAAGAAAAAGAAAGATATGATGGGATGGTTTGTTCCTAATCAAATCAGAAGCATTCAGGGACACCCAAGGGGTCCGAAGGGACCAACACTGGGTGAAAAACTCACTCATCCGTACCCTCCGTCTTTTGAAGGGAGTGATAAAAGACTTTGAGGATGCTGTGCCCTCTCCTCCTCTCTTCCCCACATGCTATCTGATGCCGACGGAGGCCTTTTGTCACGTCGATCCTTCTCAAGAACCCCAAGGCGACGTCCTGTGAGAATGCCTTCAACAGGGTCCTCTCTGTTGATTGACACGTCACCCCTCTTTCTGCCTGCGTCGATCAGAGGCTGTCTCCCCCCGCCTCACACAGCTCAATAAGAGGCTGCTGCTTTGATAGCACTTCTGTGGCAAGTTACATCTCTGGCAGCAGGGATAAGAAAGAAACTAGGAGGGATGCCAGCAGATTAAAGAGGACTTTTAACAGCCTCTATGTGTTCAGCAGGTTAAAAAGTGTTTTCTATCAGGGCCTTGTCAAACTGTCATCATCACTTTCGTTTCAAGACAGCTCTGTACCCTGAAAAGAAAAAAAAGAAAACCTGTCAGAGCTCAATTTCTCCTCCGGTTTTCTTGTAATGCCAGACTGATGCTAATCTAAAACGCTGTGAGGATTAAACACATCAACAGCACTTTTAAGTCGATATCTTTTACTGACCCTCAGTGTTGCTGAGAGACAACAGTGCAGTGACAGTTCTCTGTGTTCTCGCAGTTGTTCACAAGCATCCCATGAGAGCCAGAGAGGCTATTAGCTGTGTAATGATCACTGGATGTTGTAGTTCACATTCACACAGGCAGCGTGACAGACAGATGGAGGTGGATTTTGAGAGATGAAACATATGGGGGAAAGTGCTGTAAGCAGACAGCTCAGATGGGCTTACAGACTTACACTCGCAGTGTGCTCTCTATTGCCCCAAAGCGGCAAAGAGCGTACAGATACACACACATTTCCAGGCACATTTCTATTGTTTTCTGTCAACTTAGCTAAAGCTGAGGCCCACGTGTGGTTCTTATGTTTGGGTTAAGGGTTCTCTGCTGTGGCTTTTTACTCCGTCGCTGTACTTAGGCCAACAGAACCAGGTGTGGCCACTTACCAGTGTAAGTGATCCACAGAGAGAGTGCGATGTGTGTAGAGTGCAGAGGTCCAACACACATTATGGAGCATTAGACCATGAGGTCCTGCAGGATATCACCTGACCCTGTCAGACCTGGACTCGAAAACTCTCTCTTTCCCTTTAGATCTTTCTTTCTTCAGTCCTTTTTTTAACCTCTCAACTGTTGAATTTGGGTCAGATTTTTACATTTGTTAACTTGATGCTCATTTTCCATACTCAGCCTCTTATTTCACCCACCAAGCTGACCAGCAACATATGTTTATCCCCTGGCTACATTTCCTTTGTTCGTGCTCTAACCAATGTTCCCACTCTCTCTTTCCTCTAATGAGTGCACCTCTATCATTTCTCAAGGACACTGAGATGTAGTAGACAAACAAAAAAACTCAACAATTACACTCATAAGGTGGCAGCTGACACGGACAAAATCAGATTCCCCGCACAGTCGATGCAAGGCATTGTGAGCATGTGTGTGAGATACTGCTCTATTTTTATTGCAGTTCTCCTGTAATGCAACTCACTGTCAGAGCCAGAGTGGCAGCCTGAATTTCTTCTGTCGGATAAACACTCCCAGCATGCACTGCTTTTCCTCAGTCTGCGCAATGCTGCATTGGCAGCCTCCTGGCAGGATTCTGAGGTGTCTCGGTTCAGAAGAAGCTGTGTGTGTGTGTGTGTGTGTGTGTGTGTGTGTGTGTGTGTGTGTGTGTGTGTGTGTGTGTGTGTGTGTGTGTGTGTGTACGGATGTGTGCAGAATGGTGATTCTGACAGCACTAGAAATGCTTAAGTCTGCACCAGATTTATAGCTGGAACCTGAACTACAGACGAAACAACAACAGCACTTAATTTAGTTGGACTGTGAGTTTACAGTTTCTGCTTATTAATCTGATGAGTAAAAAACAGATAAAATACAGGTTGTACTTTCTAGGAAAACCTCCACAAAACTAGAACTGTGCTGCTGTATACAGTAAATCCAAGATAAATTGAGAGAAGTGAGGAGACTTGCAAGCATGTGTGTGTGTGTTTAGGCAGTGTTTGTTCCATGATTCAATACACACACACAGAAAAGAAAGAATAAGGAATGTGTACTATGCGTTGCAATGCAACTCACTCAGGACCGCAATCCCAGAACTATGTGGAATACGTCCTCTTACTGCCGGTGACTGAAATCTACACTCACTGAACAACTGCAGTACACAGTCAGTGGTCGTGTACTGTCACTCCGAATCAAAATCAAGTGCAGACCGGAACGCAGGTACCGCCAGAGAGAGAGGAGAGAGAGAGAGAGAGAGAGAGAGAGAGAGAGAGCTGATCAGTGTTGCAGCCTGAGACCCAGACAGTGTTCACTACAGGCATATAGGTGTAAAGACTCCATATCTACTGTACGCTGTCTAACACTTTAAAAAGGGTCAACAAATACATATTTGTGGTGCAGCATCTAGCTATGCAGACAGTTGGGGGTTTATTTGGAAATGTCCCTGTTACTCAGCATTATCCATACACCTCGCTGCCAACTGCTTGTGACTGGAACTATGATTTACGTAAGAAGTTGTCCTAATCAAAGCTATTGATGGCTAGGTCAGGGACATTGGTTCTGAAAAGAAATGTTTCTGAGGAGTTTATAAGAGCTTTGAACAACACAAAGAAAATTCCTTTCCCCTTTATTGAACTGATGTGCCGCTGCACTTTTCAGAAGCAGATATCTCACAAATGTGGCCCATCACACCTGAACTTTCTCTGTAGCTTGATAGCATTAGGAGTAAGTGAGACAATATGTCTGCATTCATGATTTGGGTAAACCCATCTTTTAAAACATAAATTCCCTACTCTTGCTTCTCTTCATCTGCACATCCTCTTCTGTAGAGGGTGGGGATTAAATACAGGAAATCAATAAGTGATAACAGAACTTCATGAAATATATTATTTTACTATTTTGTGCAGGAGGTGATTTCTTACCACATCATTTATGCAGCAAAGGATATACAATCTGGAGAAATGTCAGGTACATGGGCTTAATAATCATTTATGAGAAATATGTTTTCTTCAAAATATGTTTTCTTCAAAATATGTTTTTCTTCATAATTCCCTTTGGTGTGTTTTACATGCAGCATTTTTCTATGTAGGAGAAAACAATCAAAGTATATTTTTTAATAACAATCTATAAGAGATTAATCCTATTAATAGAGTGTTTTGCTGTTGTCTGTTGCAATGATTCTACATGCACAATATCTATAGACCTATATATGTCTGAACGCTTTTCATAACAAGACCCAAGAACTTAACTGAAGTGTCCTCACAATTTCTACAAGAGAGAAATAAAGCTTCCTGTATTTTGTTTAGTATCCTTTGGCAGAGTCTGCACACTGTAGCCAACACCTCTATACAGCATTTAATGTGGGATCTTTTAAAAAGTGATATTGGGAAACTCCTTAGGCAAGATTTTTATCCCGCTATATTCATTTTTATCTTCAAGTTTGCAAACTGTAAAACGAACAGATACACATTTGGAAATTTGTGATTTATTAACCTGCTGAGGCAAAAAGGGGTATTTCCAAATCATCCGTAGCAAGGACACAGATTTGCAAAACACACCACACACACACACACACACACCACACACACACACACCACACCACACCACACACACACACACACCACACCACACACACACACACACACACACACACACCACACACACACACGGTCAGTTGCATTTAGAGCTCCTTTACATCTACATTGGCGAGTTGCCAGAGCCCCGTGTCTGTGGGGTTCCATCCTGAGGTCAATACTACAACAATGTAAACTAATGATCCAGCAAATTCCCTCAGTCCTGCGCTCTCTCCCCTCCTCTTTCTTCCCCTCAGTCTGCTGTTGCCCTCTGTCTCTCCCACTCGCTGATCCCCCGCTGCGCTGCAGAAATGAGAAACAACTGAAGAGTCGGCGGCGCTGGGCTGCTTCTCTGATACACACCACTGATAAACAGCGCTGCTTGTTATGAGACAAATGAAACTCTGCCTCGTCTGATTTTTGCCTTTTCCCAGCCTTTCTTATCTGGTCTTTTCTTGTCACCCAGTCCTCTCTTTTGTTGTGGCCTTGGCATTTATGCCCAATGGAACATCAACTCTTGCCTTGAAATGTAAACAAGATGATCTGCAACAACACAGAAGTCTATATGTAATGTGATCCCAGAAAGTCAGATATGAAAGTAGGAAATGTAGAGTCCGCAGGAGAGATCTCACCTGTTTGGATCTCAAAGACTAATCTCCAATATATTAAGAATATACCACTGTAGATGGTTCATTTAATGAACTAAGGCTTATGCTCAATAACACACAATTATTTCAATTTCCCAAAGCCAGGTGTCCCTGCATGTTAAAGCTCCCAAGTTGCTCTAAATTAGCAGGTCTTTAACAGATCTTTGATCATCTTTGAACAAGAGGTTTCCTTTGAAGACAGGCAACCCACTTATAGGTCATGTTAACACATTTGAACTGAAGTCTCGACATCACAGGTGAACTGTCAGGGGATACATAAGTAACACTTTGACAGAATAAGTATCGGCTGTGTTTTCCCAACAGAAAAGCTTATCACATACAGTACATGTTTACACACACACACGCTTACATGTGTTCACAAAGACCATCTTCCAGGCCTGGAGGAAGAGTTCCATCTCTGTGTCTGACATAAGACAGCGATAGAGTCACACTGCTTAGTCCTATCCTTTTCATATTGATTGGGGGATAAAGAATGGGGCTCAAGGGATGAAGCTGAACACTCAATCACACTGTTGACAAACAAGATTGAACTCGATTTAAAAGACAGAATAGAGGTAGAATAGAGACAATTAATCTAGTTTTTTTATGGCCATATTACCAGAACAATTAAGGACTCTCATAGATGTCAACAACTCAAAAATACCATAACTCTCTCCCTCTCTGTCCCTTACTAGTCACAGTCAAAGGCATTTCATCAATAAACACTTGCTCCTCCTTCCCAGCGGGCGCTGATCTATGGTCCCTGCTCGCTGACCATCTGACCCTGAGCATCCAAAAAAAAGTACCAAGCAGCCATGCTTGGTTGAACGCAATTGAACAGGGGCTTCACCCTGAGGTGCTCTCACACAGGATCTGTTATTCGATTCTGTGCATCTATAGTTTTAGTTTCACATCTCATGCATTGCATCTGATAAAATGTAGCTAGTGTTGAAAGGTAGCACAGACAGATACTGTACATTTTTATAAATGTAGGCCTATTGTATAATTACTTATAATTTAATTTAAACTATATTCTATTGTCACTGACCTATGCACCGCCAAAACTGACCTACATTTTGCAATGTAAAAGCTCCTGTCTGATATGGAAAAAGCCTAATTAGTTCCATTATGGGTCCAACTCTGTTCTCTGTCTGTTGACCCTGCCAATGGACAGAAAGCACAGCCATACAGCACTTACGCTTATCTTTTCTTGCTGATATGTAAAACGAAATTGCTGTGGCTGATTTCTCTTATGACCAACTAAGCTATTTAACAAAAAAAAAAAAAAAAAACTTTGCACGTCTCGCCAAATGTGGAGACAAGATGAACGTCTGCTGTCACACATCTCATCTACTGTAGCGGTGACTGGACTCAAGGAGCGTGGCATTAAACGCAAGACTGAAAAAGCGACACCTCAAAACGCGCAGCGGCTTGCGAGCAGTCAAATCCGTGGACTTAAGTTGCCGCTTCCACTGCGCCGACAGACGGTGGACCATGTCTAGTTTCGCTCCGCATGTTTAAAAAAAAAAAACAACAACTGCTAAATCGTTATGGCGACTCTGTCGGAACAGTTAAATAGACCCGCATGTGTAGAAAACACGCAAAACTGATGCAAATATCCAAATGAGTGTTTAAAATGAATAGGCTCGGAATGGAATGAAACAGACAACAAGCACAGTAATGCCAAGACATCACAAGAGAAGCAGAAAATCCCCAGCAGAATTAAGCAGAAACTACACGTGACACATTCTAGATTACTTTGTCTAATTACAGTAAAAACCGCCGACGAAATGTCTATCTTTCTTCAAATAAATGAAGCAGTCAACTTTTGAAGGCTTGCAGAGCGCTGAGCAGAGAGCTCCATGCGGCTGAGTGGAGCGCCGCGTGCCCTCCCCTATCGCAGCTCCGTGTGTGACTGGCCCCGGCCGCTCATGAACTTCCCTCACAGCCGCGGTTTCCTCCCCCATAAATAAAACTTACTTTTCTCTGGCTTGGCTGTCGGACGGCACGTTGCTACTCTTGCCTTTGGCGTACATGCTTGCAGAGAGCTCCGATTGTCATGCACCTGTCAACCCATCACAACCTCCTTGGGCACAGCCCCGTCACCATGGTGACACAAGCAGCGTCGTCTCCCATTGGATGTCCCGCTGTTCAGGACCGCCCGCTTGCCATGGCAACCGCAAGTGAGTGACAGCTCATTGACCACGCCCTTATGGCATAGCTCCACCCCTTCTCTCTCTCTCTCTCCCTCTCCCTCCCCTCTCTCCTCTCTCTCTCTCTCTCTCTCTCTCTCTCTCTCTCTCCTCTCTCTCTCTCTCTCTCTCTCTCTCTCTCTCTCTCTCTCTCTCTCTCTCTCTCTCTCTCTCTCTTGCCATGTCTCTCTTTTTCTCTCTGCTTTCCCGGTCTGTCTGTCTGAAGTCTATCTGTCTGTCAGCGTCTCTCCCATCCCTTCCCTGATTGGAATAGCTCTCCTGACATGTGTAGACACACACACACACACACACACACACACACACACACACACACACACACACACACACACACACACATCTGCACCCCCTCCTCTATCTCCTCTCTCAGTGCAAGGGGGCGATTTGAAACCGTCCAACTAGGATTTTAAACAACTGGCTTTGGCTGTTCCTTTATAGACAATCACACCCTCTACCGTCTCACACACACACACACACACACACACACACACACACACACACACACACACAACACACACACTGCGCAAACAAGTCTCGCAAATACAACGTGCATTTGCATCACTGTTTATTTACCAAAGTGTTAAGATATCCATATGTGGAGCAGAGCATGTTGGAAACAGACAAGCACTACTAAGGGCCTGTAAACAGCACACCCAGCATGCACAGGGAGGGTGCACAGTGGGAAGATGTGGTCACAAAAGAAGCCTTCCTGTACACACATGCTTGAAGCACTGTCACTGTGCAGCTGCTCCACCACCGACAGGAAATGTTTGGGGAAACCACTGATACTTCAGTTTCAGATAAATGCAGTAGGACATCGAGGATCATCAGTAGAATGTAAATGGTGACCTGTTGAAGTAACTGATACGTAAGGGAGTTTGTTCAACAGGTGGAATCCTGTAAAGGCCTCACACATTGATGCGTAGTGCTGAAGATCATGGGACTGACACAGGTTTTTACTAAAACACAGAGGTCACCATGACTGCATAAAACATAGCCTTCTTTACAGAACATTGTGTGTGTGTGTGTGTGTGTGTGTGTGTGTGTATTTGGATATGCAGCAGGCAAGAAGTGCTATGTCATGCTGCTGTCCAGTATGGCAGCTAGCAGAGAGGAGGGTTCACTCTACTGTCACAATGTACTTATGGCAAATCTATTCAAGACCTGAAAAACACTACACCCTGTCTTACAAAACACTTGATTCCCAGACAACAATAAGCTCTGGAAAGACACAGTGAGTGTGTGTGTTTTTGTGTGTGTGTGTGCGTGAGCGTGCGTACATGCATGGATGCATGCGTGTGCTAAGGGCATAGCACAGGGGCAGCAGTGTTTATGCTTACGCAATGCTCCCGTGATGTGACCCAGTTGGAATGGATGCACACTGCCTCATTCTCTCCTGCTCCTCCGTCTCTCTGTCTCTCTGTATCTCTGTCTCTCTGTCTCTCTCTCTGTCTCTCTGTCTCTCTGTCTCTCTCTCTCAATGCCTCCCCATGTGCCAAATGAACCCCCTTCCCCAGGGAGAGAGGCAGAGGTTCTATTTCAGACAAGCAGAACTTTTGGTTTTGGGATGAGTCCCCTAGGGTTGATCACCATGACAACCACTAGCAGGCGATAACCATGTGTTCCAGAGGATGGCGGAGGAGGAGGAGGGGGAGGAGGTGGAGGAGGAGGAGGAGGAGGAGGAGGAGGAGGAAGGTGAGAAAGAATGAGGAAGAGAACTAGAGCTAGAGCAAACCCTGATCTGATTGGGTCACCTGTTTGTTGTTATGTTTCAGATGGTTCAGGTAATATCATGACGTTCATATGTGCATTTATTCAATGATCTGTCACCATCCTCATTACAGAGGCTGGGATTAGAAGGAGGGAGGAAGACTGTGTGATTAGATAGATAGATAGACAGACAGACAGACAGACAGACAGACAGACAGACAGACATACAGACAGACATAGATAGATAGATAGATAGATAGATAGATAGATAAATAGATAGATAGATAATAGGAGAGTTGTAAGTGGAGGAGGTAAAAATCATTCACCAGCCCATTTTCTATGCTGAGTTGACACGGTGCTCTGATCCTAATAAACAGTTAGCCTCTACTGAGTACAGAAATTAACTTCCCTTCCCCCTTTGTTTTTGCCTCCCCTCTTTGCTTTCTCTCTCTCACACACACACACTCATACATACACACACACACACACCACACACACACACACACACTCACATACGTACACCCCTGGTTTTCTGCTACCCCTTCATCCACTTAATTCCTGTGTGCAAAATTATGATTAAAATCAAATATCATGCTGCCTTGGCATGAATAGACAGGGACTTGCTCCCAAATTATGCTTATTGAGATTACAAAGCCAGTTGGCAAGGAAAAATACTCAAAAATCAATGAACATCACCAAAGCTGAAATGATTACTCGATAAAAGTCGATGGACAGAAAATTTATTAACAACAATTTTTATAATGGATTATTTTTCATTCATCAAGCAAATATGGCTATCCTCTACTATTATCACTTGCTCAAATGTGTGGATAAAATGCCCTTCTATGGTTTATATAGTATTACATTTAAATTATTATTATATAAATTACATTTGAAACAAAATAAATAAATAAAAGACATCACCTTTAGCTCTTTGGGATTCGGGATGGGCGTTGTTGACTGTTTTCTATTGGATTTATCACAAAAAAACAATGTTCAACAATGTAAATAAAACACAGTATCTTATACTTTACTTCAGTATTGATTATTTATCAGGTGTTTTTTACATTTTTATAAAACATAACAAGAAAATAAATGAAGAGAGGATATAGAATCTGCATCTTTTCCGTTCTCTTTTCGTTTTCCTATCTTCCTGAACATGGTTTTCCCAGGGAAAGGAAGCAGCACAGAGTTCATGGTGTCTTACTGACTGATAAACTTGGCAAGATATTGGCTGACTGATGGACTGATGGCCGGCTTGTTGACCAACTGACTGACTGCTGATGGACTGACTGACTAGTAGGTGTCCCAACTGGCTGGATGCCTGGAAGGCAGGCTGGCTGATGCGCTCCATCATAGGGGACTTAGCTCTTTTCCCATTGACGGTGGCTCCGTGGAATCTGTGGACCTGTGGTGACAATCAGAACTAAGCCCCAGCATGTTACACTCCATCACGGAAAAGCACAACTTCAGTCAGGAGAACAAATGATCTGATCCATAGAGCAAGAGAGAAAAAGTGAGGATGAGACTAATCATCCCACTAATTTTTCCAAATGTTATTTTAGGATATATTTTACAACATCACTGTTTGCAGTTCCACCTTTATACATTGCACTGTGAATGCTATGCTTCTGTTAAACATTTCCCTCTTTCTCACTAGCCTTGAGGACAAAGACTGGAGGACCAAGTCAAACTGCAGGAGGAGGAAGAAGAAACAGATACACGCAAGATGTTCTGGTTATTGCAAATCTGTTTATCAGTAAAAAAATGTGCTAGGATTGTTGACAGTAAAAGTACCACACAGTAAAACTACTCCATTATTAATATTGTTGCATCAATCTGAAACTCTTTTTCAATTACTTTGCAGTGGTTTCCAACCTCGGGGACAGACCCCCTCTAAAGGATCACAAGATAAATCTGAGAGGTTGTGACATCATAAATGGGAGAGAAAGAGAAAAAAATTGACTTTATTTTTTGGGACTATTTACCAAAGTTGAGTTTTGATATGAAATATTTAGACCATTTTACCTCCTTTGGCCCTGAGCAGTTATTTAAATGAAACAAGGATAATGTCTCTTTGGCGGAACTGCTAACAACTCACTGACATCTGAAACGTAAGGGGTCCCCAACTTTATGCAGTTTTTTTTAGAAGGTTTCACACATCAAAAGGAATGGTAAAAGCTGGTTTAAAATTTAAAAATTCACTGCATTTGAAAGATTATCATACATTTTATCTTAATCTGAAAAGTGGCTATAGCTGTTGAGTACAAAGCCCAATATTTTCCTCTGAAATGAAATTGAGTAGATGAATAAAGTGGCATTAAAATAGAAATACTCAAAAGTACAAGTGGTTCTTAAATACCATATACCTAATAAATGTTCTTAGTTACTTTCCACCACTGGTCATGAAAACAGCATTCATACAGTACATCTGTCAGATAACATCACTCTCGATGATCCCCTCCATGTCCTTCTCTTCCTCTCTCCTTTTTCTTTCTGTCTGTCTTTCAGCCCACCCGCCACTCTCAGTTTTGCATCGCCAAGCCATCTGTCTGAGGTCACCTACTGTATTCCAGTGTGTCCAGACGTCAGACTCAGCACTGTCCCTTACAAACAAACCAACATGTTCACTTAAGTCAGGTTAACACGCAATCTCTGTGGGCCACAGTCTCTGTCTTCTGTCACTCATTTTACACATAAATGCATGCAGACTCACACAGACAAATGATAGATGTGCCCCTCGCCAGCTTTACAACAACTGCTTTGGCAGTTTGGCAAACAGCCTTTGTTTACTGAGCCTGTCAATGGGCTATGTAATCGTATATTTCCACTGAGAGTGTCTGTTAGCAAGGACGCTAATTAGCAAACGATTAAGCTCTCACACAAAAGAGGTTCTTGAGATTAATTGGCGCTGAAGTTTACAAAAGCTTGTGGCTCAGTAAATAATTTAGCATTAACAGTAGTACACCTTGTCACATTGTGTTTTGATTGCAGATGAGTGATTGTTGGTGTCAGGACTGAGGATATGTCACTTTTCAACAATGACGCTCTAAAGTGGACGGCAGAATGCTATACATGATGATAGAATGGTGACAATGCCTGAGGACCACTTTTATTTAATGTGAAAAAAAACAGCACAGGTTAAATATTAGCATAGGGTAATATGTAAACAGGCTTTGAGCTGCAAACAGGTTAAAATATAGAAACTCCCCTCTGTTATTCTACTTCACACAGCATGCAGCTGCAGTATCCTCTGCACCTTAAGATCTTTACACCGCCTCACCATCTGCACCACCTCAACCTGCGCTAAAATGGACCACGTCTGTTCCCCCTTGCAGAAAATCCTCTACCTTGTGAAAGACTAGAAGAAGCTGCTTTACAGTCTTGTCAGCCCTGCAAGTCACACAGACACACACTGTATACACAGTCCCACACACAACACAGATGCAGACACATCACATGCTGCTGCGACACACGTAGTCAAGGAGGAATCACATTGTCAAATGTGTGCATGTAGGCTCACACATGTACAACACAAACACATACATAGTACACAGGAGAAAATAAACAAAAGTCTTTGGTCCCAGTCTACTCTGATACAGGGGTGTCTTGAAACTGCCTGCTCCAAACAACATTTGTGATTGCCTCCTCCCCCTCCTCTCCGCTGATGAAGATGGTGTCCCAACCAGGGGTTTTGTTAACGGTGGAAAAAGTTACAAATCCCACTCTAAGACTGGCTACACAATTTAGAAATTGCTTTCATAAGCACTTCTAATATGGGCTACACATGCAACTTGCCTCTGGGTGTAATTGGATTAGCAGTGTAAATAGGAATAAACTTACAAACTGGTCACACAGTTTATCTAACAGGAATCAACATGAAAATGTTGCAGCCTCAAGATCGTCCAGGCTGGGCTGTGAGATAAACCTGGCATTCAAGGAAAAAAAACATGTTTGCTTTCAGCCGCTGATGCAACAGGAAAGCAAGAGATGCAAACATCCTAATAAGCATGTCTAGTAACATTCTGTGTTTTGCTGATTTAACATACATCTAAAGTTAAGCGGTCCTGAAAATGTAGGCCCTGCTGTGCCAACTCTTCTTTCTTCTGTTTTGCTAGTTGACTCAAAGGATTAATGCCTGTTTGCAAAAAGCCTGTCAGTTCTTTGTAGGGAATCAACCAACCGGTGTGTGTTTGGCTCAAACTGCGATTCAAGAAGGAACTTATCAGAGATGCAATGATGTGTACTGTATGTGTTTTTCAGTGGTTCTCTATTGCCCATTGGTCACTTTTGGACTAAAATACAGACACAGTAGCAGTGTATATAATGGTGTTGAAAATTCTGCGCATGTGGCTCTGATTCAATCATATTTGTTTTCAATTTGGCCGACACACTAAAAATTGTAATAGGTTGTTAACATTTAGTCTTTCAGCTGCTCCAAAAGATGGAGACATAAGAAATTAAACTTCTACATTAGAGAGAAGAGCATTCCCTGTATTTGTTAGATTTGTTAGACATTTTATTGACTATGATGGTGATTCATACAGCTATTAGGCAGCTGTTAAATGGCTTATTCCGAAAAAGGCCTCTGGCATTCCTACTAAACAGATGTTCACAAATCATACAGATGATATCACTTTATTTTGATGACTGAGTTATATGCAGTGATGCCACTGAATAAATAAAATGAGATGTGGTGTTAATGGTTATGATGCAGATGTAAATATAAATTCTAAAAGCCATTGTAATAATCACTAAATAGTCAAATTTTGCCATGATGATTGAATATACGTAAGGGGGCAGAAAACAAAAGCACCCTGATTTGAACATGCAAAATTAGACTTTTCTTATGTATTGGAGATTTTACTTCTGCAGTTAATTACACTGGTGAGATGAAACAGCATTTCATCCTGGGAGTGTGTAGATAAAAAAGCACTGTTGAGCCGGGGTGGAAAACTCCATCACAATTAGATGTATGCACAGCCTTTTTCTGAATTCTGTGCAGCTTTTCCATCGGTGAGATTCCTGATGATCTGAGCTGGGTTGAGCGTGCGCTGGGTGCTGATGTGACTAACAGAACACTCCAGCAGCGGAGCGTCGGTTGGGCTGCTGCAGAGGACTCTGGGTAATAAGGCTGCAGATGAGTGCTACCAAAAAAACAAAATGGGAGAGTGGGGATTGGATGTGTGTGTATGTGTGCATGTGGGCAAAAGAAACAACACTTCTTATGCCGCCAGCCAAAAGCACACTCTCTGATCTGCAATACTGAGATGACCCCGAGCCAGACTTCTCCAAAGATGCTTAAATGAAAGAACAGACAGTACTGTGGGCATTCTTCAGGTGGTACACACACACGCACGCACGTACGCATGCACGCACGCACGCACACTTAACTCAACAGAAATGGGGGACTTTTTTATACTGTACACACATGTGAGGTATAGTGTAATAGTGCAAAATGAAATGCTAACTATACTGTAAGGTCAAAGTACAGTAAAGGATACATTTTTAAGAGAATGTGTAAAAAATTGTAAAGCTGCTGTGATCAATATTTTTTATACTAGTACTTGTATTTAAATAGGGTTGCTCATGCTGGTTCAATGTGGCGGACTCTGAGGAAGAGGACCCACTGCACATGTACATGTAGATGTAAATGATTCATTCTAAGGTTACAAAAACACAATTGCTATTTTTTTAAAGTGATTTTACACTGATGACATACATATTAGTATTATGTAACATTTTGTTGGATCAATATCTATCTATCTATCTATCTATCTATCTATCTATCTATCTATCTATATTCCATTGATGCCATCAGATAACCATACATCCTGGGCAGTGAACCTTTACTGTAAACTGCAAAAGTAAGAAGCATTTTTGCGAGGTTTGATGAAACTGATTACAAAATAATGTATGTAATATTCTCATATGCATGTAAATCTGTCATAATAGCATAAATCTGAGATGACCGAAAATTACATATTTAATGGGGTGATGAATTTTACATCAGTGTGGTGACATTTTTAAA
This sequence comes from Etheostoma spectabile, assembly GCF_008692095.1. Classification (NCBI taxonomy): domain Eukaryota; kingdom Metazoa; phylum Chordata; class Actinopteri; order Perciformes; family Percidae; genus Etheostoma; species Etheostoma spectabile. The sequence goes on from NC_045737.1 coordinate 9,427,018, forward strand.
GTTATTTTATCATAACAATAGCAGCACTAATTGATTCTCAGTCAGGAAAGTCGGGACAGAAGCTGAATACTGGCTAGGACGCGGAGGCTCTAACCTGGGTTAAGGTGTCCTCTATCTGGATACACCTCTCAACCTCATCCCCTTTTCTAAGCCTAGATGATGAATGGTCCTGCATCAAGGTCAGGACAGAGGTTGTGTGCCCATATTAACTACCCTCTTCCACTGATAGACTGTCAGACCCTTTGTGCCTGGAAGCCTCCCTTTGGCCCTGATGTAAACAACTGCAGCAACAGTGGCTGTGTGTTGAGAGACAGGAGGGGAGAGCGGTCCCTAACATACATCATGTGACACAACATATATCACAGGCAGTTTCCTGGAAAAAAGGACATTTTCAGTTTTTATTACAACTTGTCTTTTATGATGTTTTAGTGCCTCATAATGCGATCAAGCTGTATTCCCCTCAAACAGGAAATGAGAACACGTTTAATAAGAGTCAGGAGGACTACAGTGGTTTAAAGGGATGGCGTCTCTTTCTTCACTGGGTCATAAAGTGGAGTTAAGAGGGGAGATCAACTGGATTTGATTTCAAGGATCTCTGTCATAGGCTGGACGATTTGTTTTGAAACAGCTGGACAGCTCAAGGCAAATATTTGACCCAGCTTTGACAGACAACTCTCTAATTCTCCAGTTGCAATGCTTCAGGTTGGGACTTTAAAGCATGGGGTGCGTGTTTTTTGCACTTGCATTTTTGTGTTTGTAGGAAAACAAATACAATCAGTGCAGTCCAGAGAGCTGATGGATAATTATTTTCTAACATTTCACATTGACTGGCATGGGTGGATAGTTGCACGGACACACATATGTAGATCTTTTGTTTTTGAGTGACATGTCTTAACAACTATGAGATGGATTGCCATGAAATGTGGTACAGAATCCTCATGACTTTACCTGTATTGCCACCACGAGGTTGACTTTTGTTGTTTTGAGTGAAATGTTGGATTACTGAGGATCAGCACCTCTAAAACTGAGACCATGGTTCTCAGCCGGAAACCGATGGAGTGCCTTCTTCAGGTAGGGAATGAGTCCTTATCCCAAGTGAAGGAGTTTAAATACCTTGGGGTCTTGGGGTCTGAGTGAGGGGGACAATGGAGCAGGAGATTGGTTGTAGAATCTGCGCCACAGGTGTAGTATTACGTTCAATTTATTGCACTGTTGGGACAAAAAGAGAGCTGAGCCAGAAGGCAAAGCTCTTGATCTACCAGTCAGTTTTTGTTCCTACCTTCACCTATTGTCATGAAGGTTAGGTCATGACCGAAGGAACGAGATCCAGGGTACAAGCGTCTGAAATGGGTTTCCTCAGGAGGATGGCTGGCATTTTTTTTAGAGATAAGGTGAGAAGCACAGTCTTTCGTGTTGAAAGGAGCTAGTTGAAGTGGTTTGGGCATCTGGTAAGGATGCTTCCTGGACGCCCCTCTAGGGAAGTGTTCCAGGCACCTCCAGCTGGGAGGAGGACTTGACCAGGACTAGGTGGAGGGATTATATCTCCAACCTGGCTTGGGAACGCCTTGGGATCCTCCAGTCAGAGTTGGTTAATGTGGATCGGGAAAGGGAAGTTTGGGGTCCCCTGCTGGAGATGCTCCCCCGCAACCCAATGCCGGACATGCGGACGAAGATGGATCGATTGGATGGATTATAATTGCATTTCATACACACGGTAATCTTCCCCTCAGGATGACTTGTAATCACATTGGGGAATCCATAACTTTCCATTTAGCAACACCATCATTTAAAAATGTGCATTTGTCAATTGTTTGTTTATGACCAAATATCTGCAAAGCTAAAGAGAAGGTATTGCCTTCAGCCTCAAATGTATCTACTTTGTGTTTAATGCTAGCAAATGTAGCATGGTAACAGGTGATATAGGTAAATATTACCAGTTGGCAGTTAGCAGTTAGCATGTTAGCATGGTGACATTAGCAGTTGGTCATATTGTATGTTGGCATCTCATATCTCAAAGCACAGATTCATGTAGCCAATCAGGAGTAAGTGCAGAGTAGGGAGCTTTGCTGCCATGGGAAATTATTGTCATTTTAATGCAAAAACAATAAAACACATAATATATATATATAAATAAATGAGGTCTTCTTCTGTGAGATCAGCATCAGGAAAAGAAATTCTTTATTTCATGCATTACATTTCAGTACATTACATTACAGTTCACATTACATTTATTTGAAAGGGCCATTTTACATATAGGTTAAGTGGGCAATAATAAGATCCGGGGAAAGAGTAAAAGTAAGAGTTAAGAGTCACACAATGCCTGAAATTATACCCGTATGTCTGAGAATCAACATCTCTCTCTTCCTACTGTCACATCATACCATTCATTAGTTGTTCTGTATTAAATGCTAAACATTCATAGTCAAATACAGCTTTGTCTCAAAAAATCAATTATATTTCAGAAAAAATCCTAATCCAACAGCGACACATTCTCTCCATGGACAAAATACCTGCAGACACCAACAGAAGGGCAGAATCCTAACATTTTGTTCAAAGCTTACAGTAGAGCCAACTGAAAGAGAAGAGTGAGCGCCTGTGTCTTCATGCTCCACTGCCTGCTTTAAAAGAGAGAGTGTGGCTCTGTTCCTGGCTGAGGTCTTTGGAAGGTGAACGGTAATTGCTGAGGGAGGATTTAGCCTGACGATGGAACAAAGCACCTCTTTTGTTTGACTGAGGTAACTCTTACACTCTAAGATGCAGCACTACTTTAGACATGAACTTAGACATGAATATAACATGTGGGTTGACGGTTGACCACTTTGTGTTGTAGTGTGTCGGGGTGTTTGTGTGTTGACCACAGGGAGAGAGACACAATGACCGACAGACAGAGACTGATTTGTAGACTATATTTTGAGATTGCATACTGTTCCAGACTCAGTAGCTGCAGTATTGGCCCTGTGGTAATGACATCATGGTGGCAGTATTAGCTTGTAAAGTCTGGCCGCAGGGTGGGTTAACTATGATGCTCTTTTAAAAAAAGGATTCTTTCACTGTGACTTCATCATGTGGTAACATTTTTAAGGCAAACAAAGGTCTTCTCCTGTTGTTTTACTTCTACACAGCAGTTAAGGGATGGACAGACTGTTACTGAACTAACATACAGACAGACATGGATTTAGAATAATAGAGACACTCTTTCTCTCACACACTCAACAGATGATACACAAACAGATTATAAATGCTTTGGTCCTGAAAGAGAACCGTTTTACATACTTTAAATAAAAAGGAAAGAAGCAGAGAAACAAAAGAAAAAAGGGATGACGGTTTTACAGCAACTAAAATCTTTTCCTGGTAGTACATGAACATGTCTGAGTGTTGATCAGAGGATGACAAAGATCTTGGCTCTGCCTGGTTGTCGGGTCTTTCAACACCCCTCTACAGCCTCATCAGCCCTGACTGGCATTGTTTGTGGAGAAGAAAGCTATCAGAGGATCTGCACAAGATTAGGGTAGCCAACTGTTCCCTCTGTGGCTTCCTGTTTGGCTGCAGGAATTCTTCTAGTGGGTGCGAAAAAAAAATGCACATAACTGCACCAATCTGACATAGTTAACCCTTTCCTCTTGACATACTCCTTATTAGACAACTTGAATACTTAAACACAAGATACTTTTGTGTTTTGCTTTGGGTATCAAAAGATGCTTCATTCTGAACTGAAAAATTAAAGGAGAACTATGCAGTTTTTTTAAATCTTAATTTACCTTAATTGAGCAGCTTCGGAGTAATTGGAATAGTCATGTGACTTCTTTTCGAGCTGTATGGTGGTCGTCTTGCTTCCCCCAAGCGCTTGTGAGCAGAAGAACCACCCTTGCAACTTTGGCGAGTGGCCGACCGAAGCATCAAGAAGTATCGCGTGATATCCGGTCTCTCGATGTGACAAATTACTTCACGACACTGCACATATATGTCTATTCAAGAACTGGCTAACAAGGTAGCGATGGAGTTTTTCTACACTATCGTCATGAAAGAAACAGAATGACAATTGAACAGAATGACATTGACAATTAGAATATGTAGTTGACTATGAAGTTGTACATGAAGTTACATGTGACTTTTTCTACTGTAACAAAAAAAACACCTCCCAGTACCTCTGCTACCTTACTAATAAGAACATAATTTATTGTTTTTGTTTAATGAAAAATCTGAAAAAATAGGCATGTTGCCATTATTTTTCGAGGCTATATACTGTTGTGACCATGAGGTTGTTAGGCAACCAGAGGAGACTCCAGGGAAGTCATTGCTCCCAGCCTAGATAAAGTCAGGCAGATAACCCCCATGAACAGTGTTTGGGGAAAAAAAAAAGAAATGGGGAAAATCTTTTTCTTTCGGACAGAGCCATGCTAGCGGTTTCCCCCTGTTTCCATTCATTATGCTAAGCTAAGATGGTAGCTTCATAGCTATTAAATGGGCCAGAGAGAAGTATCAATATTCTCATCAATCCCTTGGTGATAAAGCAAATAAGGATAATTCCCATAATCTCAAACTATTCATTGATGTGCTCGCTTAGTAGTGATCGCTTAGTATTCATACTAAGCAAAAGCTTTCAAATGTATTTATTGTGAGTATTTATTGTGTGAGACATATCATAACCCAATCAGTAGAGTCTCTCACTTTCTGTCATTCAAATCCACCTATTTTACATATTTTTTTCTTTTTCAAAACCATTTTACTGCAGTGCACCCATCCTCTTGCTGTCTCTCTTCCGCCTGTTCTTTTTATCCCTAATCTCTTTTACCTCCTTTCCTGTAACTCTTTTCAGCACTCCTGTTCCTCTCCCGTCTCCCTCTTCCTTCACTTTCCCCACTCATTTTCAACTCCATACACCTTCTCCTCCTCTTCTCCTTTCTCTCTATCTAAATTGCAAATGGCAGCAGTGCCGACTGCCAGAGGAGCTCCTCAATGTCATTAGAGCTGACCCTGTAGATTAACTAGAGGAGAGAGGCGGTGTGTAGAAACTACAGATCAATAATGCGTCTTATCCTCTGGGTTCTTTTACTTCACTTTGGATTTAGATCTGATGAGGTGAAATGTCTACTGTGTTCCTGTAGCTTACAATACACAACAGGCTTATACATGGGTGACATAGTGAAAATATAAATTGTTACACAAAGATTGATAAATGGGTGATCAAATGACAGGAATTGATCCCCAATTAAGAATTGACAGGTACAGAAACATTGACGATGGGGGAAACATGTTGCACACACCAGCTGCCTCTTTATGGGAGCTGATGAGGACTGTTAAAGAGATTCAGAAAGTCAATAGAAATATTCTTTCCAAATCCATTTGGTAATTTGCAGTAAAGACAAACCACACAAAGAGGAAATTAACCATGACACAGAAAAATAAAGTTAAACCCCACCAGTACTGGACACTGCTACCCCCGCTGCTGTCTGGATGATCCAATTAACAACGTGATGTGATATCTATGAGATAAAGAGATAGATGGAAAAGATAGATGTGTGTGTGTGTGTGTGTGTGTGTTGTGTGTGTGTGTGTGTGTGTGTGTGTGCAGCCGTCATGCTGTGTCTGGTTGGTTTACCGAGTTGGCAGGCAAAGTCAAGTCACTGTGAGCTCAACTAAACCTGATAGGTGCCCTTATCAGAGACAGCTAAAGCCAAAGCCTATTATAAATGGTCGTGTGTGTGAGTGCAGTCGGCCAAAGTTACCCACACACATTAATGTCCAGCATGTAGATCCGCATGAAAAGATCATGTTGCTAAGACTCTTACTTGATAGCAAAATGTGCCAAACAGTTATCTACATCAGACTTCCACATTTACAACAACCAGCCGCCTTTCACAAAACCATGCTACCATTACCTCTCAGGAGCCAATGTTCTCACAGCACAAAAAAAGATTCACTACTTCAGGACTTTATCATGTCACACTACAACATAACAACTCAGGGTTTTGAGTCAAACGTTTTTTATTTCACATAAAATAATCTACGAAGGCATAAAGGCAACACAAATATCACACAATGTATTATTTCAAGTTGTCTATTGTTTCTTATTGCTGACTCTGCCCTGATTAATGAATGCAAGCAAATAAATGCTAAAGAAGTTATGTGACAATAAGATGCATTGTGCAGCTCTTTCTTGTCGACCTGTCAAACATAGGCTTTTGACACTGTTGATTGTCTCACAATCCTACGAAGACCATCAGATATTGGCACGGACTTTAACACTGAGGTAGTTTAGCAACTATCAGACGCACAACAGCTGGCCATGTAAAATGTGAGTTGTTTCCAGTGACAAGGGACGTTCCACGGGGTTCCACCCTAAGTTACAGTATTATTCACGATGTGTATTAATAACGTTGGCATGTCCATCAATTGATGTCATTTTTATTTTTGTGTCATGCATTCAGCAAGCTCTATCCAGTCGGCCACAATCTACAACTCTGTGTGTACAAAACTGTGTGCACTATTTAACATTAAACTTGTTTTAAAGGTCCCATATTTAAAAAGTGAGATATGCATGTTTTTTTAAATTATAATACAGGCCGAGGTTCTGTATTAATACTGTGAAAGTATAAAAACTCTTAATTCACAGAGAAAAGCACACAACCCATATTCAGAAACTGTGCCGCCTTTAAACGAACCGTTAGGATTACTGTGCAGTTGTGATGTCACATCTTTACCACACATAGGTAAAAGGTGCAGCAACAGTGTCATTACAGTTATCGACAGGGAATTAAAAAAAGTAGTTGGAAGTTTTATAGATTTTGGGTGTAATCACATAATATGCGTATATTTGTTCCTTGTTTACTCATGCCGAGGGTATTTCTGAAAGCATTTATTTATAATTTGTCATGCTGTTGTCTATGTAAATGTATATTTAATTTTTGTTCTTCTTTTTTACTATTCTCTTTCTGTCACATCATTAGTATTCATTTTTATATAGTTTAATTTTTCCCTGTACTCAGGTCTCACTTGTAAATAAGATCTCGATCGCAACTTCCTGAGTAAATAATGTATAAAAATATATGTCAATAGGCTTTCCAGGAGTGTTACGAGTAATACTTAACAACATCTGAGAGAAACAGCTGGGATGTTGATTTCTTGTCAATGCCGCTATCTGGTTCTCCCTGTACCATTGTGCCAATAAATTCCTTCCACTGTTTAAAAGCCTGAATGTTAAGTCTTTGTGTAGCTAATGGACAGTTAGATTAAATAACAGACGACGATGATTAAAGTTTGTTGATTGAAGCGACCTAAACTTGGAGCTGTTTCTGTTTTAAAATGCAGTTACAGAACATACAATTCTGACCTAAATGTCACATACTGTCGTGACAAACATAATTTAACTTAATAGAGTCCCACACAAACTCCCAAACACTTAGCAAACAGCAAATGAACCATAAACAACGGATGGTTTTACAAACCTTCTACCAGGGGTGTGGTGAAATGGAAGTAGTTCCAAAATAACTTCCTAAAGTTCTTAAGCTGAATTCTTTCAAAGTAAAGTTACTACTGATAGCAAATGTCTGTGTGGTTTAGTGTTTACAAAACCCCATCCTGTGTCTGAGTTTTAATGTACAGTGGAGCCGTGACACACGATGGTGGGTCTAGTGTTGCCTAGTAAGCAATGCACAGCTTCTATACGTCTGTAACAGGCCAAACATAATCTCTGACAAGTCATTTTTACAATGTGTTGTGCCTCACTACACTCCAAAGAAAATCTCATACTTTCAAGGAAACTGCTGGCAGGTCTATTCCCCTCTCAAATAGAGCGAGACAGCAGGTATGAAAAGATGTGTGGTCAACTTAACTTGTGCCAGGAGTTTTTATATGCCTTGTGCTGTCAGTTTTAATGGGTCGTTAGCGGCATTTTATGGCTGCATTGAGCACTGTAAACCTATCAAAGTGCACTTGTTATTAAAGCATTACAAAAATTATGTTTAAAATGCCACCGTTAAGCTTATTCCAAGAGTAGTTGTAAAATAATTGATCTGCATCTTGAAGAGACATGACATTTGGGATTGTAATAACAAGTTATGTTGTTAGAAAGTTCTGTATAGTGTATGCTGTATTGTTCATACTGTGTACTGCATAGTGAGCATCAGAATAAGGTATTGAGTGCCATCTAGTTGTTAAATGAGTTCTGGGTCAGCACACCCAAATTTAAAAAATCATATTTTCTCACTTACCTCCTAGTGATACAAAGATTTGATTTTATTTTCACTTTTTTTTTCTATCTCTGACATGCCAATAAAATGTAAATGTATATTTGTTTGCGCTACTGAAAGCATTAATGTCCCCAATCCTCCAACCTCACTGGACACAGTTTGGGAATTTCTTTTTACAAAAAAAAATTAGTCCCTGTGGAAATGGTAGACAGGATGTTATGTGGGTTATTAACAGCAACAGGGACATTATTTGGAGAAAAGAGATTTATGTTGAATTATAAAAAAAAACACTCCAGTCTTTAACCACAACAACACAATTCTTTTTATTTTATTTTATTTTCACCATTAAAAGCGGATAAAAGTCTATTGTCCTGGCTGATCGCAGAGCACAGACCACAGCAATTTGGATCAAACCTGTTTAGTGTTGAGTTTAGCAACACTGGATACACAGAATCCTGTTTCTTTTACAGCAGAAATTTCTTTTGAGCAACATATTTTTTTTCAGTAAGCCTCCTGGCAGAATGAGATGCTTTTGGGAGTTCACTGTTTACACCAGAATCTTGACTTTCATTTCAAAGACCTACATTTTTATTGTGATCATTTAGAGCCATGAAGTGTGTAAACCTGCATTACTTTTGAAATATGAAATGTGCTTGAACGTATTTAATGAGAAAACAAAATGTTCTACAATCTTCTCATGATAATCAAAAGATCATGATTTAGAAATCCTCAAAGAAATCCCATTCAGAACACCACATGTTTTGTGATAGCCTATACCAAATGTACCATAGAGTTTTAAAAGAAAATATGTTTGTGCTAAAATGACTCAGAAATTTTCACACAAATCACTACCCTCGGACCAGCACATCAGGATTATTCTTTATTTCGATAATGTTTTTGCAAAGATGAAGAACAGAAGGGAAAAAAACAAATCATGTTCATTGATGTCATCAGATGAATACCCTGTAGAGCATATCACACATATTATACAGTGCAGTTGAAATATGTACTGTCTCCAGTCTCTGTCACCAAGTTCTCACCTACTCAAATAAAAAATACCAAATTTACAAGTTCATCATCAAATTACCATCAACATTTTTTTCTTTCAATTCAATTAAATCTGAGATTAAACTGACCAGCAAATTGCTTGTATAAAGTGTATAAAAGCAGACTATTTAATAATATATTTTTTTAAATAGACTATAATTTGGGATGTAACAGAAATGATAGTGAAATGTGCAGAAATATGACAGACTACAGGTGGTTTAGTCTCATCCAGTGGTAAAAGAAGATCTCAATAGTTGTTTTTTTGAATATTAGTGCAGTAGAAGTGTAAAGTGGTAGACAAAAGAAACACTCAAGTAAAGTAGCCTAGAAATACCGCATCATGTAGGTTGTTAAGTTACTTTCCACCACTGGTTTTAGACTAATTTACAGTTCAATCCAGCAAATATGGACGGGGAGCTATGCTTGGCCCCATATTGTGACAATCTGCAGATTAATTCCCATGTTACTCAAAGATGTCGCCTGCACCCTCACTGCCCAGAAGCAATCCCCACCCAGGTCTCGGTCATGGTTCCACCAAAACATGTAGATAAACCTGATCACTAAATCAAACACACAACACTAAAACCCATGCAGGAAGGGGATGGGAAATTGTAATCTAAAAAGCAACTATAGTTGTCAGACAAATGTAGTGCAGTAAAAAAAACATTTACCTAAGATGTAGCTGAGTTGAACAACAAAATTGTCATCCATCCATCTTCGTCCTTTAATTCGATGTCGGGTCGCCGGGGGACAGCTCCACCAGGGGACCCCAAAACTTCCCCCTTCCCAAGCCACATTGACCAGCTTCGACTGGGGATCCCAAGGCGTTCTCAGGCCAGGTTGGAGATGTTATCCCCCCACCTAGTCCTGGGTCCTTCCTCCCAGATGGAAGTATATTTACCTTGCATTTGTTCTTAAGTACAGCACTTGTGTAAATGGTCTTGGTTACATTCCACTGCTAAAAACTAGAGTTTGACACAATGAACTTTTTCAAGACATGGCCTCATTAAGTGTGACACATTGTCCCAAAGTGCAATGCACAAAGGAAATTAAAGTTTCACTGCCATTAAAATCTAAATCTAACTAAATAAAATATTGAATATATGGAAGACCATTTCGCTTTTATGCATGAAGTTTACTTCTCAGTGGCATTCTGATGGTGCAGCTTGATAAAGTTGATTGAGTTTCCCTGTTAGTACAGATGGTAAGGAACTATACATCCCTGCATTAACTGCATTGCTCAGGTTGACTTATTTTTTCCTCAAACTTTAATAGCTATTTGATGAGATACAAAATAAACCAAATACGTTTTAAGATTCAACACATGCAGTTATGTTAATTGATTTACATGCTCTACTGTACTCTACCTCATTCACTGTGTTGTTGATACTGCAACAGAAACAGGTTTTCTACAGCCACAAAACAGGCCAATAGATGATGGCAGTGACAGGACAGCCCATGAAAGCTCACCCCTCTGAAGTGCACACTAGGATCATGCTCACCATTCCCTTGTTTGCATCACAGCATCATGGAGGTCCATTACTTTATTGAGGTTGGTACCTACGACAAACTGTCTGGTGGACTGAGGAGGGCAGGGCTATAAGATGCTGGAAGAAATCATTCATTTGGTTTTCACTTTAAATACATCTAAAGCTGATGTTAGTTCTTACATCTGTTTTGGATTTTCAGTAGATCAAAATTTCCAGTCTGTTTTATCTTGTTTTCTTGTAGGTACTATAGGTGAGCCGCAGCGTAAGAGCTCCCCCCGACCTCACAGGGCTGTTTCCCATCACCCTGTGTGACACCACTGTTAATGCCCACCAGCCGCCTTATTTGAGAGTTTCAATATGCATCTTAAACAAAAGGATGGTGGAATGCTTTTCTGTTTCTGGGAAAGATTATTATAATCGTAATAGTGTCAAACAAGTACTGTCTAAACAATAATGATGTTAAATGTGGTGGAAACTGCCCTACAGCAATATACTGCCTCCATTCAGTGGTCAGAGTGTCAGTTTTTTTAATCTATGAATTAATGTAAATGTATTCTGTTTTAGTTTATTATTGGGGGAAAATATGTTACAGTTTGAACATTTGTACTTTTGTATTTTATAATCTACATTTCATTTTCAATGTCTACTGTCAACATTCAGATACAATTCACCTGCTCTTCACCTGAAAATGGAAAATGTATAACTGTGCATCTGAATCTTCAAGGGATTGTCTCATATAGTCCAAAAAACATTTAATGTGAAGATCTGGAATATATTATTGTAAGTACATCTCAAGTTCCATCATATCTTTTAACTTTTTAACTGTTGTCATATGTGTGCTGTTTTCTTAGTAAAAACTTATTTTACTCTATAATCTGACTAAAATAGAAGTGTGGCTACAGTAAGATAATGTTCTCCATGATGTTGATGAAAATGATAATGATGTTCATGTGTGTACGTATGCATGTGTATGCACATAGACTTTTTATATACAAACTTACATCTTTACATAGTTCGTTTTCCTTGTTGTAGTCGTTTGTCTTATTTCTGTGTTGAATGCTTTGAAAGCAACAAAAAGCCAGAGTAAAATTTCTTGTATGTGTAAACTTTGACCATTAAAGCTGAATCTGATTCTGATAACAACAAAGACCTACAGGGCTGACAGCATAAATGCTAAATGGCCTGTATTTAATGCTTTTCTAGCTTGACACATGATAATATTCACACATACATTCACACAGTAGTGGCAGAGGTTGCCAAGGTGCCACCCTGCTCACCAGGACCTGTTTGTCTTGCTTCAGGACACAGGGATCAAACCAGAAACCTTCTCATTACTAGACACCTGGACTACCACCTCCATGTCCAAATGTGTCCCGTTTCTTCACCAAGGTCTCTGCCTTCTCTTATGGTGCTCCCTCTGTGATGTCACCACCTGATCCTTTAGTTCTTGGGTGTGTCACAACATATAATAATAATACTATATTGTCTTTATAGTTTTGTATGAAGTATTCTTCAATGTTGTCATACTATTGCAGTAGGATAAACATCTGTAATGTTTAAAAGAGGTGCAAAACATTTTTATATTTGTATGTTTTATGTCAAGAAGTTTTGTTTTATTAATCGTTTTTATGTCCAATTGTTATCGGCTTTTTACAGTAAAACAGATTTTGCACTTTTGCAACTGTGTCTTGGTTGCAAACATGGTGCAGTGCACCTTTGTTCCTGTAGGTGACAGCAACTTGCAGGGTTACAGCCACAGAATGTTTACTATAAATTAATTACATGAAGTATGTGGTTACAGCGTGGTTTCAGCTGCTAAATTTGGAGGCCTTGCTCATCATGCTCACTTTACCTTTTTTTGAGAAAAGTTTTCACTATGGAGCACTATGTAACGCTGGGTTTTCAAAAGTACTATGTAAAAAAAACTTTACTCTCAAGAACTGTTCACCAGAATAACATTTAAAGAAACATTTAAAATGATTTGGGATTCCGCAACACATTTGGGATTCCGCAATTTCTGTAAAAAAAAAAAAAAAAATAGATTTTTCTCAATGTTCATCCTCACACCTATAGACAAACCAAAGGTGTACTGATAGAATTTGCCAGAATACCACATAGTCATTATTTCCAGCAATGTGTTTAGCTTACATGATCCCTGCTTATGATGTGTTTGACAGGTGTTAGACACACACACACACACACACACACACACACACACACACACACACACACACACACACACACACACACCACACACAGAGCCAGCAGCAGCCTATGCTGTCAGCAGTTGCACACAGTAAGAATGAGTTCATTCATTAAATGGTGTTGTTTTCTTTTTCCAAAGTAACATTTTATATTCTTAGAGCCATGATTCTTCATCTACCAATCCGGTTCCAATCAGTAAGCAAGGTTTATTGAAGTATTGAGGTTTAATTATTAACAAAATCAGAGTGTCTATCTGCATGCAGAGACAATCTCCGTCCTCACTGTCTGACCTGAAACTTGCCTTGTGCTTACAGCTTTGCCTGGTGACACAGTATAACATGTCAGATAGGGTTAAGAGCTTTTCAGTGGGATATAATCCCATAAACCACAGTGACATCTTCACCAGTGGTGACTGTATTACAGGACACATTACACTAGAACTGTCAAAAGACTGCAAAATAGGTTCACTCAGTGTAAAGCTGAAGGGAAAAGCACAAGTCAAGTGGACTGAAACACATGGGAGGACAATTATAACGTATCGTAACAAAGAGAAGTACTTGTATTAAGCAAGTTATGATTCAGGAGGGCCAGGGTAAATGATGTCATTCAATTTAGAAAAAATGATTTACTTTATTCATTGTTTATTTGATTCCAGCGGCATACTTTAACAATACTTTTAAAGGCTTTTTGTGTTTTTTATGTATCAACTAGTGGTAATTTTCCACTGGTGAAAGAAATACAACATGCTACCATCCGCATTTAAACAAAAGTGAAAATGGATGTACTGTATATTATACATTATAACACTTTTAATGAGAGGATTTGGGTGTTTTTGAACCATTCACACAGACAGCAAAAAAAAGACAGCAACCTGTTGTTCTTAAAAAAAAATTCCCACTTCTGTCCTAGAAATGTATTATGTTCTAATTAATAAACATTGCCATAAGGAGTGCTACGTAAAGTTACTGTATTGCCTTTCAGGTAATAAAGTTTTGGGCCATGCCTCTCACGTCCACCATTACATCTTCCAGATTCCTGCTTATCAATGCCTTGAAACATAAACTAATTTAAGTGTGTGCTTCATTTCCACTTGACATGAGTAGCTACATAATGTTGTTGATATTGTTGCTTTGTAAGTAACAATCTGAGGTAACAACCTGATCTATAAATATAGTGCTACTGAAAGAGTATTTTCTGCCCATCATCCTGTGTGTTTTGTATATTGTGTTGTCATGTGCAAGAGACCAGCCAACCGTCTTCATAGGCTTCATAGACCTCTGAGCAGGTCGATAAGAGTAGACACCAAAGCTAAGGTGAACTTCACTCTCCTTTGCTACAGTGATTCATTGCTGATGGTACCCACCTTAAACATACAAACACACACACACACACACGCACACACACGCACACACACACACGCACACGCACACACACACAAGTGGCATCCAATGGGTTTGTTGTTTGACCTTGACTCTGCTGCAGTAATGAGACGTAACACTATCCATAACTAATTGTTCTTTATCTGTCAGACTCCACAGCACAGTATCACTAATGAAAAAATGACGCTCTTTACATCAGGGACAGATGGCATGGATGTAAACTTTGCACAAACCGGCTTCCACCGAGGTAATTTCATACTATGTGTGATCTACAAAGATGAAATTCTACACATACACAGACACTCCACAGATAATCATAACAGTGGGTTGCATTCAGAAATAAACTCTTTGAGGTTGAACCATGTCAAAGTCCTTTTGGAGTGTTTTATTGTCTAAAGATAAGACAAACGGAACACGTACCCATAGTATCGTCAGAGAGATAATCCAAATATCTTTTGGGTTCAAGGTTGCTGCTTTTGAAACAACACAAATGTATATTTAAAGCTATATTGGATATGCATGTTGACAGTAAGCTTTCCAATGCCCATTTGCTCCATCAGCACACTCAAGGCTTTTCTACTACAACTTTACTTGGTCTGGTATGACCAGTAGCCTATGGTGGCTAATGTTAGCGAATTTAAGATAGATATGGTTGCATACTTTTTTTTTTATCCTTATAGATTTTAATAAGTCTATTCCGTATTCCTCATTATAGACTTTTCTACAAAGCTGTTCAGCAAAACTTAAATACACTGGGTTAAAGTGATAGTTAATAATTTAAATAAGTGTATGATTGATATACCTCTAAACGGCAGGTTTCTAATTCGGGACGTAGATCGAGACAGATATGAGATACAGAGATGTGTCGACAACTACTGCAGCCACCTTTGATTTTGTAATATTGTTAATAGTTTAATATTTTTTATTCAGAATGAGATTATTGCTGTCTAAACTTACATGTAGGCATCAACTAGAGAGTAAGAGGGATCTTTAAATTTATGTGTTGTGTAACATGTTGTGTTTTGCAGGGGAAGGCATACAGGTTGCGGCATCCATTCAGAACAGATCATCTTGTGACATTAAGCCCAAATACTGTCTGTATTTAAAGTACAGTTACTTTGCAAAGAGGAAGAGGAAAGTGGAAACCAAAGACATCCTGAAAGGTCATCTGCAGGTCAGACTGTCACCAGGACCATCACCATCCCTCCCACCATCCGTCCATCCAAAACAGCAATCTCATCAAGGCAGAGTATAGACTCAGGGTGTGTATCCCTCTTCCCAAAACTAGAGGTCCTTATGACAACACGGGACGCATGATCGGTATGATAGTCTATCTGGATGTCTACTATGCTTCAGACCCCGAGATCAAGCTCCCCATAGAGATCCTGCCCGCTCCACAGGAGCTTGATGATGGGGAGCACCTGCCTGCTTATCCTACCTTCACCCTTTTTCTGTGTTATCCAGGCAAAGGGCGAGTATGATTTATTTTATGGATGAGTCTCATCATGTGACTCATTCATCACATGCTGATTGTGATCTAGTTAATTATGTAAATTGTTTCACCGGACTGGCGTTTTTTTCCCACCCAATGTATTTCAAAGAGAGTCTTTGCCTATCACAACTGATTTCATATGAACAAGACAGCTGTGACATTTAAGTGGTAATAACTGTGTGGACTTGTGGAGTTGATGGAAGGAATTAAAGAAGGCTGGGACGGTACACCTTCCCATCCTTGTTTTTTTCATATAAACTTTTATATCTAATAAAAAAAGCCATAAAACAGGTTAGCATTTTCAATAAAAGATTATTAGCTGTAATATTAACATCATTTATACACCTACAGCAAACAGTCCAATAAATTCTACCATAAAGAAACCATAACCAGAGTTATAGAAAAAGCTTTGTTGACACAACAGCCAAAATGTGAAAATAAAACACTGCCATTGAGTCTTAATATCATCACCTCTGTTGTAGGCCTATCCAACTCAAGTATAGCCTTAATGATTTAAATATCAATATATTATAGTAAAGAAAGAAAGAACCCGACTACATTTGTCTGAAAATGGTTCAATGGATCTAACTGAAACAAATAAGTGGATTAATAGCCTATAGACACAAATACGCTAGACCTAAGTAAAATGAGGGGAGGGGAAATATACCAGGGGTCCGATTCAGAAAGCAGGTTGAGAGACACGTATCATAAGCTTTAAATGATAATGAGCTCCACCCTGTCTTTTCCAAAGCCAATACATTTGGACTGTTGTCACCCAATTAGTAAAGAACAAGAACAGACCACATGAATTCAACTCAGCACAAGTATGAGCAGAGCTCGTGGATTTGGGAGAGGTTTTTCTCTTTTTCTACAGTCTGTTTTTCTATTAGTACCCTATGGCCATTGGTAAACTGAAATTGTAGGCAGTAGCCTACACTGTATTGTGTGTCTTGGTCTGATGCAGCAGTACAGACGATCAGGCCGCTGGAGGACCGAACAGCAAGTTCTGGTTATCATGTAGGAACATGATAAACCATGAAACCTGGTCTGGTAGAACTTCTCCACAAAGAGCTTATCCATAGCCATCTTCATGATGTGGATGTGGATTATCTTGCTATGCTGTTTATCTTACTTAGATTTTGTAAGTCCAATTATTTTTGAGTGAATCTAAATCAAGTGACAGCAAACCGTTATGCTACTTCAAAAACTCAGAACAACCAAACGGAAACATTGTGTGGAGGTACGGCGCTACCACAGGAGAAGTTACAGTTGGTTGGTTCTCTTAACGTTTGGGGAACGTTAGAACCCTGGAGGGAACGTTCCCTACACGTTTGTTTTTGGTTTGGTTTGAACTAACCTTTAGAGAACCATAAACTAACGTTCCCTAAACGTTCTGTGTTAGTGGGGGATGGACTTCCTGGCCTGTTGAAAGCTGGGTTTCCATCCACTTTCATCATTCTAAGCACATATTTGAAAATTTGACTGAAGGAAATGTTAGGGCGTTTTCACACCGACAGCCACAGTTCGGTTTAATCGAACTAGAGTTTGTTTGCCCCGCTGGTGCGGTTCGTTTGGGCATGTGAGAACGAGGCAATCGCACTCGGGCGCGCACCAACAGCTGACCAAACAAGCGTCCTGAGACCTGCTTAAAGAGGTGGTCTCTGTACGCTGTCAATCAAACTCTGGAGCGGCCCGTTTGTGGCAAGAACGTGATCCGTCCTCGAAACGCACCGGCTATTCAACCTCCGCCAGTCTGAGCTGATGTGTCCTGTAGTCAGGTGTGTTCAGCAGTCTGTGATGCAGCAGAGCAGCAAACTGTAGGAGCTCGCAGTGTTGCGGTCCAGCTCGCCGTCCATCATCTCCGTAGTCTAACCAGCTGCCGCTAAAGATGGGAGACAGACACTTGCGTCGCAGAGCGAAGTCTCGGTGACCAGAGCAGATAGTAACGTCTCAAACAACGTCTGATCATTTTAATGAAATGATCGAGCTGGTTTGACCATGGAGATGCAAAAAACACGCACTTACTCCGGAACACAGGACCTTATTGCTCCCGCCCCCAGAAACATCCGACCAATAACAGGAGTGGATTTGTAATGGTGCATTTTGGTACGCTTGGATTTTTCCAGGTGTGAAACCAAAACGACCAAGGGCAAATCGAGTTTATACAAGTTTACTAAACAAACTCACCAACTGATTCGGACCAAAGCAAACCAACAGGTGGGAAAACGCCCTTATTCCATGCATATTCCCTGCTGTATAACTGAAATAAAGGACACTGATCTCCTAATCAAGGGTGGAGTTGTAAACAGCTGCATGTTTAAAACTTGCAAACTAAAATGTCAAGGACTCACAGGTGCATAATAATATCATAATACAGTGGAAAAGTTGAAGTGAAACTTTCTTATTTTCTAATTCATTACACAGAAAAGGAAATAGGCCTATATATGACATTCTGCCATTAGACGACGTAAAAAACGGCGTTGTGACCGTTCATAACGGGCTACGTTAATGCTTAATGGAATACAATTTGGCGTTATAAACCTTTATGAAACGGGCCGCAGTTTCCACCAATCAATATACAGCCTATGGTTCCCACCTTCCTCGGTAGGCTACACTACACAACACACGACGCGGAAGTTAGATATGTTTTTTCTGCTCCAGGACGGTCAGAGTATTTCCTTGAGGCATTATGTCGCCCACCGTAAAGAGCCTAAAAGTTACCTATAACCCTATTAATGAGGAAAACACGTTTACGAGTGGCGACGTCGTTTCGGGTCAGGTCACGCTTGAAATGGCCAAAGACTGCCAAATTGCATCCCTGCTGATTAAATTCAAGGGGAAGGCACAGGTGTTGTGGACCGAGAGGTACGGACAAACTACTGTTGTTTACCACGCCAAGGACAAGTACTTCAGCATCAAACAGTACATCATACACGACAAAGATCTCACAGGTAAGTGTATCTAGGCTACATTTACCAAGATGTTGAATTCAACATAGACCTGCCTAACAGAGCCCAGCCCTCTTCTGCTGCTCTGTGGCTTGAACTTCATTCAGATGACACCCGGGTTACCCGGCATGTGGTTAGCCGTCTTACGTTACAACGCCAGGCCAAAAAGTTTTCCTCATTCAGATTGAGAAATGGGGAAGTTGGAACCAAGAGTGGCATGGTGATGGAGCACCCGTTTCAGACTAACGACGTCACGGAAGGTGATCATGTGTGTGGGTGTTTTGCCAATTTCCAATAGTGTTTTACTTTTTGAATAACAGTGTTTTCCAATGATTGCAATAGTTTTCATTCTTGAACAACTAATGTAAGCAACAACGTGTAGTGCAATTTGCAAGAAATATGTTGCAGAAATGCAAAAATATTTACCTGCCGTTTGCTCAGGTCATTTAACTGTTACGTGCCATTTTTTTTTTTTTTTTCTTTAAGGTTGGGTAGAATCTACTTCTGTGCTTGTGGCGCGCTTTATGTGTCAAATGTAATTGTAAACTGAACTGCGTTGGGTTCTACACCAAATGTTTAATAACATTAAACATTAAGTAACATTATTGCTGGTAATTTAGTGTGCTGATTTTTCTTTAGGAGATAACCAAACACTACTGGCAAACCAGAATGGAGAAACATGTAAGTATTTTTCAACAGCTGCTGGTAAAGCCCATTTACAGTAAATGAAATGGACAATGTGGCGCCGTACATTTCCACGGAGACCAGCGATAAGAAGCATTTTTCTGGTGATAGCTGAGCGTAGATGTGACATGAGCAACCTAGCTGAATGTTTTAAGTCTTCTGGTAGCTGTGCCAAGAGAAATGGAGCTTTTTATACATTGCTGTGATTCTTTAGAAATAAACAATGGACAAATCGAGTCTTTAAATGCTTCAGATGTAAAGTTATTCACTGTCAAAGTGGCGCACAAATGAACGGTAGTCAATGAAATGCTAACGGCGAGTGATGGCTTGATAGCATAAAAATGGTTCCATAGGAGATACGCTTTGTGGACACTCGCCTAGCCCCCTTGGGGGGCAAAGCCCATGCATTGAAAGGGCTAGTTAAAACTTAAATACAAGTGATTACTGGTGAAAAAACAGATATTTAAACATGTTCTTCTTTACAATTCATTGGTTTTCAGGGAGCAATGTTGTTTCCCCAGGATGCCATGTTTACCCATTCACCTTTCAGATCCCTTTTCAGTAAGTAGTTGGTTCCATTGTGAGCTGGACAGACCCTTATCCTCTCCAGACTTTGTTTTTCTAAACAGTGAAATTTGCATATTATATTCTGAAATCAAAATGCATAACCTTAGCAATCATAGTTTATTTTGATGTATAAACTATTTAGTCAAAGGTTGTAGTTTATAGACCTTCTCTAGCGTCTGTTTAATACTTTGTCTGCTCTCTTCCTGTATGTGTGGTGCATGAAAAATGTTCAATCCATTTATACTGTTCTTCTGCTCTTGTGCTTCAGGGTTATGCCCTCCTCCTTCGATAGCAGTATAGGTAAAATCGTGTACTTGCTGGAAACCAAGCTGAGCAGATCAATGAGAGTCCCTCAGAAAGATTCAACAAAGATCAACTTTGTGACAAAGGAAGATCTGAGAAGTTACCCTGAGCTAATGGTATTTGCTGAGTTACATCCTCATTCCTGTTAATATGATTAGACATAATTAGATGATGGAAGTTGAATGACTGCAATCCAGCCCTTCCTTAGTACTTGCCGATGTATTGAGCAATTGGCTTAATCACCAACTGCCTCAACGAGATATATCTAAGTATTTGTATTCAGCACTGCCACACTGTATGAACAAGCTTTAAAATTTACACAACATAATCAGTAACACTGTCACTTTGAGGCCAATTACTGAATTTGAATTTTTTTTTTAGTTTTCCTGTAGAGATATTATCTAATGGTTATTTTAGCAGTACACCTGTTGAATTGTCACAGCTTTGGTTGCGCTGGGAGGAACTGGAACGTGGACATGAGTGTTTGTTAAATTTAGCTTTTAATAAATCTGATCTTCATTCAGATGCCACAGCACGATTCTAAGGACAAGAAAATGAAATTTTTCAACTCAGGAACAGTAGCCATGGATGTGAAACTTGAAAAAACTGGTTTCTTCCAAGGTAAGAACCCTTAAAGTGATATTAACATTTGTTAGTCTCAGACTACGCTTACTCGTGGACGGCTATTTTCATAAATTGACATTTTAACCTCTTCAGTTTCAAAAATAACATTGTGCAAAGCTGTCAGTTTTCAGAAAAGTGTTTATTTACACGTACCCGTGTGTATATATGCCGTCAAGAGCATGCCAAACCTGTAGGTGGTAGTGTAACGAAAAGCTCAAGCCCACAATCAGAATGCCGAAAATAATAGAAACAAATCACTTCCTTTCTCTCCTCTTCCTCGGCTTCCTAAACCTCTGTTTGTCTCAGTTTACATGCAAACATGAAAATGAAGGTTTTCAAAATCACTCTTAGGAGTTTAAGAAAGACTTGTTTTCAGAGGTGAGTACTCCATTTTCGTGTAAACAAAGGGTACAAACAAAGGGAAATGTGTCAGTTTGTCTAAATAACCATGTACGTGTAAACAGGGTATCATACCTAGGGTTGTTTTGATTTTTCTGATCTGTTTTTTGCAGGAGAAGGATTGAAGGTTCTGGCCTTCATCCAGAACAACTTGTCTCGCCAGATCAGGCCCAAGTACTGTGTGTACAAAAAGCACAGCTTCTTTGCACGGGGGAAAAGAAAAGTATGGACTTTGGACCTCTTCAAAGAGGTGGGAGAGCCCATCGCACCTTTTACTAAAGAAAATGTCATAAAAGTCCTCCCGGTTCCATTTGATTCAGAGCCCTCAATCATCAACTGCAGCATCATCAAAGTGGAGTACAGACTCAGGGTAAGCATCTATATGGCAACAGAGATGTTTGTGCCCTGTCTTATGTGACTGTACACTAAAAGATGTCTCCTGAACTCGTCTTTATTGACAATTGTAGGGATTTTTTAATTCAATAAACATTTCAAGTTAAATTTTCCAATATAGTCCAAAATCACAAATGTGCCTGTAAGTTATTTACAGTCTTGAAAGCATATAACTCACACAAAACCTACCAAAACCTCAACTCTACTGAGAGGATGGGTAATTTCACTTTTTAGATCAATACAACTTAAATTTGCTAAAACATTATTGAGCAAATGGCATCAGAAAAAAATTAGCACATCTCTTAATAGCCAGTGAGTGCTAACTTTGTTTAAAACCATCATTAAGATGAGCAACTGCACCCACCCCTCTCGTCTTGTTCATGGTGTTATCTAAAGGAGTCATTTTTGAAGACAGGGTGTAAATAGACTTAGACTGTGACTTAGACTTCTCTTTATTGATCCTTTTGGGATGACTCCCGCAAGGAAATTGAAAATTCCAGCAGCAGTTTTAGCAAGAAAAAAGAAATTAAAAAATAGATTAAAAAAAAAGACTGTATAAAGACAACAAAATAACAATAATGATAATAACAACAATAAGAACATTTGTCAAATTTAAAACAAACAAAAGACCATAAATATATAAAGTGTCAGTGTTGGGGTCCAGTATTGAAGTGATAAAGTGATAAGTGACTAGGTGTAAATTTTAAGTCAAGGTGTGGATGTATGTATGTATGTGTACTGTTTTTGTATGTAGTATGTGTACTGTGTATGCATGTATGTGTACTATGTATGTATGTATGTATGTAGTAGTATGTATTGTCCTCTCTGCCCTATTTCCTCTCCCCCCTAGTGAGGAGTTGTTGGTCTGATGGCATGAGCGACAAAAAGGTCCTTGAGTCTGTTGGTCCGGAAACTTGGGAAGGAGCAGCCTTCCACGAAACCGGCCCCTTTGGGTGCTGATGACGGTGTGCAGGGGGTGGCTGGCATTTCAGTAATAGCCAGCAGTTTGGTCTATGTCTCCTCTCTGCCACCGTCACCGTGAGTCAAGCTTCAGCCGACCACAGAGCCGGCCCGCCTGATCAGTTTATCCACCCTGTGGGTGTCCTTCTTTGATATGCGGGCCCCCCCAGCACACCACAGTGTAGAAGAGGACACTGGTGACCACAGACTGGTAGAACATCCACAGCAGTTTGCTGCAGAGTTAAAGGAGTGCCCTCCTCAGGAATTTACAGCCGGCTCTGTGTCTTCCTGTACAGGTGGCTGCTGTTTGTTGTCCAGTCCAGTTTGTTGTCCAGCCACAGCCGAGGTATTTGTATGATGGACTGGGTCCCCCTCAACTCCCCCAACAGGACTGGTTGCGTTTTGGTCTGGACCTCCCAAAAACAACGACCAGCTCCTTTTTTTTTAGAGGTGTTGAGCTGTAGGCAGTTAGTGCGACACCCGAGAGCAAAGTCCCCCACCAGACTCCGATACTCCTCCTCCCTGTCCCCCCTGCGTACTTCTGTATGTGACACAGCTCTGAGTTGTAACAGAAGTCCGAGGTGTACAGGGTGAAGAGAAAGGGCCAGCACTGTGCCCTGGGGGGCTCCAGTGCTGCTGACCACAGTGTCAGACATGATGTCCTTCAGCCTGACGTACTGTGGCCTGTCGGTGAGGTAGTCTCTGATCCAGTCTACCAGATAGGGGTCCACTCCCATCCTGATCAATTTGTCCTGGAGTATAGGGGGCCGGATGGTGTTAAAGGCACTGGAGAAGTCCAAGAAGAGGACCCTCATTGTGCCATTCCCCTTATCCAGATGGGAGTGGACCCGGTGTAACAGGTAGAGGATGGCGTCCTCCACACCAACATCTGGCTGGTACGCAAACTGCAGGAGGTCCTGGGCGTGCTGTACCTGGGGTCTGAGGAGGCTGAGGAAGAGCCGCTCCAACGTCTTCATCAGGTGTGAAGTGAGCGCCACCGGTCGGAAGTCATTCAGCTCGCTGGGCCTGTTCTTCTTGGGAACCGGAACAATGCAAGATGTCTTCCAAAGGGTGGGCACTCTCCCTAGCTGCAGGCTAAGGTTGAAGATCCGTTGGAGCGGCTCCCCCAGTTCTGCTGCGCAGGTCTTCAGCAGTCTCGGACACACTTTATCTGGGCCTGCTGCTTTCCTGGGCCGGAGCTTCCTCAGCTGCTCTCTGACCTGGTCTGTGGTGATGTGGGGCGGGGATTGTATTGAGGAGGAGGACGGGGGTATTGTGGTGCTGGGGGGGAGGTGTGTAGACTGGGATGTGGTGGTGTCAGGGGGGAGGTGTGTGGAGGGAAGGGAACATGGCTGGGGTGAGGTTGGGGGCAGGGGGGGCAATAATTGTAGATCTACATAATGCTGTAGTATAATTCTGGTGACAAAATTAAATCCAACAATTTAACATCAACAATGTTTTCACAGGTCTACCTCGATGTCAAATATGCTTCAGACCCAGAGATCAAATTTCCCATTGTCATCCTGCCAGCGTCTCAGGTTCCTGCTGGGGTGGCACCACCACCGGCTGCTTCTGGGTTTGGATTCGAACCATTTGGGATCCCAAACCCACCAGCCTGGGGGCTTGTGCCACCACAACCACCAGCAGGAGCACCCCACCCTTCAGATCCCCCTCCTCCCTATGGAGCATATGGGATGGACCCTCCTTTGACGGATTTCGGCAATAAATACTAGTGTGAAAATACTTTTAAGGACAATAAATAAAAATGTTGTTCCACTATGTCATGACGTCCAGTATCTAATTAACTATTAACTGCTTCAATATAGCCTTGGCTGCTTTGTCCTTGACCATTCTTTTTTTTAAATTCAAATTTAAAGGGGAAGTTGGTGATGCTGCGAAAAGATTGTTGATATTTAAACTCAACTGCCAAACAACTCCTTCCCCCCCCGACACTGGTATTGATCAATACCAACGTTGGTATCGGTATTATCAATATTTAGATCAATCCGCCCACCACTAGTAGACGGTTCGAAAACGCCACTGACTGTTACATTTGAATTGTTACAGTAACTAACTTCTCAGCCGCTCCAGAACTAATAATAATAATACATTTTATTTATAATGCCCTTTACATTTCAAATGAAATCTCAAAGTGCTACAGTAGCAAGGAGTTAAAACAGTTCCCAGAATATAACAAAATCAACAAATAGCAATAAAACACCATAAGACTAAAATTAAAACTATGACTGTTAAAAGGCCTTTTGAAATAGTAATGTCTTTAGGCCCTTCTTAAAAATCTCCACAGTTTGTGGGGCCCTTAGGGTCTCTGGGAGTGTATTCCAGAGCCGTGGGGCGACTGCCTGGAAGGCCCTGTCTCCCATAGTAGAGAGTTTAGTCCTTGGTTGGTGCAGGCAGTAGGTGGAGATGGAGGAGCGGAGGTTTCGTGAGGTGGTGTGTGGGGTGAGGAGTTCACTGAGGTAGGTCGCGGCAGTTCCATGTATGCACTGGTGGGTAAGGAGACAGATTTTGTACTGAATTCTGTGTTTAATGGGCAGCCAGTGGAGGGATTTCAGGACCGAAGTGATAAGATCATATTTGCGCCTCCTCATCAGGACCCGGGCAGCGCAATTCTGAACATGCTGGAGCTTTTGCAGGCTCCTGCCAGGGATCCCGACGAGGAGGGCATTACAGTAGTCCAACCTGGAGGAGGCAAAGGCTTAGATCAATTTCTCAGCATCTGGTTGGGAGAGGGAGGGACGGAGTTTGGCAATGTACAATCAGTACATCATGTGTACTGGTCTAATGAGAACTCCCAGGTGGGTGATACTTCAAGTCGCGGAATGCTCGCCTGGTGTCCAGCGCTGCTTTCAGCCAACCATTGCCACTTTCCCAGTGGTTGGCTTAAACAGCGGTTAGTAAAAATTTCTTCATCAGCGTAGTAGAACGTACTAGCACAGCAAACATACTTGCACTAAAACTATAACCAAACAAATACTTTCCGTGTCACATTTACACCTGCAGTACCTTTCTGTAGCTTTTGGCCAAGAGAAGATATTAAGAGCCAATACTTGGTTCACTCAACTGTAAACTTTATTTGGACTTAAAATCTCATTATGTCAAACAGCATGTGCAAAATTTATAGTAGTTAGCGTGTTGTGTTCATTTGTCATGTAAGATATTTTTTTATTTGTTCAGTATACTGTGGTGAATTTGCATGGTTGAACACTACCAGTTCCCCTTTGTGCATGTGCTTCCTCCCACCTTCACGCACGTGATAAACCGGTTCAACAACATTCGCATGCCTGAGAACATATATAAACAGTGCTGAGCAGCTGTTCAGGTTTTACAAACCTTGACTTTCCTCATGGTTTCACAAGAGATTTCGATTTTTCATGAGTATTTCTCTGAGGAAAATGACCATCAAAAACTTCTCAATTGAATATGATGCCATCAACAGCAAAAACACCTTCTCAAATGGAGATACCATCAATGGTAGAGTTATCGTGGAGGTTTCCAAGGAAACGAAAATCCAGTCGCTTGTTTTTATAGCAAAAGGAAAAGCTCGGGTCTGCTGGTCTGAACATTACGGGGATAATCAACATCATGTGTACTGGTCTAATGAGAAATATTATGATGTCAAACATCATATTTTGAGAAAGGCAAGACAAGATGGTAATGTATTAAATGAATGCAATCATACCATAGCCTGCATTGTACTTAAGATAATGCAATGACTTTTAGATAATGAGCCATTATTGATATGATGTAAATAAAAGGTTCAGCAGGTAACCCAGAAGTAATCTTTTGTGATGTTTGCTGAAATGTCATACACTATGTATCAGTGGTTTTCAACCTTTTTGGTCTGGGGTATCCCCAGAGGAACTCATGTACTCCTTTATTGATTCCCAACGTACAGTATGTTAAAAATGTGTTCAGGTGTGACTGTTGACTTGTATTTTTTAATAATTAAATATATTCTTTATTCAAATCATAATTTAACATTTTTTAAACTAGTTGAACACTCTATTTTCACACACCCCCTTGCAACTGTACCCCTTGTTGGGAATCAATGTCATATAGGCCTATGACTATATGCTGACAGTATCACATGATACTGATAATCTGGGAAAAAGTTATGTTATGCCTCTCTCTAGTGCTTCTAATTTTATAAAAGTAATTTTACAGCTAAACAGTATACTAAAATATGTATTTTAGTAACGTAATCTTGATTTATATTTGACAGTTTGATTGCAGTTTTCTAGCAGTCATTGACACTGCTGGTTGTTTGTTTTCCTGGCGCCATTAGGAGCACCAGGAAGAGGCAGAGGAATGTGTTTTTTTCATAGATTATCTGATTCATGTAGTACTGTCAGGATATAGTGAGAGTTTGAGCAAATATGAAAAGGTACTTTCATTTTAAGTTACCAACTGTATCTTAAATAATTCCTAATTCTGTTCCAGGCACTGAAGTCATTTGTAAAGGAAGACATGCATTTCCCTTTTCCTTTAAGATTCCTGACAGGTGCCTATTCTTTAATTCTTTACTTTAGAATTGATGGTTGACTTATTTTCGCGTTCTTTAAATATTCTATTATTTGTATTTACAGAAAAATCCCATCATCTTTCAAATCCTCCATAGGCAACATTGTTCATAAATTAAAGGCAGAGCTTCATCAATCGATGAAGCTGAAAAAAAAGGTTAAAACCCACTTCACATTTGTGTCCAAAGCAGACATGGATACTCCCGGACTTATGGTAAGTAATCATTTAGGCTATCTTTAAAACTGCAACCATTGTTGCCTAAGCAAAAGAGACAATTGTCTAACTGTGTTAATCTGATGTGGGGTCTGTTCTTCTAGGAACCTCAGAATGGTTGCAAGGATAAATCTGTCAACGTTTTTGGCTCTGGAAACATTTCAATGGATGTTCACACCAAGCGGATGGGATACATGCAAGGTAGTAATATGAGTTACTTTTGTTTCGTATCACTTTACTCCTCCCAAACCTAAGCCAACAAGGTTGAACAGGTCCAGCAAGTTTTTGCCTTTGCCGCACTCTCAATGTAATCTACTCATGCCCCAGCCATGGAAATACATGCCAATCAGTACCAGGGCAACGTGACATTATGACATACACACTACTTTCGTAAGCCAAGTGGCGTGTTATCTGTATGCAATTTTAGCTATCCGCGTGTACGTCTACGCTGCATACATCGGGCGTAAACATACACACCACTTGCCGTGTTATCGCGAGAAGAAAGTGACGGTTAAGTTTAGGAAACGTGACACGTGGGTTGGGTTTAGGAAAAGAAGAATGGGGTTGGCTTTAGTAAAAAAAAAAGAAACCAACAATTGGGTTTAGGAAACGTGACACGCGGACAGAGATGGCAAAAGTACTCACTTCCCAAACTTAAGAAGAAGTAAAGATACTTGTGTTAAAAAATACTCTGGTAAAAGTAGAAGTACTGATTTAACTTCTTTACTCTAGTAAAAGTAACAAAGTACAGGCTTGGAAATTTACTTAAAGTATAAAAGTAAAAGTAGCCTTGTGAATGACCTGGACCACACACGTTTCTAGAGTACACGCTGAGAAACTTTAGTGGACATGAAAAAAAGGCTCTTTTTATGCCATTGCCTACATTGTAAATGGATGGCTGCCAATCGGCCTAAAACATCATATATTGTATATGATTATTGTGACAGAGACTGGGACTCCAGGTTAATGAGATTCTGAGCAAGATTCTCAGCAGCAAGATATAAATTAAATTGTGATTCTGTGAGAATTCACAGATCCAGTTTCCCTTTTTTAATTTTCCCCTTAACATTTAAAGGTATCTTCATGTATGCGTGTGTGCTCAAATCTGGCTTTTGGAAAGAAAATAAAGGATTAAATATGAATTACTAAACAGACGGCTGCAGTACCAGGAGCTCACCACCAGTGTTTCAGTTTGACTGTTTTAAGTGTTTATATAATTAAGAGGTATTTATTTAGAAGTAGGCTGGCTGCTAGTTAGCTAACGCTAGCTTCCGCGCTCAACTAAGGCAGCGCATCTATGACCGTGACACTGGTGTAATGATTCAGATGGACTCCCAAGACAAGATGGTGCTCACCCGACTGGACAATAGGAACGTGGCCCCGCCCATAACATTATTTTCACCTCGAGAAAAATCCTGAGGCGAGAGCAAAAATTTGCATCAAGAGCAAAGACTTAAACAAATGTTCACACTGATAGCCAAAAATATAATTTTGACAGTTTATAAAAGTATTTTGAGAGAGATTTTTTTTCTCAGAAATAGATTTAATAAACAAATTTCTATTTAAACTTTTTTTAGTCTCAAATATTATTTTTTGCTATTGGTATGAAAACATTTTCTCTCAAATATTTTTTTCTCTCATAAAATGCTTTTTTGCTATCAGTGGGATAAATTTTCTTTTTTTCTTCTTCTCTCAGATCATTTATTTTCTCGCCTGTAATAAAGAAACAAACCTAGCTCCATATCATTGTCGCTCTTCATACTACGTCAATGTACTGTTTCGGTTTAGAAATTGACTAGCTTTCTTTTCTCCATTTTTCACAGGCGAGGCTCTCCGAGTCACAGCTGAAGTCAGCAACCACTCAACTCGTTCAGCGAAGCCCAAATTCATACTATATGAGAAGAAGAGTTTCTTTGCCCAGGGTCACCAGAGTGTTTCCAAAAAGATTATCCTTAAGGAGAAGAGTGAGGCTGTTGCATCCTCCGCGAAAGAGACTGTGACCAAGGTTTTCTCCATTCCCACAGAGCTACCTCCCTCCATCTTGAACTGCTCCATCATCAAGCTGGAGTACAAGCTGAGGGTAAACTTCACTATATTGTCAAGTGATAGATCTTGTATTTGAGCCATTCTTCTGTTCATATGCTTGATTACTGTTTTACTTGAATAGCTAATAATAGGAAGCTTGTTGGCTTTTCTTTGCCTCTGTTTATATTGTTTAACATTTCTGATATGTGCTTTGTGAATGAGGTTTAATTTTTAAGTTACAAGTGACCTAAATAGTTCAGTTCATGTTTATTGTCCCCATGGGGAAATTATGTTGCAGTAAAAAATCATATCACATGGTATTAAAACATTAGGACAGATAAGGCAAGCAGGAAGAAAAACACAACATATGTACACTACCATATGTTGTGTTTTTCTTCCTGCTTGCCTTATCTGTCCTAATGTTTTTTTTTAAATATCAAATACTGATATTGCAAAAACAAATCCTGTGCCATGATCTGAAATAGATAGAAGGACAAAGGGAGCATTTTCTTCACTGACCGTTGGTAAAATAACAAAACAAATACTAAAAGTAACTTATAAAAAAAGGTAGAGCACACACAAACCTAATCAACTCAACATACTCTAGAGATAAAAACATCCAGTCAAAAAGAGGGCGCCTCTACGTACAAAACAAAGGAATAATGTAAGCTTCCTATTAGTAGCTATTCAAACAAAACAGTTATCAAGCATAAGAACAGAAGAATGGCTCAAAAACAGTCTTATTGTCTTACAGTCCACTGACTTGAATAGATGAATAGATTAGTACTGCAGAATATTTCTGGTGATGTAAAGAAGACAAATCCAACAATCTAACGTCAACAATGTTTTTCACAGATCTGTCTTGATGTCAAGTTTGCTTCAAACCCAGAGATCAAACTCCCGATAGTCATCCTACCTTCCTTTGAGGTTCCTGCTATGAAACCACCTGCTGCTGTAGGCTTTGGATTTAATGCATTTGAGGACTCAGACCAAGCACCCTGTAACACGGCATCACAAGCACAAGCAGCACCCCAAGAAGTGGATCCCCCACCTTCTTATGAAGTATATTCAATGTACCCTAGCGAATATACGAGTGCACTTTAAATATGCCACCGTTTTAGCATTGCACTGTGCTTAGATTAACCACATTGTAAGTACAGCACCATTAGTCATTTCAATCAGGAGAAACTATCGTAAAAAGATATATATATTTTAGAGGTTTACAATAACCCAGATATATCCCCCGATGGAGTCCAGACACTGGTGGTGGCGACTAAAAAAGGGAGCTGTGAGCCATAAGAAGACCAAGGACACTGTGGCTGTGCGGCTTGCACTCTCGTCTGAAAAGACAACTGACAGAAGCAGGGGAGAGAACCGATTTAAAATAAGGTTGTCATGCTGTGATTGGCTTGAACATACATGCCCTACTCTGATTGGTTTACACTAACGTGATTCCCCCAAAATAGCTGATCAGTATAAGAGGAGAGTGTTAACGTCATGCCACCTTGGCAGTTGCTAATGAGTATAAGTATATATATAAGTATATAACTATAAGTATATCCATCTATTTTTCTATCACACAACTAGTTTGCAGCGGACTTTGGCACCGCCCATGACAATTCTGATTGGTTTAAAGAAATGCCAATAAACTAGAGCATGTTTTTCCTCCCATCCCCGAATGCTATGCCAGACCCTCCTTCACCGTGCTTTGGAGGAGGGTCTGGCAACTTAAGACTTTGTAAATACTAACTTTTTATCAGCCTGCTTAAATCAATATCACAAGGGCCATGTTGAACAGAACTACTGTTGACATAACCTACAGTTACACTTTAATTTTTTTATCAATAGCTGGATTCAAAATGGTATACTTTATATCATTTTTTGGAATAGCTATAGTTAAGTTTATTTATTTATTATATCAAATATTACAAAAGGGAATTGGCTGTATATTCGTACTTGTATTTTGAACAATAAATATGCCTAAACTGAAACTTGTGTTTCAACTTATTGTTTTAATGATGTCAGTGTAAAAGTAAAATTCAATAAACCAACGGGTAAAATTTAATGTTTTAACTATATTCAGATGTGCATAGGTAGACAGCACTGTTATGGTCCACAGAAATCTTGATGGGTATTTTGTCTAAATCTGTAGCGCTAGAAGAAAGGAATATGCTCTAAATGCTTATGTGTATCTCCTTAATACGTACAAATTTAGCATGCATCATGCCTGCCTAAATCATCAATATATAAATGAATGTTCACACATATAGCATACTGGAATCTTTTGTCTTAGTGCATCCATGACGTCAATCTCAATTTATTTGGTCTAATTTAGACTGCAAGGCTGCTGGCTAGAGTTACCTGTGTGTAAGTGACACCTGCAGTTCATGATCAGGTGGTCATGTGAGACAGAACACAGCTTCTGGAGAGGTCCACTGCTACAGTGTATATGCCAGCCTTGCTTGATCCTTGCTCAATAGCAAAAGGCGCCACTTCAAAACCACCGTGGATCCATTCAAACCGGCTTCCAGTAGATTTACAGGAATCGTTCTACACAAAAAGGAGCAACGTCATCGTGCTTTGACTCCACAGCCTTTGGGAAGGTTATTTGATTTAGTATCATGACTGTAAAGCATATCTCAGTGGATTACAACAAGGCAAATGAACGAGGCACCTTCTCTCCCGGGGACATCCTGTCTGGCAGGGTGACAGTAGTGACCAGCAAGGAAACCAAAGTGCAGTGTTTATTGGTCAAAGCCAAAGGAAAAGCCAAGGTGACATGGCATCAACAAGAAGGACAATCCACAGAGATGCACAGTGACAAGAAGATCTACTTTCATTTTGAACATATTGTTCTTCAGGATAAGAACAAAGGAGATGGTTAGTATTGTCACTCATTTCTACCAAAAAAGAAAGAGTGCTTAAAGCTTTTGATTTGATATATATGTTATAGTATGCTAATAACTGATGGATGTGTATTTAACAACAACGTTTATTTTTGTTTTTTTATAAGGTTCAGAAATCATCCGCCCTGGGAAAAATGTGTATCCATTCACCTTTGTGATTCCAAATAAGTGCGTGTAAAGTATATATTCATAACCACAATATATACTTTCTAGCCAGCTGGTGAAATATAACAATCTCCCTTATGTATTTGGACTATTTCCCTACAGAGATATGCCTTCATCTTACGAGGGGAAATGGGGCAAAATTACATACAGTTTGCGAGCACAGCTGACTCAGTCAATCTGGCTCGTCCACAAAACCAAGACTGAGTTCCCTTTTCTGACCAAGTTCCCCTTTGCCTCTAAATCAGAAAGGATAATCATTGGACTTAAGGTACTTATGGAATTAATAATCATACTATGCTGTAATAATCTTCTATGCAGCTATTTGGTTTATTCGGCTTATGTTTCCATTTGGTAGGAGCAACAATATGCAACCAGGATTTCATTTTATGGCTCTGCAAAGGTTACGATCAATGTTAGTTCAGAAAAAATGGGAGTAAAGCAAGGTAAACAGATTTAAAAAGAAATACAAATTTGTATTTTCTGGATGGCCTTAACTTGAACATTAATGATGTTTTTCTCCTAAATATAAATAGGTGATGCGATAGGAGTCTCTGTAGAGGTACTGAACGACTCTGCACGCACAATAACACCCAAGTTCTACCTGTGTGAAAAGCACACCTTTGTTGCCCAGTCAAAGAGGATCATTCACACGAATGACACCCTCTTTGGTACAGGAGACCCTGTTCCCCCTGAGACCAGTCAGACCATGACCAAAGTTCTGAGCATCCCTCCACAGCTCCACACTACCTTCTTCAACTGCTGCATGATGAAGCTCGAGTACGCAATCAAGGTATTTACATTGTGTATGTTGTGTCATTGATGATTCATTTATTAAAAAAACACCTGGCTTGGATATACAGCGGCTGCAAAAACACATGACATTTTGTCAAGCTCAGAGGGAACATGACAACAGCACCACACCGTGGCTGTATGAGGGAGGAGCGACAGCGAGGAAGAGGGAGGAGGAGGGGTTAAGGAGGACAGGCCTCCTGGCTTGTCTACACACCAGTGATGGGTGCATGTAGGACACAGTGTCATATTACAGCCCAACCTTTTCTATCAGCTCAAAACTGATGTAGTGACAGAGAGCCAGAGCAAAGAAAACCTACAGCTCAATGAAAAATGGATATTTCTTAGGATGAAT
This sequence comes from Etheostoma spectabile, assembly GCF_008692095.1. Classification (NCBI taxonomy): domain Eukaryota; kingdom Metazoa; phylum Chordata; class Actinopteri; order Perciformes; family Percidae; genus Etheostoma; species Etheostoma spectabile. The sequence goes on from NC_045737.1 coordinate 9,460,693, forward strand.
TATTAAAAGTTTTGTTTTATTTGGTTGCAGGTCACTCTTGATGTCCCTCTGGCAAGAGACCCAGAGATCAAACTTCCTCTGGTCATTCTGTTGGGTTCGCCAAAACCACATAAACAAAAACCAAAGAGATCCATCTGGTTTAGAAAGCTTCCTACTTAAAAAAATATCCATTAGATCAAGGGACAGTGGTGTGCATGTGCTGCTATAACAAGGAGCAACAGGACATAGAATAACAGTTCAATATAGCAACATAATAAATAAGTTTATCCTGCCTCAAATGCCTGAGAATTCACTGGATGTTCTCCTCTCCACTAGATGGAGATGTGTGTCACTAAGTAGCCTTCCAGATTCTTTTGAGTGTACAGTATGTACTTAATAAATCCAACTACTCAGATCCTTCACTTACAATAAGTAAACCAAGCAGTACCACAATGTAGAAATAATTCATGGAGTCACTTATGTATCTGGCATATTATCATCTATTACATTATTAAATGAATACTGATGCCTAGCATTTTACTGGTCGAGCTGGTTGAAGTGGAGCTAGTTTCGAGGTAGTTTAGTTTCCTTGCATCGGGGTAATAATGAAGAAAAAAATAAGTTTCCTGTAGAAATCTCTTCATTTTGGAATGTTGTCTAGTCTTTGCATTTTTTTGTAAAATATTTTATATCTTTGAGCACTTTTTAAAATAAAATTGTGTGAGAAGTTTAGGGAGAGGTCTCTTTGGTGGAACTGCTTAGCTACTTCCCATGACTGCACCAGAGTAGATACGACGTTTTTTAATAGATAAACTTGCTAAGGTGAGAAAGGATTGTTCTGTATAAAAGGCCTAGGCCTACTAATTAATTTGAACCAATAATAATAATAAACATAATATTAATGATCATTACATTTAAGAAGTCATTTTTCTTCTCCTCACAATCATGGCTGTTGAGAATACATGGCAGCACAGAGAGAAACGATGACTCAGTAGGATCTGAGAATCAGATGTTAAGGGTTTCTCACACTCATCCTTGTCCATGGACTCATTTTGCAACAGAGGGAAGTATTGAACAAAGGCACATTCATGATTCTAACAGTAGGCCTACATGTGTTACCCAACCAGTGGTTCTTAAGTGAAACCAGGCCCATGTTCTTGACAGAGACTCAGAGATCTTTCTCTGCCCAGGAGGGGAAACATGTTGAGCTGAGCATTTTATGGTTGGGATCCATCCTGGAAACATTAGATCTGGCTATGGTGAGAGAGAGAGAAAGAGAAAGAGAGAGACAGAGAAGAGTGTTTGGTTCTGGTACACAAAAACAGAGATCATTTAAATGTTCTACTATCAACAACAATGATGATACAAAAGCACAAGTCTTCAGATCCCACTGTTCTGGTATACATGTACTCTGCACTGCTGTTGTGGGAATTGAAATATTAAGCTCATGTTTCACCTCACATCTGCTGCAAATGACATGTCATCGTGTGTTAGTTGCGTCTGTCAGAAAATGTATTAATATTTGAGTGGAAACACATAAAATGTAATTGAAATAATATGTCAAACAGCCTTTAATGTATCACTTAGGGCAATTGTAAGTAGCTGTGATAACTTTGATAGTATAATGACTATGTGGGCAGAAAAGGACTGACAGCCATTGACATAACTCAGCAAATGTTGAAAAATGGAAAATAAATGCGTATGTCTGAATAGAAATTTGAGGACTGGTTTTATATAGCACAGTATGCAGTGCAGAGTTAATTCTGCCTGCTACACCTGCATAAAGATGTCTGCAAAGCAGCAGTGTGGTTTATGATCTTCAATAAAATAGAATAGAAACGTTCAGTGTGCTTTGGTATGATGCAGAACACAGCGTGACAGATTCCTCTAATCCTACACCTGCATGAAGACGTCTCCAGAGCAGCAGCTTCATGTCATCCTGCTCATTTTTGGCAGCAGTCGTGGTGTTGGCTGTGCTGTAGCAGAGCCTGCCTGGTAACAATCTGGCTCCGTGTACAGTGTGCAGACTGTCAGCCAGCTACCCCCCACAACCCCCCCCCCCCCCCCCCCCCCCCCCCCCACACACACACACCATAGCCTTGCTTGATTTTTGGAGAAGGGTAGGGAGGTGTGGCCTCTGGCACCTCCCTTATCCATAGCCAGAGCTAGTACCATGACAACCATGCGGGCCTGCTGGCGACTCCCTGTCTTCATCGGCCACGGTTGCTATGGTAACTCCCCAAAGGGGCTCCCGCAGATCAGCGGGATGGCCGTCCAGTTGACTAACCCTCTCCCAGCTGGGAACGGCTGAGAGAGCGAGCAAGAGCGAATGAAGGGGAAGGGAGGGAGGGAGGGTGTGTGTGTGTGTGTGTGTGTGTGTGTGTGTGTGTGTGTGTGTGTGTGTGTAGGATGGCACAGCAGAGCCTGAGGAGGAAGAGTGAGAGAGAGAGAGACAGCGTGCTACCTCAGAAAGAGACACAGAGACAGCTAGTCCGACCTGCTGAAGCGGCCTATCTTTGCCCACATGCAGCCTTCAGCTTGCCTGCCTGATAACAGAGTGAACAGAAAGGCTTTGATGAAAATACACATTGTGTTTTACACTAGTCACAAATATTTCTTAATTCACTTGTCCTCATCTCTTGGGAAAGCAGGGATAGCTTTGAGCCTTCACCCTCTTTTACCTAATTGTGCACATGCTGACTTACATGATTCAAATGAATGTCCTCAGTTACCCTTACTTTAACTAATTAGACATACATTTTTCTCCCAAATAAAGTTCCTGGTTTTCTGTCATCTTTCTTCCATTTTCCATTCATGTCAGTGACAAGTGCCACATTTTGGACCCAGTAGAGTAGGGCCACAGATGGCTCTGTGTAAGCAGTGCGGTTTGAGAAATAAATGGCACTACTAGGCCCGTTGGCTGCAGAGTACTGAGGGGCTTTTTCTACTCTCTAATTGCTGCAAGCTGTGTCCCCTTGTAGGCCCAGAGACACAGATTTCCATGTGAAGGACCAGGAGTAACCACCGCTGAGCCTATTTTAAATCAGTGTACATTTCACGCTCATCATTTTATTATTATAGTAACATATTTTCCTCTTTAAAATTACCTTTAAAAAAGTCCCATGGCATGAAAACGTCACTATATGAGTTTTTTTTAACATTAATAGGCTTTCCCCCAGCCTGCCTGTGGTCCCCCAGTGGCTGGAAATGGTGATAGGTGTAAACCGAGCCCTGGGTATCCTGCTTTGCCTTTGAGAAAAAGAAAGGTCGGATGGGCCGATCTAGAATCTGGCTCCTTGTGAGATCATCAGGGGCAAGGTCATCTCCCCTTTCTCTGCTTTGCCCCCCTAGAGAATTTAACCCACCCAAGGGAGAAAGACATCATGGCTTTCAAACGAGCAAAGTGGCAGTTGGTCAAGGCCACACGCCCGGCCTCCACCTTGCCCCCATCATCCCCCTCTCCTCCTCAAAAGCTACAGACTCAGAAATGGCACGTACTAAGGAAAGCTCATTATGGGACTGGCTCTAGTGGCTGTAATTATGCACCAAGGCAGAATTTTGGGAAAGAGCCTTCAGATATAGTATTAAGGGCTGTATAAAAGCATCCAAAAAGCACCATGTTATGTGACCTTTAATATTCACTATGGTGATGTTATCCATGCTTCTAATAAAACATAAATAAACAGGTGATTCAGTTAAGTACATCATAATGAAGTTTTTATTTTTGGAAAAGGAGAGAGATAAACTTCCCATAGTAAACATTTTATGATCTATTGTAAGTGCAGAACAGTTTGATTTTTTCTTTTTTTTCATATAAAATCCTTCTCATTATTTTAAACGTATAAAAAAGTGACACAAGGCAATTCTGTCAGTGTTACAGAAGGCAAGTTGCCAAATTCTATACTAATTCAAATATAATCTACAGTTTTTTAGTTTGTTTTCTCTATTATACGTGCAATAATACTTCTATCCTAAAACTACTCTACATAAAGTGTGTGACTATATTGTGCACTTGTAGTGGTAACCTTTGGAATTACAAATGTTTCATGTTTAAAAATGCCTTGACACAAGTCGTTTGATTACACAAAGTATATAAAAACAAAAACCAGTTCAATGTTATTTATGAAACTCAGAGAAGCAGCCTCCCCTGCATAGGTGGACATTGCATATCTTGCAGCCAAACACACTTTCGTGTCGCAGTCCCTTGTTGGTGCAGTTCCTGCAGCGACGAGAGCGCTCTGACATGCGCTCCAGGCGGTGTCCGTACTCTATGGGGGAATCTGCGTGTCTCTTGCGTGCTGCCCGCTCCATGCCCCTTGCCCCCTGGTAGTCCCCAATCAGCTGCTGCGCCAGGCGCACCCGGAAGTGGCGCTGGGTGAACTGCTTGCCGTTGAAGCCCGCCGGTGGCGTGCCCCCTCTGCTCTCCCTCAGGATGATGTAAGCGTTGACGATGCACAGATTGACGTAGAACCACAGGAAGAAGCGCCACCACTTCTTACATGGCCTGCCAACCTGGTAGCATTCCCTCAGCTGGTCGCACAGGTCAACACCCCTCATGTTCTCCTGGTACAACAGCAAGGGCAGAGGGCGGGGGACACCGTACGACAAACCGGAGCAGTTCATGCTGTCACTTTCGCCCTCCCCATCTGTCTCATGCAGCTGCCGGCCTGGACTGATACCCACAATCCCCGGAGCAGAATTGGTGGAGAGGCAACTAACCACCTTGACATCCCGTGTCACCGTAGCAACCAGATTGCCACGCTGGCATTGGTAGAACTCACCCTGTGAAAGCTTTCCGACATTACGGGGGCGCAGAACCTCTGGGTAACCTTTGCGCCCTGGCTGGGTGGGCCCGCAGGCGTACAGTCCATCCTTCAGCAGCCGCTGGAGGAGGGGCACTGAGGTGAAGAAGCTGTCCATGAAGAGATGGTGGTACTGACCCTCCAGGCCACGCACTAGGGAGGTCACCACCCTGTAGCTCAGGGAGGCCGTTGCTTCATCTTCACTGGGCTTGCCTACATACATCTTGGCTCGGTGGCAGTAGCCAGTGCGCGAGTCACACAGCATCCACACGGTCAGCCCTTTCCTCAGGGGCTTGGAGGGCATGTACTGGGTGGGGGAGAAACGTCCCTTCATGACAATGGCACACTTGTCTATGGTCAAACAGCGATTGGGCGTGTATGCATCCCACATGGTGTTCTCCACCACGTCAAGGACAGGCCTGATTTTGAAGAGGGCATCATACCCGCGCTCTCCACGCACAGGCTCAGACTCACGGTCACACAGCTGGAGATACTGGGTGAGCTTTTCGAAGCGCCTGGCTGTCATTGTTTTTTTAAAGCCTGCGTTGCCTATGAAAATGTCACTGGCCCAGTACATGCCAGTGTCTGGAAGCTGATTGATGCCCATAAGAATGTTCAGACCTACATAAGCTTTCATTTCTCTGACATCAGTGGGGTGCCAGTGGGGGTCTGATTTTCCACTCCTCCTTTGCCGATAGAGGGCGTATTTGTTTGTTTGTTCTACCATGTGTTCAAAAAGAGAATCTGGGAAGAGTATCCGGAAATAGTCACGGGTGTCAGCATCGTCCCCCAGCGAGTGCTGAGGGCCGCTGACAGCGGTGAATGGTTCGATTGAAATGACCTGATCAGGTTCGCCCCAGAAGTCGAGAGAAGTGCAGTCCTCGTCCGAGTCATCTTCCAAGCTGAAAAAACTCCTGCGCTCCTCCTCCTCCAAATCGGAGAAATCAATATCCGAATCGTTTGAGGTGGTATCTGAGCAGTTAGTGGAGGTAGAATAATAGCAGTCCTCTGCGTACTCCTCCTCGTCGTGCTTGATCCCATTGCTGCTACCAGTGACTAGAATTATGTTGCAGCCTCCTCCCGCGATGAAGCTGGCCGCGTCCGCAGTCTCCGCCGCGGCTGCTGCCGTGCTCGTGAATCCATTCTCCCCCTCGCCGTCCTCCTCCCGCACTTCGTCTTCCTCGTCCGAGTCTGGCTTTCTGTAAGGAATTTCAAACCACTTCACATCGGCTGAAAGATTAAGCGGAGAGTCTTGGCTGTCGCACGCCGTGCTACTTTCTGTGTCCGCGCTAGTTTCCAAAATAGTAAAAAGCTCTCTCCCTTTTCTTGCCGTCGCCATGTCGGGGTATTAAAGTGCCCCTGCATGAGTCTTTTTATGTATATTTTTTCAGCATGGAAAAATAAGCTCACAAACCGGTCATCCGAAATGAACTGATGAGCACTTAACGGCAGCCTCTTCTCAAAAACTTGCTGTTAGTGGTCCTATGCGGCGTATAAAAGCGTGATTCTCATTGTTTCCGCTCCTGGTTTTTCTGGGCTTTGTAGCGCAGTGTGGCCGCAGACGTCAGAAGCTGCATGCATGTCCTGCTTTGTAGGGCGTTTTGCGACTGCAGCTGGTGGGGTTGCTAGTTCGCTAGGCTGGCAGATGGCCGCTTGCTGTTCGAATGCCCGCTGGCATTCACCACTATCAATAAGCCGGATACCCATCTCTGAGGCCGCGGAGACAACAGAAACCACTGCGTAAAATGCAAACATCAAAATCATATAGGCCCACTGTCAATCAGCTGTCTAACCTAACAGTTGGGGATGCGGAAACTTTCTTATAGCTGCTCAACAATGTAAAGGCTGTCGTTTCAACCAAATCTCAGTTGTTTAAACGTGTATTAAGGCATTTATGTATGCATCCATGATAAGGAAATACGTAAAACGCACACACACTAATTCCAATGTAATGATGGATGTTTCCACATCACACAGGTTACACAGATTCATCCTTTTTGCTAAACAGACTACACACTGAATTCGGGAAGAGAAGCAGCTTGTTCATTCATAAACATGCTTCTTCCCTCTGACAGGTTCCTACATGATCTGAAGCCCTATAGGCTATTGTGGAATTAGGGACCTCCCTCTATTTTATGAATGTGGGCAGATACTCTTGTGTTTTACTCCAGGGCCTGAGGATGAAGAGCTTCCCTTGATGAAGTTGATCGATCCTCTGCCTGTTGAGCCTGCAGACCCACAATAGTCTGTACCAAAACCAGCCAGGTTTTAATTATCATTTGCATATTCACAACAAAGTCCATTACATTGGCACTGTTAAAGTAACACACATGTAACATTTGCCCACTGTAGTTGTGTTTATAATTCCATTATACACCTTTCAATATAACAATTTAGCTCTGTGTATTAACTGTAGTCATAGCTGTGTTTAATAATTACGACACATGTTTTTAGAACTATGTCAACTTTTTTTTTAACAAAACTCGACACACAGTTCCCAAAACTACACACACAAAATGTTTAATGCCTCATGTCTCCTTCAAAATTAAACGCTGCATTCAATATAACATTTTGGGATATACCATGTATGCACACTGTCGTTTTAAATCGAATGCACCTTTGTCTTTCATAGGCATCTACAGTTCCAAAGACTTTTCTAGAGTGAAAGTAATTTGCTAAGAGGGGTTGAAAAGTACACTGTAAAAACCAAAGCAATGTTGAAACAGAAAATAGTTGGCAAAACATTACTGTTGTTAACAGCAGCACAGTGTTGTATACCGTGTATACATACAAGAACACAAAACCATAAACATGTAAACGAAAATAATTATTTTTAGAATAAAGACTTTCCCAGAACATCACAAGCATTGTGCGTGTGTGTGTGTGTGTGTGTTCGCATTGTGAAAAGTGAAATTTAAAGTCTGATATTTTGCTGAAATTGTCATTAGATAGTTGCATACCTGTTCTCATTTCTGAAGGTTTGAATTATGGATTCTCAGTCTATCTTCTCTCATTGGTCTCGTCTCGTAGTTGATCACATGATCAATAAGTGTGGCCCTAATCTCAACAGAGGTGGCTCTCCTTCCTTCTGATCTTTGCCCTCCTCCTCCTCATCTTCAAACTCTTCCTCTTTGAACCTGTCCTCGTTGTCAGTCCCCTGCCTCTCCTTCCTACTCCCCTCGCTCTCTGTCCATTGTTGGCCTCCATTGTAAAAAACAAACAGGTAATCTGACCTTTGACCTATTTATAGCCCTATACTAAAGCAGTGGTTGGTTGGTCGGTTGGTTGGTCATCAGTTAAGCAATTAGTGTTTGGACATGTGAGAAATGGGTCTTTGACCTGGTGAATAAGTGTAGCATTTTCATTGGTTGTGTCTGAAAAGGAAAGCAAGTCACTTCAAGTTAGATTTTTGTGTCTTAGGTAGAGAATTGTGTGTAGTGTTATTTAAAGTCTTATTTTGCAATTGAAAACTGAATGAAAGACTGAGAACTATCTTATGGTTTCGGAGATTTGGTGTTTAGTTTGACTCTTTGAGTAAAAGTTTTCAAAAATCATGTGACATGTAAAGATGTTGTGTGCAAGCAGTTGTTAAAAAAATTGTTTAGCAGCGTTCTCCCTCAGGTGTAACATCGCTGTAATTGAGGGAGCTGTAAATAGCTTTTATGATGTGGATTGTCCACTTCATATACTGATCCAGGGTGTTTTACCATCACAATGTAAATTCATTGTAGTATCATTTATGTCTGCTGATCGATGCAGTGTCATTAACCACACATAAAACACGTATTCAATCACTTTCAACAACAGAGAAGAAAACGTAAAACGAGCGCTTGGGTTTGACTTCAAAACAACATGACTCTGATGGTGGATATCTTGCTTATTTGGGAGGAGACTGGTTAGGTCATGTCTTCAGTTATGGGGGGATGGGCTGCACGAAGGGTCCTTTCCAAATTCTTTTAGCTGTGGCCTGAGTCTGCATGGCTGGCTGGGCACTGGGTTGCTGCCCCTGGGCCCTGTAGCAGAGACACAATTTATGCGTCCTTCCACGCTCGCTTATTGCACAGATTCTTGTTGTCTCAGTGGTGTCATGTTGCCTGTCTGAGCTGCAGGCCTTGCTGCTGTTCGTATCTGCAGAGAAGGCGCTGAAGCTGTGCAAGCAGTGTACACTGGGAACCAGTACGTTGGAAAATAGTGGAAAATGAGGGAGGCTGTGGACCGCCGATATCCAGCCCAAAAATAGAAGTAAGGAAAAAAATGGCTCACTCCAGCGTTTCCAGGCCCCTGGAGCAGAGAGTACTGCAGCAGACCCCTCAGAGACTCCCGCGGTGGGGTGGAGAGACGCCGACCAATGGGGGCTCAGGCGTTCAGTCTGTGTGTGTGTGTGTGTTTGTGTGTGTGTGTGTGTGTCTCTGTGCGGCTAACTCAGCTCCTCCACAGCTCAGATCCTTTTCTCATGGATGCATTCAGAGATGGTGTGTGTGTCTGTGTGTGTGCAACTGCCAGAATGTGAGCAAATGGTGCAACCACTGCAGCCCCTTATAAAGACAGACCAAGCTGTCACCCTTACGTTTTCTGACCGTGCATATGTAGGTGTGTGTGTGTGTGTGTGTGTGTGTGTAGGTGTGTGTCTGTGAGAGGCTTATTATTATGGAATCTTTAGTTTTTCAGTAGCTGATTGGTATTGAGAAAGCAAATTATAAGCAGTGTGGTGGATTTGTTGGTTACCTCCACCACTTTAAACCGAAGAGTAATCATAATCTGTTACATAATTGGTCAAATGTATCAAAGTAAACTAATATGTGTTTTCAGGACACCTTTGACATGAGTTGGTCTTATTTAGAAAACCCTATTACCTGCCCAAATTATCAATGTGACGTGTAATACTGACCTTAAAACACTCACCTGGTTGCCTCCTCCCTATTAGACAACAGTGACATACTGCCCTCTGGTGGTGGTTGAAGAGAAGTAACTACTCATCAGCACTTGAAAGCAGTTGGAATAAAGATGGAGAAAGTGTTTCATGGTGTGTATTTTATTGTCATTGCCAAATTGTAAGTCTGATACTTTAGTGCATTTAATGATAACAAATAGGACCATGGTTGAGATAATCTATGCCATAAAACAAAAGTAGATAGTAAAGTAAAAACTCTATAGAGGCCCACAATCTGCTCACCAGTGTTCTTGTATGTTAATGTTCATTATACTCATATCTTCAAATGATCATAATGACAATACATATTCATTAATTATAATAATAGAAAACAGACTGTGGTTTAACAATTGCTTCTCTTTGTTTGTACAGTGTTTTCTTGACTTGGATTGTACTACTAGCATAAGAAAAAGCTATAAATGCAAACAACCAAATTATATCTTCACCCTGTTCCAGATATGAAGAAATACTTCATGGTATTCAACAGATTATGCTGCAGACCAATGATGCATTTACTTATAACCACTAGATGGAGGTATAACACAGAATACAGGGCAAAAGAAAGAGGCTTCATTGTATTGAATATCATGTTTTATGGTGATTTTTATGTTCACAAAGTTCTCTTAACAAAGCAGGGGATTAAAAGGCTTGAATGACACACACACACACACACACACACACACACACACACACACCACACACACACACGCACACACACGCAGACCTGAGATGTGATTTGGCTCTGAGTTGGCAGACCATGTGTTCCTCATTACGCCTGTAGTTCTGGACCAGGACAGAGCTGGTCACTGAGACCTTGGCTCCTACTCCTGGCACACGACCTCTGCCGGTTCTGGTCTGAGCCAAATTCAGCATGTAACTATCCTAATTACTAAGTAATTCCTCGATTTTAGCCAAAAAAGTATTTTTAAACAATTTTTCAGGTTTCAGGTTGGCTGCCTTTTGAAGGCACTAAGTGGAACTTGTTCTCCAATTAAAAGCACTGGTTCTCTGTTCAGAGGAAGGTTAGGTAAGTTACTGTGTAGGTGAGTTTATTATTAGGAAGAATAAAAGTAAACAAGATAACAAAGTTAAACATGCTGTTTAACCCTTGTATGGTGTTCGGGTCTATGGGACACTTTTTCAGTGTTTGCTAAAAGAAAAATTATGCTATTTATTATTTTCAAACTCAATAGCCTTGGCTCATTTTCTGTGAAGAAAATGAAAAATATACTTATTTTCAATGACTGCACATGGTACAAAAAACGTGAACACCACACAATTAATTCTTAGACTAGTTACATACAGTTTGTCTTTACTGACATTATTTCGGTTTTTGAAGGTTAAAAAGGTGGTTTGAAGGCTTACACTTTAACAGGGGAAGTCTAATGTTTTGAAGACAGGTGAACATTTTAGTGCATGTCTTTATCCTCATACCCAAGGAAACCTGCCGTAGAACAGCAGAGAGAGATCTGAAATCCATGAAGCAGACTCGGGGTACCATCCAAAATTTGGCCTTAAACTAAGCAGACAGGAGTAGAGATTCTTGCTGCCTTTCATACCAGTAGGACTAAAGTAAGTTTATTATGATAGGACCCTATGCATTAATAAAGACATCGTAGTGTCTTTTAATAGATACTTATCTAGCAATAGGACAGAAAATGAAGTTATGCTGCTGTCCCTTGTGAAATGTCTCCCTATGCCCAACACTTTTATTGGCAAATTTAATTTAAGTTCCAAGAAGTGCTGTGTTGCTTAGGGAATCCCATTTTTCCATCTACGTCTGGCACAGCATATTGGTGTTGTTATTGTTGTGATGTGACACCCAGGGACAGATTCCCACATTGACGCATCATTAACCACAAAATATGGTACATTTGGGGATTGTGCAAAAGGGTTTTGTCTGCAATGCATAGAGAATGACCGGAACACTTTCCAGACAGTAATAAACAAATACAACAATTGTTTTGAAGAATGTGGGACTAAGCTAATCTTGAATAGGGATGGGAATCATTCAATACCAATACCGGTTCCTGACGCACACTGTGGTCAAGCCTCTCAAAATACAACAACACACATTTGAGCTCTGTCACTGTGCACAACATAGATTGTTTCCTTCACGCTTCTACGACGTGCAACAATAGACAGCAAATCACAAGCATTATTAGATCTTGGTACAAGCCTGCTGCTTGCATACTAGTTTACTGATACTGATGAGATTTACGCCTTAGGTATTGATATTTGGTGGTGAATGACAATTTTTGATACTATGGAGGCAATTTGGTCAATGCCTAAATGTATCGAAGTAAGGTACCCAGCCCTAGTCCTCCAACATACTGTTATCAATAATTTACATCATCCTTTGTATGCATCTATGGGAAACTCAAAGTTGCTATTGGTTTGAAACATAATTAATATTAAGTCTGTATCATTGGCTCATCCCCTCCACTTTAATGCGTTGCTGTGATTTTATTATTAACAATAAATCATGTGTTTGCGTCGGAGTCTCCCAGATTGTTTACATGTTGCCTTTAATTGGATCCAAATGACCCAGATGGGGAAATATTTAAGAAAATGGATTGTGGGTGTTGTACCCAGTTATTTATCAGTTCTGTAAGTGACAAACAATGCTTTCATTTCACTGGCAGATGTTGGCGGCTCACACGGAAGATCCACAGTTTGTTGTACTAACATGGCATGCAAGAATCATTCCGTTATTGACCAGCAACTTTGAAAAACACAAAGCCAAAGCTATAGGCGAAGAGTTCCCTAGCAACAGTTTCTTTATTACACTTGTCTTGTGCCTAAACTCCATGGATCCATGTTTCCCTCCTGTTGGCCCTGTACTTTAGCATCATGTGTGGACATGCAGTACTTCTTATAAATATACTATGAGCGGATCTAACTAATAAGCTGACACCTGGGCAATGCTTTCCCTTGAAACTTTAAAAGTTGCAAATTCCCGACTAGTTCAGTTCTCACCACTAAGCACACATGACGGCATCAAGATGCTATGATCCTTTGTTACAAATATTTTTTAAGAATCTGTCATTTCTCCAAAATTTGAAATTCTTCCCCCAGCCATAATCTGACTTGTAGGAGCTTGACTGCAGATTCTGCAACATGTGTGGTTAGGCCATCCACTGCCAGGAATAAGTTGATTCACAAATATGCAAAGCACTGTAAATTCACCTTCTAAAAAATGCCATGGGATCTCCCTTTTCTTACAATTGTCCTTTTTCTTAAACGTCATAACAGTGCACCACATTGCATCTTTGTTGCAACTGTTAATTTTACAGACTCGATTTGGGATCGGACTCAACGGCAAACGGCAGATGTCAAATGCCAATTACCAATTACATGATCTATGATGGGAAGCAAAAAAGCTTTTAGTTCTGCTGCTTTATGTACATCCCTGTGTCAAAGAAAGTTATTGTGCCAGGAACCTTGTAAGTTTTTAGTGTCTTTCTTCTTCCTCTGGCGAGTAAATCAATGGATCTGTAGCCCTGTTAATACTGCCCCCTCATGTTAGAGCAGTAGAGGAAGGAAGTGACTACATATGGATCTTGTTACGATGCCTTGATGCACACTTTAGGTCACAAAACACAAGGGGTGTGTGTGGGGTGGTGCGCGTGTGTGTGCATGTGTGTGTGTGTGTGTGTGTGTGTGTGTGTGTATGTGTGTGTGTGTGTGAGTGAGAAAGGGACACTACAAAAAATCTGTAATCCTGTTGCACAACTGCTACCACTCTTTTAAAGTCTCACACATTTCTAGGTACTTACTACCAATGGTACCTCCTATTGGTAGGTACCTAGTGTGACCAGAGCTTCATCTTTTGATGTTCAAAAGAAAAGAGCCACATACATTATTGGAAATGACTAATGAACCTACTTGTACATCTGAACCTAAACCTTGTCACGACTGCAGCAAAGAAAAAAAGCAAAGGGAAATATTTCAAACTGAGGGAACAAACTCCCCCACAAACCATGTCTTGAGCTCTCTGTAAACCACAGGTGATTATTTTCACCAGTTATCATGGGCGTAAAGTTTTATGAGTGTGAGTGGTTAAAGGTCCCATGACATGATGCTCTTTGGATGGTTTTATATAGGCCTTAGTGGTCCCTTAATACTGTACCTGAAGTCCCTTTCCAAAAATTCAGCCTTGATGCAGAATTACAGCCACTACAGCCAGTCCCACAATGAGCTTTCCTTAGTATGTGCCATTTCTGAGTCTGTAGCTTTTGAGGAGGAGAGGGTAGGGGGAAAGGTGGAGGCTGGGGGTGTGGCCTTGACCAACTGCCACTTTGCTCGATTGAAAGCCATGATGTCTCTTTCTCATGGGTGGGCCAAGCAGAGAAAGGGGAGGTAACCTTGCCCTTAGGATGTCATAAGGGGCAAGCTTCCAGATCGCCCCATCTGAGCTTTCATTTTCTCAAAGGCAGAGCAGGATACCCAGGGCTCGGTTTACACCTATCACCATTTCTAGCCACTGGGGGACCAGGAAGGCTGGGGGAACGCATATCAATGTTAGAAAAAACCTCATGAAGTGAAATTTTCATGCCATGGTGGGACTTTTAAGAGAGTGAATAAGCATCTGCATGTGTCATTGTTTGTTTCACTGTCAAACAACACTTCCATAAGAGACAAGTGACAATATGGAGTGTCTTTCATGTTTGTCAAACTTCAGGTAATGTCCAGGAAGTTACATGTGAGTTATCAATGTCGTTGCTTCATATCTCAGTTTATTTTGATCTTTTAGCAGTTTTATGAAATAGGCATCAAAAAGTGAAAGAGAAAAAGAAAAATTGGAAAATACAACTAGAAACAATAAGATAAGAGGTGTTGCCTAGCCTTTTAATATATATGACTACAGTTCAGACGTATTAGTGCGCTCACTGGTGCTGTCACAGCAGAAAGCAGGGAAGCCTGTTACTACGAGACATCACCTCTCTCTCTCAGCCTGAGTCATGTCTGAGAGACCAGGAGTGGACAGAGGAGCCATTGTAGTACTCACTCAGTTCCCACATCTGACAAACTTATGTCATCTGGGCAAAAAATATTTCTCTCTTCAGCTGAGCACATGCAATATTAGCTGAATGATTCTCCTAAATCGTCAGTGGATGAACACAAACGATTAAGAGTTCTCTGTCAACGGACATCCTATCTGGGAATTACAAAACGTTGAGAATATGTGGAGGCTGTCAACATATATCTTGAAGACAACTGTGACCATTTTTCCCCTCACTCAGCAATATGAGCCTCTTTTTCGTCACTACATCACATACCAGTCACACCCATGGACTGACAAATATGTAATGGTGGTTAGGAGATTCAACAAAGCAACTGAAATAATAGAGAAAAAACAAATTAAGTTGTTAACAATTTGGAGCTGAAGATCTCTTAGACAAAGCACAATATCATGCATGCCCTATTTGATCTTAACATGCTCACTAGTTTAAGTTAAGTTTAAGTTTAGTATCTATGTTATTCATCAGCTGTACACAAAAACAATCCAGAAGTAGTCTATGTAATTTTAAATAAAAGGCAAGGTAAGGCAGCTTTATTTGTATAGCACATTTCAGCAACAGGGCAATTCAAAGTGCTTTACACAAAATCAGTCAAAAAATACAGTTAAAAAAAAATAAAAACCGATAAAACCCATGAATAAGCAAAAATAAAAACATTAAGACAGATAAAACACAAGAATAAAAGTTACAGTGCAGCATAAGAAATTTAACATTAAAGAAATGAACAATAATTTAAAGAAAGGCAACATCAAAAAGAAAAGTCTTCAGCCTTGATTAAAAAGAACTGAGAGTAGCAGCGGATCTGCAGGTTTCTGGGAGTTTATTCCAGATATGAGGAGCATAGAAACGAAACGCTGCTTCACCCTGTTTAGTTCTGACTCTGGGGACAGAAAGCAGACCTGTCCCAGATGACCTGAGAGGTCTGGGTGGTTCATAGTGTAGTAGCAGATCAGAAATGTATTTTGGTCATAAACCATTGAGTGATTTAAAAACTAGTGAAAGTAGCCTACTTTGAAATCAATTCTTTGAGGCACAGGAAGCCAGTGTAAAGACTTCAGAACTGGAGTGATATGAAAAGCATCACAAATAACAATAATAATAATTCATGATTAAATAAGAAATTGTGGTCTGTGTGAATTTAGGACTTACACAGAGGCCAAAGCTGGTTTTGAGGTTTTGAATACACCTTCATAGCAAATCATCATTGCATCATTAGTTAATTAGAAGACTAAAACCAGACTTTCACATGAAATGATGTGCCAAATGTGTAGTCATCACAACTAGCTGTGAGTCTGGTCACAGACAAGTAGAGGACCTGTACAAACCCAATGTGGCGTTCATGACAATAAGTGAGTAACATCTGATAGCCGGAGCATGTCAGAACAGCCGAGGACCAATCTGCTTTTCATCAGAATTTGTGAACCGCAATTACTTTATAAATTCTCTATGTCTGTATTTGAGGCTGTAATGCCAAGAATGATAGAAACACCTCTTGACTTCGGAATTTTATTGATGGTCTTAGTAGATCAGACATGTCGGATTATTGTTTTACTCATTGGGAGAACTGAGTATGAAGAAATCAAGTAATTTAATGACTGTTGAAAATACGCAAATGCATGTCACATCTGGTGTGTTTCTAACTTGCCTTTTTACACCCAATTCTTTATTAAGACATTAAATAGATACAAATTGAAAAAGTATTAGCCTTTACCCTGTACTTGTAGTACTCACTCAGTTCCCACATCTGACAAACTTCTGTCATCTGGGCAAAAAAGTTTCTCTCTTCAGCTTTTCTTTTTTGTCACTACATCACATACCAGTCACACCCATGGACAGACAAATATGTAATGGTGGTTAGGAGATTCAACAGAGCAACTGAAATATTAGAGGAAAAACAAATTTGGTTGTTAACAATGTGGAACTGAACTATTCTCTTAGACAAAGTACACAAGAAGGACTGAAGATACAATATATTGAATCATAACGTCTGCAAAGCACTGCTTTATTGATCCCACAGTAACATTGGACACCCTAGGTATGTCTCAATATAGTTTATCTTGTGGTGCCTATGTAATGGGCATGCCAGCTTGAATCTTGGTGTTATTTCAGCTTTCCTTACAAGTACAACACAGAAAGCTTTTGTGAAGATTTGTTTTGTGTTGTTTTTCTATAATCTTGCTCTGTTTGCACAATGATTTAAGACTGCCTGCATCCTCACCAAGCCACTTATTCTTTATCCCACCTCTCCAACTCCAAATCTGTCAGTGTTGCTTTTACATTATTAACTGCCTATTCAGATAGATGAAGGATGCACACCATTTTTCTCTTCATAAACCGCCTAAGCAGCTGCATGCTAATGTTCCACTTCCTCAGTATGGATGTGCTTCAAAATTCACATTCAAAATCACAGAACGTAGTGGCCTCTGTTGAGACATTTGGCCTCAGCTCAAGGCAAATACTTAACAATCAGTGTGGTTTCTCCTGTATCTGTGATTGATTTGAACTTTCTGCTTGAGCTGTCACTGTGTTTGTTCGGGAAGTGAGGAGAGACCATTCTGCGTGGTCTGTGCTGCACGATAATGTTAAGAAAATGTAGTTTATATTTTGGCTGATAACTCCTTTGAGTTGTGTGACCTGACAGGCACGTGTTGACAAGATTTATTTTGTCTAATTCGTTCTGCATAGATAAACAGTTTGAAGAAATAAAGTTGTCAGAGTTTGAGCGATATTTGGAAACTCCTTTGTGTGCATGGATCAGAGGATATCTAATCTGTCATCTGCATTGATTACTGTAATACTTTTAGTTTGACTGAAAGACACGTTTGTTATTGAAGAATCACAGTCCACAGATATTTTGTTTTTACAACTGCTGGATCAAGTCCTTTTTAAAACTTGTCAAAACAACGGAGTAGCTAATTTTAGTTACTGAGTGCAAGTAAACGATGAAGAATGGAAAACAGCGTTAGCCACATGTGTATAAGTGGCACTCTGCCTTTCTTTTCTGGAATATTTTAATGTGTAAATAAAAAAGGCAACATGTTACAGAAAATATGTGCTCTGTATTTAAGCCCTACCGCAATGCTTTAATTACTCAAACCTAGAGCCCTTTTTTCATTTCACTTATTCATAAAATATTTTAAGTTTAGCAGAAAAATACTGTGTTGTCAAAGGACATATTTTCCTCTGCTACTCAGCACCAGCCAATGACTCGCAGGTGGGGAGTCAGTGAGTTGACTCATTGTCCGTCTGCCCCTCAGGCTCCACCCTGCCAAATTTCCTCGTATAGATCCAGCCGTTGTGCTGATCTAATGACACTGCTCCAGTGTACTCCATCAGACATTTTCAGATTTTGACAACCCCACACAATGAGCCCAGGTAATGAGAGAGATGGACAAAGGGGGACTTTCAACTCCCTATTCTTTGGACTTCAGCTACAAAACTGAAACTTGCAGAAGTACTGTGATGACTACAGTTATCAATGGTGATGGAAGTTAAAAAGATTAGGGCTTTTCTCTCCATTATTGCCCTCTTTAAGAGCAGGAAGGTGGACCTATCAAAACCTGGATGTGTATTTGAACGACAAACTGGACAATGGTAAAATCATAGAAGTACATGAAAGCTTTATTTGTTGAGGAGGCTCAATCCTTTAGTGTTTACAAGACACTCATACTGACCATTTTCAACCAATTACTCTCAGGAATTATACTCAGGATCTTTTGCCCTTCTGTTTGCGTTTCCATCACACAACTCTCATCAGTTTTACCAGTGCAGCCGATACATGGGAAATTCTGATGCTGGTTTTGCCCTAAAGACAGAGGAGTTGGACTCATTTGCTCAGATACATAAACATGCTAATTATACGTATTAAGTGTGAAGATAGTGAGTCTCTATCACATACTCCCTGTTATTCAGACATGTTGTACAATTCTTGCACAGCCTCACTAAACTGTTGTTACTCAACAGAGAGGAGTGTCATTTTCGTTGCAATGCACCAAATTCTGTGGTCGGCAGAGTGTGAAATGGTCTTCTTCTGGCCCCCTTGCCACGTCCCTGTTTATTGCATTACCGCTGTTTTCATCATTCAGCCAAAGAACCTTTACTCTGAATTGAACAAATGCGTCAAAATGTAAGACCAATAAATTAAAGCAAGTGATACACTTGTAGACTTATTAGAAACACATATTTTCTGTTAAGTTTTCATCTGTCATGTAAACATGTTAATTCTCTGAATCCCTGCTGATCCACGGCATTGTGAGCAGTCTTTGATATAACAGATTATTCATGTTATTATTTCTCAATTTATGGTTACACCCATGAGCATCTGACAGAATTCTCATATGATTTTAAAGCTAGTTGGCATGTTTACATTGGCCAGATGTGCCTCTCCACAGCTCTCTGAGCAGCACTGCTGTCATAGGTGTTATGTGCCAGGACGCGCCTGGTGATGTCTACGACTGTGGGTACACTGCATTTGTCCAACACCAACTATAATACTGTACTGCCTCTATTTTATGGAGACCAGTAAAACAGATGAAACACCACAGCAAGTCAATTAAAGTTAGAACAGACTGAGAGAGATCTGTCCCAAGCTGCAAAGAGGATCATAGACTAATAAAGTGAGTTATGGTTTTGTGGGAGAGTTGCGATTAATCCAAAACGTTTGCAGACTCTCCTTGTGGAACGAGGAGAACACTAATTGCACTGTACACTGTACACATTGTATATTGAACTGCTTGTGCTAACTATGTTGCCAATGTTGGGATTTAAAATGTTATATGTGCTTAAACATCGTGTGTGATTTGCATTATACATTCAAGCTAAAAGGTAAAAGCATTATTCACACATCAACATCTGAGATTCTGACTACTAATTGACTGAACCCTGAGAATGGAGCAGGATTTAGCTCCGACACCACTCAATGCTAGACAGTCTTTGGACTGAAAATGCATTGCAGTGTAATAACAGAGGATACCGAATGGCCATACAGATTGATGAAGGACTGTCACACTTACCAATAAGGCAAAGTGCTATAAAGGTAATCAGATTTACTGATACATTAGGGTCTCTTGCTGAAATAGGAAAGGCCTGTAAAAACAAAAGGTTTCAATCATCACTTGAATGAGCCTTATTTTTTCAACCAGACCAGTCTGTTTTAATCTGACAAGCCTATTGATTTATCTACAAAAAATGATGATGATCATCAGTGGATTAGGCATAATTGTGTGTGACTTTGGACCGTGTTAAATACATTTAATTCAGTGAAAATAAACCATGTTTCACCGTGCTAATGACATTATGCCCTTTGCTGGACAAATAAGATGTGGACTGAAGGGTGAGACAGTGGAGCAGAGAATTATCCATGTAGACTGTGTTGTCTGTTGATGTTGACTTAATATTAATATTAATGTTATTAATGTTCTTCAACAGTTGTAAATAAAAACACTCTGGAAGTAGTCTATGCCATTTCAAATAAAAGCATATATTACAATAACAACACTAATTCATGAATAAATAATAAAATGTGGTCTGTGTGAATCTTGGACTTACACAGAGGCCAAAGCTGGTTTTGAGGTTTTGAAAACACCTTCATTGCAAAATCATCATTGCATCATTAGTTAATTAGAAGACTAAAACCACATTTTCACATGAAATTATGTGCCAAATGTGAAGTCATCAAACAGTTCTCAACAAACTGTGAGTCTGGTCACAGACAAGTAGAGGACCTGTACAAACCCAATGTGGCTTCCTTGACAATAAGTGAGTAATCACATCTGATAAGTGAGTAATCACATCTGATAGCCAGAGCATGTCAGAACAGCCGAGGACCTGTCAGCTTTTTATCAGAATTTATAAACCGCAATTACTTTACAAATTCTCCATGTTTGTGAATACTAGAAACACGTCTTGACTTCTGAATACTATTGATGGTGTTTGTAGATGCCGACACGTCGTATTATTGTTTTAATATTGGGAGAGCAGTGTATAAGTAGTTTCAGCAATGATAAAAATACGCAAATGCATGTTACATTTGGTGTGTTTCTAACCTGCCTTTTTACACCCAATTCTTTATTAACACATAAAATAGATACTAAAGAAAAAGTATTAATCCTAACCCTGAACAGCAGCTGGTATTGGTGTTAAGTTATTGTGCTGAGCATTTTCTTTCTTTTTAGAGTCATTCCCTTAAAAAGCCCTTCACTGCAAAATTGCACACGCCATTAGATGTTTGGAAGATGAAACGTTGACAAAAAACCAATGTTGTATTGAGATTGCCACACTTTCACATGGAATGTATGTGCCAAATAGGTGTTCATCAAACAGTTCATCAAACTGTGAGTGTGTTCACAGACAAGAACCTGTACAAACTCAAGATTTTTATTGCCTATGATTGAGTAATCAGCCATTATTCATGACATTTGATCGCCAGAGCATGTCAGAACATCCAAGGCTAAATTGTCACATCAGGACTATTCAACTTTGTCTCTACATTTATCTACTGTACATTTTTACTCAGGGTTATCTTAAATTCAGATCACAGTAACTTCATTCATCTATTTCTATCACAGACAAATCCCGGCTGGCATGGACCTCAAGCTCTCCAGCTTTGTGGAACTGCCTTGTTACGCAGAGACAACTCCTGCCTTGGGCTAATGAGCATGGAGCGAGATGTCCTCTGAACAAACTGCAAATGCCTTCAAAGGAGGCGTGCAGTGCCCCAGTTTTTGTGGCCACAGGGAGCTGTCTGCCCGGACTAAGTCTAACATTTTCTCTTGTTACCATAAAATCTCTGGTCAAAGATAACACATGGAAGGAGTTAGAGTGACCTAGAAGGCCTGGTTCTTAGGGGAGACTATATGAGCAAATGTACAGTGTGTCCAGTGTCTATTATAAAGTCAATCACACACATTGTCATCAGGCTTGCCGACCCAGACTTGCCCTACACGGAGGATATTGGTGTCTTTCAGCTGGCAACATTTTTCTTGTCGTTTGTTCCCTCAAAGGCTGAAAACAAAGGTTGCACTTTCCTAATGAGGAAGTGAGGACAGAACAAAGGCTTTACAGTAGGAATGTAATGTCAAGCATTTTTAATCTATCATACTGTGGCCTTTGTAATCCTCTATGTCTAAAGTGGAGTTTGGGGTTGTGGCTAAAACTAGAAGAAGCCACAAGAGAGGACTTGCCCTCCTAGGTATCAGTAACCTAAGAAGCCATAAGCTTTTAAATAAATAAATAAATAACCAAGGCATATTGGGAGGTTGATTGCTGAGATATTTCTGTGGTATAAGACAGACTAATCACGTCTATTCATGTATTTTTCTCTCCTCTTTTTCTGTTTCCCCGTCATCATCTTTCTAACCCGGTATCTCTTTTGCATTCCCTTTACCTCTGTTCATCTTTCATTTTCGCTAACAACAAAGAAAAGTGCAGTAGCAGTGATTCTAACAGGCTCCACTGATCATTTAAAAGGTCAAGTCCAGTTTGGATGCTCTGCTCAGCAGGATATGGTTGCGACTTTATCAGCCTCATTGCCTTTGAAGTACTCATAATGACTGCAAAAAACCTTCCTGCCTGATCAAAGAAAAAAAAGACACAATGACATCAGATTAACATTCTCTTCTGCTGGAACTGTATCGATGATGATGTGTTTGCCCTAAACACTTTGGATATGAGTTATTTTGGATATTATTATATGCTACAGTGTAGAGCTACACAAGGGACATCACACAGTGAGTGATTCAGGAACATTTGATTTAGCCTCAACATAAATGTCTTTAGCGCTCATCTGAGAATCCTTTTTCATCATCCCTGCAGGAACAGATACAAAAATAATGATCTGGAAATGAAACTGAATGAGTTCAGTATTGTACCAGTCAGTGAGGTTGACATGACTCCTGATCTCTGCATCAATCAGGTGCACTTCTTTACAACACAGCTGACATATTGATTGCCGTAATTATTCACGTAAATTAATGATGCATGAAACACCACATTATATTAGACGATGTGATTTGATGTCTAAATCTTTGGCTGCGCCTCTAATTCCTTCAAAATAAAAGGTAAGAAGGTGTAATGGAGAAAGGCTCTTTGGAGAGTATCATTTGGGCCTCATTTATAAAAGATGACCAACATTTTGCACATGATAGGCTTTTAAAATAATAAGGTTAATGTCCAGGATATTATAAATTCTGACTTCATGAGTTCCAACCAAAAGTAAGTGTTGAATAAACACCAAGTTTTTATATTTTATTCATGTGGTTCACTGTTTAATTACATTGTCTGTAAATGTTATTTTTCTTAATGGACGTCTAAATGTCTTCTTCGTACTACCAGGAATACAGTTCTAGTAGGTGGAATATTAATTTACTTGTTTGTTTGCATTCAAGTAGTCAAATGTAAATATATTAAGTCTAAATAAATACTGGAATTAGCCTATAAAATATCAATGATGTTTATTTTTTATTTTTGAAATGATCACAAATCAAACGTTAGCAAGAATTAAGACATATTGAACATCTACAGTGTACATCCCACTTTTTCACGTTTCAAAACCTATGGGACCCACGAGAAAGAAAGAAAAGGATGAAGGTTATAACAACATGAAAAACAGAGTATTCCTACACTGAAAAGAAAAGGGTCTATTTTCTAATGGTCTTAGCCATTTGGCGTCCACAATTTTTAACAGCCAAGCCAACTCAAACACAGAAATCAGGGTATTCAATCACTTTACAAACAACAGGAACAGTCCAAATGTTTTAGGCGTCTAGTCACTGGGTCACCGCCAGATTTTCGTCATTGCAACTGTGCCCACACATTAAGGCAGATTAAGAATAATCAGTTTGATTGAAAAAGTAAAAACAAAACAAAAGTTAGTCCATTTGACTATCCTTAAAAGGCCTTTAAGCCAGGCCCAAGAGTCAGCAGTTTCCAACCATCTGTTAACTTTCTTAATAGTTAGCAGGATTACTCAATACCACTGCACTACAAAAGACTTCCCATTCTGTTATGTTCTGTTTGTTAATTCTCTGTGAAAAACGAGACGGATAATAAAAGTATCTTTCATCAGCTGGAGTAAGCGACTTCACGTCTTCCATATCTTTTTCCTTTCATCATCCACCAAGACATTAGCTTGGTTCAATGATGTCCCTCCACCAGTATCTCTGTTTCCCAAGATAGAAGCAGATGACTGAGAGCGTCCTGCTCCTCTGTGTCTCCTGTATCTGCGTCACTGCCTGATAATCCAAACTTTACCGGCAGCCTTCACTTGATGCTTTATCTTAACCTGGGAGTGCCAAAACGGATGCACACCAATATGGGATCAACGTTCCCTAACAAGGGGCTGTGAGCGGGGGTGTTGGGATCTGGGCACTCATCAGTGATCAGAGTATCAAAGGTAAGTGTGTCAACAAGTCTCCATTATATAAATCTGTACCACACAGAAGAGAGAACATTGTGTCAGATGTTGTTATCCACTCTAGTAACGGTTTACCTTTCACGACAAACCCATTATGCAATTCTACTTCTTTCCTTAACAGTACATGGAAAAGGATGTGATAAATTTTGTGGGAGACATTAAAAATCAAGTGAGATGGCACATTCTGAAGTTATAACTTGTCACTAACCTTTCATAGCAATCATATAGCTTGTTACATGTGGTCTTTGGAATAATAATAATAATAATAATAATAATAATAATAATGTCACAATATCAGAAATTCTGCTTTTATGCTGCCCCAGTTGTCCCATTGAGAGGATTTCTCATCTAAACCAGCAATTACAGAGTTTTAGTTGTAGCCTTCTAATAATCATACTGGATATCCTCCACTCTCCTGAAATTCATCCAATACTTCAAGGCATAACATCAAAGGTCGTCTTGGATTGAATGTATGAAAGTAATTCTACTACTACATATCTGGAACTAAAAAGATATCTAGCAAGGTCATGTTGTGTGGTACAATCAGGTGACAGCTCTTTGCAGTAAACCCTGTGAAGATGAGTGCTGACTGCAAGGTTATAGAAGAGGTTATCGCAAACTCTTCACTATCCATCTCACTCTGAGGACTACACTTCCGTTGTAACCTAATGCAGCAATACTTAAAAAGGAGCTGTACTCGATATTCAGTACATTAACAAAGAAATAAAAAAGTATTTGCAATTTTAAGATATAGTGAAGTAATGGCGTCTTGAGCAGAGAATGAAGTCACACTGTCTCTGTGTGTGATGTTATCCGAGCTTTGCCGGTTTGTTTTGGTAGCCAGTCCGGCCACGCATGCATATTAGTGCCTTGTGCGTCGGTATCATACGCCAAGGGCCATGACAGAGCGTAGGTACAGTGGGGCTCGAAAGTTTGGGCACCCCAGGTAAAAATTTGTATTAATGTGCATAAAGAAGCCAAGAAAAGATGGAAAAATCTCCAAAAACCATAAAATGACAGATAAGACATTCGTATAATATGTCACAAAAAGTTAGACTTTATTCCTATCTCCATTTGCACTTTCAAAATAACAGAAAACAAAAAAATGGCATCTGCAAAAGTTTGGGCACCCTGCAGAGTTAATACCTTGTACTGCCCTCTTTGGCAAGTATCACAGCTTGGAAACTCTTCTTGTAGCCAGGCTAGTGTCTTTAAATTCTTGTTTGAGGTATCTTCGCCCATTCTTCCTTCCAAAAGTCTTCCAGTTATTTTAGATTTCTGGGCTGTCTGTCACGCACTTCTCTTTTAATGTCTATCCATAGATTTTCAATCATGTTGAGGTCAGGAGATTGTGAAGGCCTTGGCAAAACCTTCAGTTTACACCTCTTAATGTATTCCACCGTGGATTTTGAGGTGTGTTTAGGATCATTATCCATTTGTAGAAGGCATCCTTTCTTTAGCTTTAGTTTTTTCACAGATGGCATCAAGTTAGCGACCAAAATTTGCTGAAATTTTATTAAATCCCTTTTTCCTTCTACTCGTGAAATGTTCCCTGTGCCACTGGCTGCAATACAACCCCAAAGCATGATTGACCCTCCCCCCAATGCTTAACAGTTGGACAGAGGTTCTTTTCATTAAATTCTGTGCCCTTTCTTTTCCAAACGTACCTTTGGTCATTCAGGCCAAAAAGTTCTATTTAAACCTCATCGGTCCACAGAACTTGTTTCCACTATGCATCAGGCTTGTCTATATGTTCATTTGCAAACTTCAAACGCTAATTTTTGTGGTGAGGATGTAGAAGAGGTTTTCTTCTGATGACTCTTCCATGAAGACCATATCTGTACAAGTATCTCTTATAGTGGAATGGTGTACCACTACTCCAGTGTCTGCCAGGTCTTTCTGGGTGGATCATGCAGTCAAACGTGGGTTTTGACTTGCTTTTCTCACACGAGCTGTTCTGTCTGATATTTTTCTTGGTCTTCCAGATCTTGCTTCGACTTCCATTGTTCCTGATGACTGCCATTTCTTACTTACATTCCGAACAGAGGATGTTGACATCTGAAAACGCTTTGCTATCTCCTTATAGCTTTCTCCTGCTTTGTGAGCGTCAACTATTTTCAGTTTTCTAGACAACTGCTTAGAAGACCCCATGGTGCTGATTGTTGGGGCAAGGTCAGATGAGTCTGGGGATTTAAAACCTTAAGATTAACATCACCTGGTCTTTCCAGATGATGGTTGAGAACAATCCATGAAGCGGTCAGGTCTCAGCTTTCCAAAGGGGGCGGTGCATGCTACAAATTCTGTAGGGTTCCCAAACTTTTGCAGACGCCATTTTTTTGTTTTGTTATTTTGAAAGTGTAAATGATGGAAATAAAATCTAACTTTTTGTGACATTTGTACGAATGTCTAATCTGTCATTTGATGCCTTTTGGAGTTTTTTTCTATCTTTTCTTGGCTTCTTAATGCACATAAATACAAATTTTTACCTGGGGTGCCCAAACTTTCGAGCCCCACTGTATTTGGCAAGTTGGGGAAAGGGTTTGAGTTGTGTGGAGAAAAACCTTGCCAACGTTTTCCCTGTATTTCAAATACAGCCCCTTTAGGGTTGTAGTTTCTTCCTAACCACAAAACATGCTCTCTAACTCTGCATTTGCAATCTTACATGTACATAATGTGTAATCAAGCCCTTAAGAGAGACAGACAAAAGTTGAACAGGTTCATCAACATGTATTTTGCATGTCTGACGTCAATGACACTTCATTTTACAGTGTGGCAACATCACAACAAACACAAACTGATGTCAATAGCCAAAAATGACCAAAAAGGTTGTTTTTAATAAATAGCAGCAAACTGACTGACTTTAAAAAACATCAGTAGCTCTTTGAGGCAAACATTTAGCACTATTAGCCACCTGAAGAGCTATACTATCATTTTGTTTGCTGTGAAATAGGATCATTTCTAGATTCAACAAACAGGGTACAGGCAACAAAAAAGGGTGTTGAGATTGGTTGAAGTCACACCTTGCTTTGACTCAGTTTGCAAATATAAGCCTTACTGCGAACTGCATAACAGTTATGAACATTTATGAAGGTCCGTTTTGTGAAGAATTTCAAAATGATCGATGCAATTGTGACAATTTCAAAAAACATTGGTTTGAAATGTTTGGACAAAGAATTTATCATTTTGATCCCACCAGAATGACTGCTTTCCTTTAAACAAAATGGCAGATAACAAAAAAAACATTGGCCCCCCCACACACATACATCTGTAAGTAAACATTCCACATAAGCAAACAAGGACAGACCTGAGTCGGTGGAGGAATCTAGACACACTCTTGGGCTATCAGCTCATCCCTCCCCCCTACACAAGACACAGTTTTCTCTCTCCGTGTCTACGGTGAGTGGTGACGGCTCTCCGTTTTTTATATTATCTAAGTGATACCCTCGGAGGCCCTGTTGTGCTTCTAGGATTGTACTGTCCATGCCTTGTTGTCTGGTTCATTTCCCCAATGTTTCCATTTGTGGTTTTCTTTGGACTGTTACTGTAGAAACAGTATGCTAAAAGCCATGACGACACAGCAGCAGGCAACCCAGGGACTCTTCCGCTCACCTGGAGAAAATAAATACTGTTGAGCAACATTTCATTAATGTGAAGAAAAAATGACATAATGTAAAAAAAAAACACACACACACACACACACACACAATAGGCTTACCTATTCTGGCACACTTCCAGAAAATTCCTAGGAGCCTAAAATAAAAAAAATAAAAAAATTACAAACAGAAACAAATGTCTATATATCTGTCTCCATTTATTTTCGCTCCTTTGTAAAAGTTAATTGTACTTTTACTGCAATAAAAAAAAAAAAAAAAGCCTCTATTAGAAGTCAAAAAGAGGCTGGGCCCTGTGTTGATATGTCAAGGTGGTAGCCACAGTAACTGCTAGTCAGACTCCTGACACAACTTTCCAAGAGGATTGTGCTCAACTTCCTACAAAACCCAGACAGCAACAGATGTCCATTTCCATGTAAGGGGTGTTCACTTTGGAAGAGCGGGGGACAGCAGGCAAGTCTTATTATCTCTAGTGACAGCTGAGGCAAATGTTGCATTCCAGGCCTCCCCATTTCTGATGTGCTTGTCGGCCTGTGTGAGGGTGTGTCTGTCTGCTAGTGTACAAGTCTAAAAGCCAACTTTCAAACTGACCAGATGGTGGCAGAATCCCATTGTAATTTTTTCTTTTGTTGACTTCAGATAGCTCTGTTTTTAAAGTGACTTTTTCTACAACTTTGGAAAAATGTTTTTTTTGCTTCTTTTTTTTTAATACATGTACAAATATTTTCATGTAGAGAACATTAATTCTTCCGCTCAGATTCTAGACCTATCACTACCACTCACAAATCATCTGCATAATGTGTGGCATCAAATCAACACAAATAACATCTAGTCCCTTAGTCAATGAATCAATCCAAAGGGGAAATTATTAAATCATCCCATCTGCCACTCTGTCTCATTTGTTGTTGGTCTGAAGAGGATATCCCTCCCTGCTCTACTGGTGTTTGTGCGTGTGTTGTTCCTGGGCTGTGCCACTTGTTAAAAGTGAATCATGGAGTTTACACATCCAAGAATAATAATGATCCAGTTTTAATGAACATTTGGGCCTTCTGCTACTTAACTTGCTTCAAGGCTCTTTTAATTAGCTAAAATTGTTAACAAAGGTTGAACAGTGTTTCCCAAAGATAATATCCTGAAATGTCTGTTTTGTTCAAAACTCAAATATATTCACTTTACTGTCATAAAAGGAGTAAAGTGAGTTGCAGAGGGATGGATCATTTAAAACTGTTGGGCTTACATACGTACACTCCATTCTGATTCTACATGTCAAGCAGAATCAGCTTTATCATGGACTGTTTCTACTAAAGAAAGAAAACAAACCGCTCTAATATAAGTTGAAATACAGAACTGCTGAAGTACTTATAGGATGAAGCAGAATGTATAGCACTTTCATGAAAAACAAATAATTTGTGTCTTAACACTATAATAAGTGATAGTAATGAAGTGTATTAACAATCCAAGTATTTGGTTATGCAGTTTGATATAACATGGTGTCTCAATCTAAAAGACAAAGGCTCAATCAATCACTGCAAAGACATCAATTGCAGCTTCATTGTTAAGTATCTCACATAGTATCTGAGCATACCCGGACTTGTTCTTGTCTAGCATACTGGGAGCCAGCGCTCTGATGTAAGCACAGGTACAGATCAGGAGGAGAATCACTGTTAACAGTGACTGGAAGTTGAAAATGGCCGACTGCAAGATGAAAAAGAAATGATATATTTAGTAACAGACATGACTTAGTTCACCTCACCAGCATATCATACACAATAGAAACACTAACTTCCCTTTAGTTCATTTTCTGTAACCCTGGTGTCATGCTACTTGTCACAAGGAATGTTGTTGTACCAGCTGTGCATTCTGTGTGACAACGAACTGGGCTATAGACCCAGTTAGAGTCACACCATTGTCAAAAACTCAACGCCAAAAAAGCATGTTTTCGATGGCGTGCAAGTCAAAATGATCCTACATTTTCATATACTAATTTACAAATTCAAGTTTGTGGCTTAAGAACAATCACAATCTCATACTGCCATGTACCAAAACGAAGACCCAAGACTACTCTGACTAGCTTTAAGCTATGTAGCTTACTTAAAAGCCATAACAAACTGTAGGACCCAAATTCATCCCAAACAGTCTGAACTGCAGATTAGTGATTTGTGTTTGTTTTTGTGTGTTAAATGCATACTTTTCGCCAACTGTGTGTCTGTTGATTCTCCTGAAAATGGTAAGCAACGCTAAATGGAGGATGATAACTGATGACATTGGCTAAGTCATCCCTTCCCTGTTTGGGTATAAATGTGGCTCTGTCCTTGCCTGTCATCTACACTGGGGTGCATCTTAGTTGGCCAACAATACTGGACATCTCACAGTCAAAGACAAGGATCTTCTTGTCTATAATTAACTACTCTGCACTCCAAAGCGGAAACTACCAAAGGGCTTTATAATTATTTCTGATGCAACCTCTTCTGGAAACTTCCGTTTCTACTCCCAGAAATATGTGTATTAATCTTTAAGACTGTTAATGTAGTATCATTCTGGGATGTTCTTATATGTGCCCCCTGAAATCCAAATATTTAAATATTATACATTCCTAACATGGTAATAGACATGCCATTTGGATACTTTGACATAATCATGCATTCAAATATTAGCATGTATACTCTTTTTTGTCTTGTTACCTGATAGCAATAATTACACTCCTGCCACAGCTAAATTAGTACTATATTACTAAAATTGTATTGATGGCAAAATAGATAGCATTAATTATTATTAGACTCACGGTCCTTGAAAAAAAAAATACAGATACACAAGACAGACACCAATTAAAACAAGACAGCATTATAACAGTTTTGAATTTTAAAAGTTTGCATTTGGATAATATATTTTGGACATATGATTTCTGCCTGCGGCGATTACGCTTGTACGTTTGTTGTTGCTGCATGTTTTCTTGAAGAATACAGTTGTAATGCATTGTCCGCTTGTCATTAAGATTTAATATCAATAAGTTTTTCTGTCAAGATACCTACGTACTTATGAGTTTTGGTTTAAAATATTCCAGTTATTGCAAACTCAACTTTGTAATGCCAATCCACAATGTGTAGCCGAGTCACAGACACACATAATGTTACATGCTGCAGCTACGTGGCACACACCTCAAAACATTGCGATGCTAGCAGTGTTTGTAACGTTACTCATTAATTTGAAACATATTAAGCCTTTGTTATCAAACTACTCACGTTGACACACATATACAACTTAGGTAACGATATGAAAATTTAGTAAAGTGAGATTTAAGAATAGAAACATACATGTGAAAGATAGTTTGGCTTAACGTTTACCCTATTTTAGCTAGCCAATGCTAGCAAGCTAGTTTAGCATTTACTATGCGCCCTGCTTTACACCGAATGCAAGCATTAGTTGTTGTCACTGTGTTTTCCGGACACAGATTAGACGTAGAATGTGTGTTATAGAATATGCTTAAAATACACTATCAAATGGCAGAAGCACCTGATTAATAAAAAAACAACCTTACCATTTTTTGTTGTGAGTCAAAGCCACATCACAGTTCCTGTTCTCTGGAGCTTACGTGACGTAACCAAATATGTTTACGTAACGTAACGACGCATTGCGCGTGGAACCTCGTTTGCTGGTTGGCTGAAAATGTACAGCCTGACACAGGAGATGAAGGTTGACGTTCTTTCAAAACCTGTCAAGAGCAGCATGAGTTCAGTTTCATACACAAATGCCTTCGTTTGGACAACGTTGTAGTTAGCCCATACACTACAGTAAGTATGTTGAAGAAATATGTACGTTAAGTGTTTTACATACATGTGACCAAATGTAAAGTGAATTCCGACTACCGGTATTAGGGAAAACCAAGGCGTATCTGTAACGTTACCGACAATATTCGTTCCACAATAGTGCACTATAGTGACGAAACGGAACCCGGAAGTTAGCTTAACGTTATCTAAAATTAGTGTAGGGTGTAATTCATTAGGCTGTGAATTATAATACAATCTGAGTTATTATGGGAAATAGAAGTAAGTCAACATCTCTATATAATAAGGCAGACATTGCTAAAAGAGTGCTTTAGTACTATCACTTTGGGCACTAAACTTGAGATGAAGATTTATGACATGTTGCAGACTTTACAATTAAGCAATTATAAAACAGATCCTTAGTTTTAATCATATAGATTCATTTGACTGGTATATTTATCTTTATATTTTCATACCCTGATAGATAACTATTCGCTTTTTTGGTGACGTGAGACTGACATTTGTGTGGTCCACTTTTCCCTGAAAGTTTTTACAATGAAGGCGCCTCCCCCCAACCAGTCACGGCAGCATCTTGATTGCATTGAAACCATGTTTCATAAATTCCCCTCAACCATTTAACTGACAACCCTGCAGAGCTCTTCATGTAAGAAGAAATCTGTCAGATTATAAACCACACATGAAACGTGTTTTGCATATTTTTTTCAACAAGAGGATAATGTGGATGTGGATAAAAACTTAGTGTAAAAAAAGAATAAGTCATCAAATGGAGAGCAAGAGATGAGCAAGTGTACTTCAAACAGATGCACATTCCTCCTAATGTTATTACGGTTTACAGTGCACTGACTTATTTAGGCAAGTGCACGCATGCCTGATTACTGCAGTCCAATCAAGGCACAATGTAGCCTCAGTATGTGCAATCTTTTCTTATTTCTATTAGAGAGAACATCAGGTCAAACTCTTTAGAATAATATTTATAGTTTGATGCCAAAATTAAAACTTTCTTCAATGAATGGATGGAATAATAATAATAATACATTTTATTTAACAGCGCCTTTCTAACACTCAAGGACGCTTTACAGAGAATAAAAGACAGATATAGGGAACATAAAAGTGTAAGTAGTAATAACAAAACAGATAAAACAAAAAACAAAACAAACAAAACAAACAAACAAAACAAAACAGGAACAGTGTATTTACAGATAAGCGAGCTGGAACAGATGGGTTTTTAGTCTAGTTTTGAACAGAGGGAGAGAGTTGATGTTGCGGAGGTCGGGTGGGAGTGAGTTCCAGAGCTGGGGAGCAGAGCGGCTGAAGGCTCTGGTCCCCACGGTGATGAGTCGAGCATGGGGGACAGTGAGGTGGAGGGAGGAGGAAGATCTGAGGGAGCGGGAGGGGACGGCAATGTGTAGGAGTTCTGATAGATATGGAGGGGCAAGGTTATGGATGGCTTTGAAAGTATGGAGAAGGATTTTAAATTGTATTCTGAATTGAACCGGGAGCCAATGGAGCTGCTGAAGAACCGGGGTTATATGATGAAATGAGGGGGTTCTGGTGATGACACGAGCTGCTGAGTTCTGAAGAAGTTGAAGTTTATGGAGGGATTTTTGAGGAAGGCCAAAAAGGAGAGAGTTACAGTAGTCAAGGCGGGAGGTGACGAGGCTGTGGATAAGGATGGAGGCAGTGTGAGTGGTAAGGGACGGACGGAGGCGGTTTATGTTGCGTAGGTGGAAGTATGCAGACCGGCAGATATTATTTATGTGTGACTGAAAGGAGAGGGAGGAATCGAGGATGACGCCCGGACTCTTGACCTGAGGGGAAGGGGAGACCAAGGAGTTGTCGATTGGTAGAGAGAAACTATTGATTTTGGATAGGGTGGACTTGGTGGCTACGAGGAGGAGTTCGGTTTTATCACTGTTTAGTTTAAGGAAGTTTGTGGTGAACCAGTCTTTTATTTCAAGTAAGCAGTTAGTAAGGGACAAGGGGGGGAGCGAGGAGGTGGGTTTGCTGGATAAATAGAGCTGGGTGTCGTCTGCGTAACAATGAAAATGAATGTTGAATTTGCGGAAGATATTGCCAAGGGGAAGTAGGTAGGTGATGAAAAGGAGGGGGCCAAGAACTGAACCTTGAGGGACGCCAGTAGTAACAGGGGAAGGGTGGATGTGAAAGATTTGAGGAAGTACTGCAGTAACTGGTCATGTGGCTTCTGCAGTATTGACCCTCAGATGGGAATAAAAGTTAGGCTTATTACGTCACAAATGTTTTGCTGTCACAGGTTGTATTGTGCCTTGATCTCTATACTTTTTACACTACCACAATCTTCATTAAGAGTTGCTTTACATTTGTGACTGAGCAAGTTTTAACCACTGTAACTTATTCCTATGTCAAAATTGGCGATGTGAAAATAACCTGTTATTGTGCGGCTGAGTCCACGGTTAGCAAGATGTTGTGTACAACATTCTACAGAAGAGCTGATGTCATGAGGGCAACCCTTTCAGGCTAGCTATGTATGTTTGTTTTAAAGGATTGTCCTCTTGTTGAATTTACTCATCTCCTCAAAAGCAATGGTGCAAACAGGACAGTTTCTATTCTAAAATGGGTTACTGACCGTGGTTTCACCTAGAAAAGGTGTCAGGCCAGCTGGCAAGTGTCTTTTTTTTGACAAGGACCCTCCTGGTGCCAGGCCCAGACTGATAGCAGCATTAAAATAGAGCCAAATAGTTTCTGTGATAACCGAATCATGGACGGAATCGTGAAATTGAAAATTTAAAAAAGCTTAAGACAGATTTCCTAGGGCTCTACATTATGTCAATGCTAAAAGCTAACTGGAGATTTGAAAATATGACTTAGTCTAAGTTTCCAACCAAGCCGTCCCACTGTATCTAGTTTAAAAAACGTCTTAAAAATACATTAGATTTTCCTCAGTTGCTTCGTTTTTCAACTTCTGTTCATATTACATTTTCACCTTGTGTCATCACAGTAGTAGATTTACAATTCTTTCCCCTAATAATGTTGATAAAGGGGGTAAGCTATGTTGACGCTGAGTAGTAGAGAGGCTGAGGTAATTCACCAAGTAGATGTTAAATGTACTGTAGGTCTGAAACTTGTCACCAATCTCAAATGCTTTGCTACCTGATACGGACAAGACATCTTTGAATCTAGCCTATGTATGTGGAGCACTGCACGTCAGAGAAGGCACATTTTTTGTCACTCAGCACAAAACAAAGCTTAACCCTGACCCATCACCACTTCATTGCAGTCCCTGCCAGCAGCACAAATATAAGTAGTAAAAATATTCATGGTTATTAGAGTAGTTTTTCAAACCTGTTCTTTGAGACATGCATCAGTCAATTTATGGTCACACACACACTTTACTCTTTAGGCCTTGATTCATTGTAGTCAGTGTCATAATTGCTCATACTGATTATATTTGTCAACTGGCTTCAGGTAGCCAACACGTGGAAAGAACAAAGAATAAAAGGCTATGGCATGCAACAGTCTGCTGCTGTTTAATCCCTGACTCATCCTATGATATATCATGGACTAGCCAAAGAGTTCTCCTTTTTATCTTAACTCCATTGTATTGGAGAAAGCATGAGGGGAAAGTCAAGTGAAAGGACAGTGAGAGGACTTGGTTTAATAGTCCAGGCCCATTAAAGAGACAGTTAACTGCATTGGCTTGTACTTCTCTGTATGGACTCCTCATTGAAAACACAAGCTGCAAAATTACAGTAGAGGCTCTCTTTGTGACTCATTTGCTCAGTACTTCCTGCACAGTTCAGTCTTTTTTCATATGCAGCAATGCTGAAGAAATGACAATGAAAAGGTTGAGCAAAGAAATTACAGAGGGAGTAAGAGAGGAGGATAAGGGTTGTGTGTCAAAGCTGTTGGGGATCTTTTTTTGTTGATGATTTAAGCATTCCAGTGATGTGTCCGCCGATCGAGGAACGGAACAGGTTGACTTCGGGATTGACTTTGAAGGTTTTGCGCAGCTCTCCATTCCTGACAGACAGCGCTGTTTATTTAATTGGAGTGTCCTTCTGTCATTACCACAGGGTTATCGTCCTGCACAACAGATGTTACAGTAACTAATGAGTAGCTGGGCTCTCTTTATGAGGTTAAAGTTGAACCCTTCAGCTCCCTCATCTTTTTCATCCCCTTTCGTCCAGCCACACCCCTTCTTGAAGCACAAGGGGTCAACTTCAATCTGTTTCTTCAGGGTCTTTGTGTGTGTGTGTGTGTGTGTGTGTGTGTGGTGTGTGTGTGTGTGTGTGTGTGTGTGTGTGTGTGTGTGTGTGTGTGTGTGTGTGTGTGTGTGTGTGTGTGTGTGTGTGTGTGTGTGTGTGTGTAGAGAGGGCACATGTTTGTCTATGTCAAAGCTCTGCTGTACGTCTCATTTTGAATAACCTTGATCACCTGCTCTGTCAGCATACTGTATGTGGTGGGGGATGCAAAAACAGAATAAAAAAAAAAGTGTTGTCACATCCTAACTTATTGCACAGTGTCTGGAAGAGCTCATTTTCATTTTTCAAACATGTCCAGCTTGGCTAACTGCCAATTTAGCCGTCCTTTTCCCTCCATCTCCACATACTTTGCCCTGTAGTTAAGCAGGGAACTCACCTCTCACTTCAAGTGGAAGCAGTAATCACATGTTCTGGCCCTGGACATCCGTAATCAAGTAAAAGTTTCTCAAGCCAGCTGAGAAGGAAAAAACCTGATGAGTAGCCAAACCAAAAGGACATCAGGAACCATCTCATGGATCATATTGTAATCCTTAGATTAACATCTTTTGTAACTGATCTGTTGAAAGTAGGCTGCTTCTGGCAGGAGACTTAACTTTAACTGCAGCAGTGAATCAGTTATCAAAGGCATTAGCCTGAGGGCAAGGTGACATTACCAAACGAGGACGCTCAGCACACTCATTGAGCAGCGTTGCATTGGCAAATAATGTTTAGTTCCCAGTATTAAGTAACTCTAAGACCATGGATCCCACAGGTTTTGCCGCAATAGAAGATTGGCAATTATCTTAACTCACATCAATGCAATACCTTACATGTGATTAAACGATTGACAGGAATGGCTGTCATTGGGACAGTATTTGCTTCATATTGTCAAACATGATGGCACTTCTTAAAATGTAATATTTCTCCCAAACTATCCATTAAAATCTAAATAACTTTGAGATGAGAAACAGCCCATTCAGCTGAGGTTAATATATCCCCTACAGTGCAACATGCACTTTTAATGGTGGTTACGAAGCTTTGTGAGTTTAAAGAGCTTAAGCTTGACCGCAGTCTCTCAAGTGGATGTGTCTAGAATCTTGTTTTTTTAATCTTTAAGTCATGCAGTTACCTTACTGGTGGTCAGGGAGCCCACACTCCTATGCAAAAACCTGCCAAACTCTCTGTGTGGTTCCACTGAGTCCGAGAGACCCCTATTGAAGACACACAGGGATGTTCATTACCAAATCCAAGAAGTAAAACAATTGACGCAACTGGAAGATTAAGACAACCTTACAGCATCAGAATGGATTGATAGAAGTATTGTCTTTGAAGGAAGTCCTATGACCAAATTCAAGCAGTTGGCCTACGAAACATCCTGAACACAATGCCATGGGCTTGTTGCAGAAACAGTGAATCATAATTTCACCTTGTTTCTTAATTCCTATCTTTGTTTTTTTTTGCAGATTATGAGTGGTACAGTCCGACAGATCACTGTAGCTACTGATCCAAGCACCCCCTACATCCTGCGAGTTGACTGGGCTGTAGACCTGGGTGCTGGGTTCACAATAGCACTCACTGATGGCAACTCGGCATGGATTGGAGAAGGTAAAGACTTCAGATATGCAAGAACAAAAATACATTAAGACTCATGGACTACTCAAATAATTCCCAATGCACAATCTTTGGCTCATGCCTTCTGCAATGACTGAAGTCTTTTGACCATTGACTAGACTGGGTTGTCACCAGGTATACCATTCATCAGGGCTCCCAAACTGTGTAGGCACCTGGCTGAACCCCATCTCACAGTATTGTAACTATATTAATATATCCTTTAACCAGAGGGACAGCCGTGACCTTGTTTCACCATCCCCCTTCACTTCTGCGCTGCAGCTTACAGGTGTAGAAAGTAGATTGAGCTCTACAAGGCTTGTCTTTGTATGTGCAAGTCAGTGTTCAGTGTGTGTGTGGTTACATCTACACATAAGTACATTTTCTCTGAAAGGACACCTGGAACATAACCGCTCACTAGTTTTCTATTGGTGTCCATCTGCAGAGTTGACAGGCAGAGATGGGGTTGTGACAGCTATGTGCGGTCTTCTGGGTCCTCAGTGTTTGATGTGTTAATTGGGACCCTCAGCCTCGCGTGAGCAGCTGTGCAGCAGCTGACGACATTCCCCTAGGTTTCTTGACATGCTTTCTTTTGAATCCGCTTTCACATTGCTACATAATTAATGTTTATAGTTTTGCTCTGCAGTCTGCCATCACCTCTTTGCCCTTCTCTCAACTGTACAAATTTAAATGATGCAAAAATTAGAAAAATGCCTTCTTTGTGTCTAGTTTCAGAGGATGAGGTGACAAGGGAAGTCAACGATATGGGAGCCACAAGGGAAAGATATGTTAAGGATCTTTTTCAAGCGCTAATTGGAGGCGAAGGAGGAAGGAGAGGAGGTGACAAGGAGGCGTATTCTTTTCACATCACTCCAGATCACTGTCATCTCTCGTATCAGAAGATCTGCAATGAAATCTCGGTGAGCAAAAGCTTTGGGCGGATTTTTACTATAATACTCCAAATGTGTGTAGCCAGTATGGTCTAGTTGGCAAAACCTTTACATTTTTTAGGTTTTAAAGTTAATATAATAATATTTTCAATTAGCAGCTTTGAGGCTGTGTTCAGACAGACAACAGTATTGCATTAATGGGACTGCTGCCTTGGCACAGCAGTGGGGGCTCCGGTAAAAATAACAACATTCCCTGCAGGTGGCACGAGTCAGCATTGCAGCCGGTATTAACTTACCTACCTGTAGATGGAGAATATCAACATGTCTGCAGTTCATTCTCATTGGCAAATTTGGACTGGAACTGCAGTTCTTAAACCGCTGTGGCTCCTCCAGGTCCTTAGTTCAATTATATTTGCTGGAATTGGTTTTGGTTTCTTTGCATCATTGTTTAGGGACACATCACACACATATGGTAATGAACCAAAAGTTGTTGAGAAAACTGTTATTGAAGATCAATTTTAGAAAGTTCTGGTTTATTCTTCATGATGGAGATTGATCAGTAGTTCACCTTTAAATTCCACATCAGGCACTTCCCCCTTGTCACTGTTCCCTGAGGATGAACTCATCTAACGACATACAACAAAATAGAAAGGAAGTCTTACTTTTTATAGGGGGCTGTTAAAAAGAGAAGGGTTATAGTGTCCCCACATTAAAGCAGAATTAGAACGGCGTGGTTGCCTTCAGGCCACTGTGGAATAAAGCCAGAGATAGGAATCATTCAGTCATCCAATAGCAACAATATAAGGCAGTTGTTGAATGGCTACAGCTCATAAATGTTTAGAGAAAAAGGTTTGCTGATTAAAGGTTTGTTAAACGGTAAGGTGGAGCTAGCTTGCTTTAATGTAAACAGTTCCCTACATAAAATCACCTCTTTTTGAATTTATCCAGCATTCACAGACAAAAACACATATTAGATTGTGTTCTAAGGAGATTTTTACATAGTTAACAGAGAGTGACAACTCTGATGGAGTACAGGTCACTATGCTTTCAGTGGATTTGGTGTTATTCTTTGAAACTATGAGAGGATGCTGTTGCCTCCAGGGATAAGGTCACTCCGGGTCATGGGGCTGCTTTTGGGTAGAGGAAACCAGTGGGAGAAGGCCAAGGGGTTAGGATCACTGTAGAGACCATAAAACCCTTATTTATGGACAGGGCTGTCCCCATCTTACAATTTAAAAAAACAACAACAAAAAAACAGTTGATTAGAGCCATTTTGTTTGATTCCAAATTGCCTTTGCTTTCTTTGTGTCTGTGAGTGTGAGCTGTGTATACAAGTGTACTTACAGTATGTGTGCATGTGTACAGACGTGCAGACATACTGTTGGTTTAAGATGAGGTGACTGGGCTAATTTAAACAATGTAATGATCTCAAGAATATAAATACAGAATGGCTATTCTAAACAACACATGTTGTGTTTTTTGTGGATGCTTTCTTTTTCAGACTAAATAATATAGAGGTACACATGATTTCCCCAAATGTAACTTAGTTTAACTGTAATGCTATATACAAATCACAATGATTGACTAGTGGTACTACTATGGATGTAGTAGGAATGCGCAATATGGACAAAAAATAATATCTCTTTTTTGACGATAGCGATAATTAGACGATAACCTTTAAAAATGTGTTTTTAAATGTTACTTAATCACTGGTGATAATAATGGGCACAGTTTTGACTGAAAACAGTTCTTATATTTAAAAAAAAAAAAAAAATTAAGTATTCAAGTCAAAACAATTCAAAGACATACAAAATTGTCTAGGAACATTGACGTCTGAGTAAGCAGTAGTTGTACACCTCTGCTGTAATGTAAATTGTGCAGCATACAAGCAGAAAGAAATCATAGTAATAAACCGAGGGCTCTGTTCTGTAACATATTGCACACAACCATGGCCTTATTGGAAGCAGTCCTGGAGCTGGGATAGGGCAGTGTTAGGCCAGGTTTTGATAGTCCTTCTACTTGGCTGTTTAGACCTTCTGACCAGGATGTATGCTGGGCTCAGGAGTAGTTGGATCTGACTAGCCCAGGTCAGGGAGAGGTTCTGTATGCTTTCTTGATGTTAGAGAATACATGGTCTAGTGTGGTCTTCCCACTAGTAGCACAATCTACATGCTGGAAAAAGCTGGGGAGTATAGATTTTAAGGCCGCCTTGTTAATGTCCCCAGCTGCAAAATGTATCTCCTTCAGGTGATTGCGCTGCAGTTTGTTGACTATAGTTAGCAGGTGAGCCAAACTTGTGCCAACGTTAGCATCGGGGGCTATGCAGACAGTGCCAGTAATAATCACTGTCAGGTGAGCAGTGCTGAGCAACAATCCTGCTGTTGGTACACCATTATGAAAATGCAAATCCTCCTCCTCTGGTCTTGCCAGAGATCTGCTCTTGATCCTGCCAGTAACTAGCTCGGCCTGCTACCTGCACCGTGTCCGGGATGAGGGTCTTCTGCCAGGTTTTGGTGATAATCATCACGAAGCAGTTCCCTGTGTAGCGGTTCGTTGCTATGCTGAGTTCCAGCTCATCCATTTTATGTGCGATGGATCTGGCGTTGGTGAGCAGGAGGCTTGGCAGTGGAGGTTGGCTAGCAGGCCTGACTGGCATCCTCACTTCTGCTTTCTCACCGCCTTTGTCTCTTCACTATCTGCGGGATTGCCTGTCCCCAGAACACACTGTAAAAAAATGCAGCCTCTGTAGACAGCCCAGGGTCTACAAACAGCAACAAAAACAAACTGCTAACCTGCACCACGAAACATACACAAACAGTGTTCTAGCATTCCAGCCAATAACCGACAAGAAGGATTTGGGGGTGGGGGGCTAGTGCGTGGAAGCACAGATGGGAGGGGGAGGGGATGGGATGAGAAGGAGGGAGGGTCAAGCTGGTCTTGTTTTGTTTGAAAATACTTTGAACGTCAACAAGAAGTAACGTCCCCCAACATTGCTTAGAGCACCTTTAACACAGCAATGATGATATTATTGTAGACTATATATATATCTCATAGCTTGGTCCTACCAGACTCTTGTATATTTCATTTATACAAAGAGGCCTCCATTGACAAGTGATAACTTCCTTGAAGGTGGGTACTCTGTTGAATTTTAAAACTATTTGATCCGAATAATGTGGGTAGTACCAATGGAGAGATGTCAGAGTGAGTGGGCTGCCCATGGAAAGGCGCCCCAAGCAGTTGAGGGTTCGGTGCCTTGCTCAAGAGCACCTTGGCAGTGCCCATAGGGGACCATACTTTGGTCCCTACGGGGACTTGAACCAGCAACCCTCCGGTTCCCAGCTCAACTCCCTACGGACTGAGCTAATGCCACCCCAATGTGAATGTGGTTAATGTGTCAAGTAGGGCACGGACACAACGTGCACTGGCTCGGGGAGGGTCGGGCTTGATTTTTTTGGCCCAACCTAAGCTCTAGGAAGAGGGCTACAACATAATGGCCACCAACAAAACTCAGCAAAGATTGTTCTTGCTCGGGCTTTAACTGCTGGATATTCTGCAGTGCTGCCACAACAGGCCGCATCTTTCTCCGCCGCCATTACAGAACCTATCAAAGGTTACCGAACCTCACCGTCATTGTTCTCAGCCGCGCCCTCTGTTTGCTGATTGGACCGGTTAGGATTTGACCGGAGAAAACCCAAGAATATACTGCAAACCCAGACGGGGTACGGAAGGACAATGAAAATTGAGCAGAATTACTTAGAGAGGGCAAAGCCAGGCTATATATCGCACGCCTTCAGTAGGAATACAACCAGATTAGGTTTATCAGGGCTTTAAAATGGCAGTCATTGCTGTGTGCAGTATGTGTGTGGTAATCACAATTCTAAGAATTCAGGGAGACAATTTGCATGAAGTGCTAACTACCACTCTTGTCTAACACCTGCTTCTTTTCTTCTTCTTTTTCTTCCCTTGTTTGTCTTTTCTTTTTCAACACGTCAGAGGATAAAAAGTGGAACATATTTTCCCAGCCAGATAATTTCAGGGTGTAGAAATGACCAAAAATGAGGCAAGTTTCCTCTGGAAATAGAAGAAAGGAGGCTGAAGACAAAACAGGTGGCGAACTTAAACTGACACTAATATTTTATGAATATGACCCCAGAAGTTGTAATGATGAATGTAATTTGGGAGTTACTTGTAAAACTGCTACTAAGCAGGTGTTTTACATGGCTAAGTCAGACATGGTCTCCTCCTTAATTGCCTTTTAAGTACCAATCCATCATTGGTGGAAAAATAAAAGTATGTATGTAGGCATAATTGTAATTTCACTGACATAAGTTGATTAACACAATTTTACTAAGCACACACGGTCACACAAATGTTTGATCAGTACCTTAGTACTACTAAGCTACACAGTTCTTACTTCAGACCAGCTTTCTCTACTTCTTGACAGTTGTGGTAATTGAAGCAGCATGTGGATGGGTCTGGTTGGATACATGTGACACTGATTGTCAATGTTTAAGTTTGTCAAATAGAACTTGCAGCTGTGCAGCATGACGCCAGTAGTCCATGCTTATCTTTTTCTGATTGAATTATCCCAAATACTAAAGTGTGAAATGATTCAATATATAATTGTGAGTGTAAATTCACAGCCTGCGTTTGTCAATTATTTACAACTCTGATTTTTGTAAATGGTGTGCATGACCATGTTTAAGTGTGGGGGCCAAAAGCAAAAACGTAATAGATAAAATGATTACAGTACTTTAATAGGTGACCTATTTTTGTTCCAGCTACTTTTAGCAACTTTAATGTGTTGATTCATTGTTTGGTTTTTCACTTCCCTGTCTTCATGTAAGTGGATTTTCCGTGTTTGTTGATTGATCGAGTTATGTATTCATCTGTTTGGTGTCATATTTCCTCTCTTTTTAAACTTTGCAGCTTTTCCACCCTGCTT
Organism: Etheostoma spectabile; assembly: GCF_008692095.1. Classification (NCBI taxonomy): domain Eukaryota; kingdom Metazoa; phylum Chordata; class Actinopteri; order Perciformes; family Percidae; genus Etheostoma; species Etheostoma spectabile. The sequence goes on from NC_045737.1 coordinate 9,503,896, forward strand.
GGTGACACATCTCAAAGCTGTCTTATTTTTATTTTTTCTTTCTCTATTTTTGTGTCCCACTGTACCAAACATCTAAACCTAACCTCTGCACGCTGTAAATGCAAATGTCTGGTTCACTGTACATATCATTTTACGTAATAATATGTTTCAAAACATTTGGAGAAACTGCTAACTGGAGATAAATGACAGGATAAGAGATCCCTTCATCAGGGTTTCCTTTTGGTTTTACAAGACAAGTACTCCTTGTGTATTGATGTTCGGCCTTTTCTAATTAATCAATTGTTAAGCTGCTAATGCTGAATTGAAACAGAAGTGATACTGGCTCAGGGTTGCAATGGGTATTTTTATTGTTGATACATTTTTTTTTAAAGTAATGTAAAAAAAACTGTTAAAATACCCATAATAATTTCCCAGAGTCCAAGGTTGCCATAGGGCCTCCCCTATGTGATTTTTCACTTTATTATTGTAGATAATTTGCCAAAGAGCATCATCTGCCTGCATGAGACTGATCTTTTTTTTTTATCACATTAGTCAATGTTAGCAGTGGCCATGTTTTGAGAGGCCCAAATACAAATGGCCACTAAACCCATTGTTGGTGATACAAATTTTCAATCCCATGATGTGGCCAAAAAACATTTATTGTGGTTTCAGAAAAAATAAAATAAAATCCGTAATCCTCCATGGTTAAATGTTTGGCTTTTATAGTTGTAGTAAAGCTTTGAACGGATTGGAGAATCTGATCCACCAACGCATCACTCCTTCTGTCATCACCAGGAGGTTCCACATCACAGTAGTTTTTTCACTGAGTTGTAGTTTGTCTTTCTGGTTGACAGTTAATGTTAATAATGCCTTTCTTGCATTAAACATCTCTAAACCCAAAAGCGAAATTAACTATTTTAATTCATTATTTTCCCTCCGCTACCTTTTCTGGTACTGTGCCATTGCATGCCCTTTGTTTATAGGAACATTCATATCAGGGGCAGACTGAGTGCTGTCGCCCCTCACTTCCTGCTCTTTATCTGGCCTCACGCCTCCGCATGGCGGATGAAGGAGCTGATGGGACAAGCTGAACTCTGCTCCATGCCCACACTTTTGAGCACCCGTGCCCACCCATGTACATAGTGTCTTTGTCATTATGCACACAGTGCTCACCCACTCACTTCCCTGTTCCCTTGGACACAATAATAGAAAAAAGGAGATTGGACCACTGACTTCATATTTTTCCCTCATATAAAATAAATTGTTTGATCTTTATTATTATGAGCTGGACTTTTTGTTTGCAGCTGAGATAAATAAGTGCCAGAGATATTTAATCTTTGAATTCCAATAATGCTAATTTACTATAATATTATCTAGTTATTGATTAATGGGGGTAATTGTCCTCGAATCCATGGGAATAAATGGTGGGTTTTGTCTCCAGCGATGTGTCATAGTGTGACAAGGACAGCTTTGTGTCCTCTCTGCCCACAGAATGTGTTTTGTGGTATCTTTGTTACTGGGACTGTGTTATTTTGGCTTTGTCCTCCCCACCTACGTCCCCTCTTCTCCACGGGTTTGACCTTATGGTCTGGCTAGCTGTCTGGAGACACAAACAGTTAGACCACACACACACACGCACACACACATCGGACCGTGTTGTAATGTCCGGCAATTATCCTGAATCCGGAAGGATTTTACATTCCCATGTTTTGTTAAATCTCTTTTGACTTTTTTGATGATGTTCTATACAAAGTGATTCACCTCAAAAGGTTGATCTTTCAGGTTTGCAAGGTCATGATATTTATCTCAGACTCAGAGAGTAAGCATCTCATCTTATTTTAGAGTTTAGGTTATTTCCTTTTCTGTCTTTCTTGTCCTCATCTTAGCTGCATTGATGTTTTAATTGTCATAAATCAGCCCACCCTGTCATATAAAAGTCATAAGTCTAATGCTGTTAAAGGCTGAAACAACATCAACAAACAATTTGTTTATTTTATTTAGCACAGTGGAAACATGTGGCAGTGGGTTGTGGATCACAGACCAGTCTGACCTCCCACACCTTTGCATAGGCTGGCAACAGCGTCTGACCTTTAACTTTATCTGTTTGTCTCAGGAGAGAAGCAGAAGCTTAGGAAAATAATGGGAGCTTTGTAGCCCTTTTCTGTCTTTCAACAAGGAACTTAAATCAACAAAAAACAGTCATTACTATCTATTAGTGGTAGGTAAAACTCAGCATGCTGCTTGCCTACATTTCCAGATTTATATTTTGTTTAGTGCACCCTTCCTCTTTTCATGCTGCATAACAAGCTAAAGGTAAACCTTCGGTTATCTGGAAGTCTCATGTTTACTGCAGTAGGTTTCCTTTGAAAACTTGAAAGTAAAGATGGTGAAACACACAACCTTTGCTATTTAAAAGAAGGAACAGAATAAATAAACAGCAGCTGCAGTGTAATTTATAATGTTAATCCAAGAAATAAGGGTTGTGCTTCCAGCACTTTAGATGTCTGTATCTGGTGTCTTAAACTGGCAATATCATGTTAACACACTGGTCAGGAAGATTTACGGTTTTGAACAGTGTCAGTAGGTAAAACATTGAAGACAAAGTTTGACATTATAATGGACTGAGACTTGTAAATGTAGGACATTGAAACATCCTGTGTGGAAACATTAGTGTATTCAGCATTTTAGACTTCAAAGCCTTCACATTATCCTTTCTAACAGCGCTGATTTATTGCCAAATTTCCTATCCTCTGAAATAGGGCTGGGCAATTTATCGATATTATATCAATATCGTGAAATGAGACTAGATATTGTCTTAGATTTTGGATATTGTAATATCATGATATGACATAAGTGTTGTCTTTTCCTGGTTTTAAAGGCTGCATTACAGTAAAGCGATGTACTTTTCTGAACTTACCAGACTGTTCTAGCTGTTATTTTCCTTTTTGCCACTTAGACTTTATGTCCGCATTACTGATGATTATTTATCTGAAATCTAAGTGTGAAGGTATTTTGTTAAAGCACCAATTGTCAACCCTAGAATATCGCCACAATATCGATATTGTGGTATTTGGTCAAGAATATCGTGATATCTGATTTTCTCCCTATTGCCCAGCCCTACTCTGAAAGCACAGGGGAGATTTAGGCACAGGTAGTAAAAGGGAGATGATGGGTTTGTGGAGAAGATAGAAGAGAGTAGATCAAAACTTCCACAGCTCGTCTATGTTATTCATTTTCATTTTAACAGGCACAATGTAGGCATTGTTACATTCAAACAAAGTGCAACCGATGCCAGGCCTTGTCCCTAGTTAAACTTTGAAGAATTAAAAGACATAATACAACAGTAATAAACCAGCTAATTCTAATAATAAACATCAGCTCTTCTTACTGGGCCTCTTCCTACCTCAGTCACACTGTTTCCTGTTAATGGTAGACCATCTTGCACAAACACAGAATCACCACCAAATGAACTTGCCGGTGACTTGAAGCTCAGTATCACACAAATGACCTCTGAATCCACAAGAGGAGCCTGCACTGTATCACTGTGACATCCTGATGTTCTATTTTTATGAGTTCTTAGGAACATCATCCTCCTAAAACTTTGGGTGGTCTCCTCTGTGTCCCCACCCTATTAAGAATTTTGTTAAATCACTGATTTTCTTGTTTTGATCAGACTGGCAGCACTGGCACTGAATGAGCATGTGACTATTCAAAGAGATTTTCTACAGAACTATCACTTAATCTATATTGATTGTATTGCGAAATGGTACTAAATAGACCGCACGTGAGCCCCTGTGCCCATGTATGGTGTGAACTTTTTCTATTCCAGAGGACAGTGTGACGAATGACGACAGAATGGACCCACACTAAGGCTCACCACAGTTTTATTTGAATAAGCACAGGGGAAAATACTCGTAGGGAGAGGCAGGATGGTGAGTACAGGGAAGGTAGGATAGGCAGGCGAGGGAAGCACAGGGAGACGTGGGAGACCGGAGCGAAGGAAGCCGAGGAGGAGACACTGAGGCACAGAGATTCAGGGAGCCGATGAGAGGAAGACCGAAGCAGAGGCAGGGTGAAGCGAGGAGCCGTGAGCCGTAACTGAGAACTTGGAGCTTAAGTCACCCATGTGGCAGAAACAACGATCAAGCTAAGATGATGAGAAGATCCGGGGTTTAAATACAGAGCTTGATTGTAGTTGATGTCAGGCAGGTGCGAACGGCGGGAGAGGTGATGAGCAGATGAACAACAGGTGTGCGCAGTCAGCTGGCTGGTGAAGGTAGGCGGGGGCGAGTGGAGCCAAACAGAGAAAGGAAGAAGTGGAGCCAACAGTAAAACAGACAGGGCAAAACAAACCAAAAAAAGAAACAACAAAACAAATACTCACAGCCAGCCAGCCCCAACCATCACAGACAGCAATGTATCAAAGGTTAGTGGTGTCCACGCCCCTAAAAGAACAAAAAAGAGGACGAAATGTAAAGTTAATAGTTATGCTAACGGCTCTCTGAGACTGTATTTAGGGACAGTGGTGCTTTGAGCTAAACACTAGTTTTAGCACAGGGGTGGGCAATTAATTTTCCCAAGGGACCACAGGAGAAACACGGACTGTTGTGGAGGGCCAGACCATTAGGCTAAATGATTTAGGCTAAGTAATTAATTATTTTATAATTAGTTATTATCAATTAATTGTATCGCTTAATAAAAATCAAACTGTAAGGCAATTGATAGATATAATTGGTAAGGGCACAAATGTTATGATTACGACATGAAAAAAAGTGAAGCAGACATAGTACAAAATGCAATTATGTCACTATTTAATTATCTTCTATGAATGCAGTTGTGACCAAAATGTGCATGTTTTTTGCCATTTTTCAAAGAACAGCATTCAATTTACTTTACAAAGTGCTCTTACTATTTCATTTGTAGCCTTGCTACAGAATTTTCTTTTTTAAACTTTTTTCTTAGAACATGAAAAAGTGAAGCAGACAAAACAAAATGCCAACATGATGTCACTATATTGCATTTCATGTGCAAATAAAGACCTTGCCTTGCAGTTTGGTGTTTTGGTGTTTAGTTCATTCATTAGTGCAGTCACATCAATGGCAAATGCAAGATCAGCCAGCCAGTTTACATCTGAGAGCTCTGGGATGTCTTTGCCTTTAATATCACAAAACTCGAATCTCTGCTCTCAGGTCCCATACTCTTTTAAGCACCTTGCCCAGGCAGCGGTGTGGTAGCCTATGTCACCATGTTCAGTTTCGTGGTCTTCAAAAGTGACACAAACTGCCTGTGATTTAATGCTCTTGCTAACTGTTAACTGTAAGTTAACTCTTTTAGTTACAACATCAATAACATGGTTCAGTTTTAGCACTGACTTACACAACACCTGCTGATGTATAATACAGTGCAAAATTACTAATTTCTGTTCTGAAACTTCAGACTTTAGTCACTTTATCTTGCATCCGCTTCCAAAGTCCCACAATTTTTCCTGTCAGATTCAGACACCATCGGTTGTAACACATGCCAGTCTGTTCCTTTTAAGTTCCATTTTGTCAAAACATTTACCTCAGTGAACAAATCACTTCCCGTCGTAGTTCCTTTCATTGACCGCATTGCTGCCAGATCATCCGTTATCTCAAAGTCTTTTGTTATTCCACGTACAAAAATTAGTTACTGGGCTGTGTCGCGGACATCAAATCTTTTGTCCAGTGCCAAGGGGAAAAGTTTGAAATTGTCTACCTTGCATTGCAGCTGAAGCTCCAGGTTTCTTGCGATGTCCTCAATCCTTCTTGTTACAGTTCACCTGACAAGCGGCCCGTTCTCAAACGTCTCTTTTTTCTCTGGGTAAATTAGCGCAGCAGAGTCCACCAAACACTCTTTAATAAATTCCCCTTCAGAAAATGGCTTACTGTTTTTGGCGAAGCTGGACTTAACTGCTGCATCCCTGGATGTTCAACGCTTAGTAAAAAAGCCTTGTTGCTTTTGCAGTTTGACTATGCATTTGCACTGAAAAAGCAAAAAAAAAAGCAACAAAAAAAGACAGTAGACTTCAAAATAAAAGCAATGCAATTGTGTTCCATGCATGATGTACACTTATTTACGTTTGATTGATAACTTCACGTTGACCTCACGCGGGCTGGTTAGGGCCGCCCAAAGGGCCAGATGTAGCTCTCGGGCCGTACAATGCCCAGGTCTACTTTGGCATGCTAACATGCTCACAGTGACAATGCTAACATGCTGATGTTGAGCGGGTTTAATGTTTACCATGTTCACCTCTTATTTTAGTGTGTTAGCATCCTAACATTTGCTAACTAGAAGGGCCATCAGAGATTGCGGACCTCTGCCAAAGCCATTTCCTATCTCAATTATAAATATAGAACTGCAAGCAGTTATGACAGGGTCCAAGCCTCCCCGGCGCGAGTCACCCCCGACAACCGGGGAGCATGCGAAAGTGGAACCAAAAGTGTAACGGTGGGGATGCAAACATCAGGAACTATTGCAAGGTGTGAGCTGCAAGGTTTGTAGCACATTGCCATTGCACATATCCTATTTACATTGATTGTGTTAAGTTTCGTGCAGATTGGCTGCATGGCCTAGGAGGAGTTAGAAAAAGTTGGTCGTATACATTACGCAATATTGAGAAAAACGTCTTAGCCGAAAAGGGGGTGTGGCCTATATAATCAGATTCAGCTTGATTCAACAAACACATGCTTGTAAAGTGTGCCGTCTATAAAGTGGGAGTTATAGGCAAAAACACGTTTGACGTCATTAGCGGCACCTAGGGGTCCACATGTGTGCATTTTGGTTTGTGAGGTCCCTGAACTATTGTAAATCTGCCCTGTAAATTGTTGTTGTTGAAAGTAGTTCACATTAGTGTAAGTGATTAATCCAAAAGTGGGTTTAATGTGCAATGTACGGTTTGAAAGTTATAGGGCCAAACGCGGAAGATGGAAGTGGGTGAATTTTTGTGTCGAGGTCCTTGCATTGTTCTGGACCAGTTCTGAAAACGGCACCTCCCACCATGCACGGGTACTTCCATTAAACAGGGAAACCGCATGCAAGGTATTGTGAAGGTGTGCAGCAAATTGTTGGCACACCTTAATGACCTCCACGACCTTACAAGGCCAGATCATTGAAAGGCGAGAGCCTCCTGGTGATCCAGTCATCCTTGTGGGATCAATTCAGGCTGATGCCATCCGGGCGCAGGTATAGTCTGCCACAATGCAACAACAGACTAAAAGGTCATTCATCCCGGCGGTTATTACCATGGTTAATATACTCTGTAAATTAATTAATTTAATTATGCTGTACTGTGTTGTGTTTATTGTTGTGGGTTGATAAATATTGTTACTGCGCTGTAATTCAAATTGCCCTTGGGGATAATAAAGTTACCTTGAACCTGAACCTTGAACCTTGCACGGTTTAGGCTGTAGAAACTGTTTTAGAGGTGGAAAAATAAGAATCCTTAGGAAAACAATAGGATTCCACTGCTCCGCTGGATCTGGGAACTGCGTAGCCTTGCAAACGCGGTTCCCAGCCCCCTCGAGCTTGGACCCTTAATAATTTGTGTATCCACCTCTTGATTCAGATTCACCCGGAAATTTAATGAGTTCTTCTTTTGCATGTGCCACACCCTTCCACCAAGTTTCATAAAATTTGGGCCAGTACGTTTTCCGAAATCCTGCTGACCAACAGACCTAACCAAACCTGAACCGTAACCTAGGTAATTAGCACTAAATGTTAAGTACAGCTGAGATGAGGATGAGGAGCCGTGGCTGGTTGTCATAGCAGGAAACTGCCATGACCTAACGCGACACACACCGAACATTGGAAGCCATGTTGTTTTTGATTCTCTATGTGTTGCCACAGACATAAGGCAAATTAGTTTCTAATAAACCTTGAGGCAGTAAAAAAAAAAAAGCTGGGTAAATTATTTACCGGTAAACACGGCAGGTTTGTTCAGGACACCCCCCGCCCCCGTCTGTTGCTAGCCCCGTCTCTGACCAATCAGTAGTCTGCAGGTTTTCACGTCACCTTTTGGTATTGCCTCAGCTCGCTTGGAACCTCAACTGAGGTAGTGCTACAAAAAGTACCTGTTAACAGGTACCAGCGATTTTTTTTTTTTTTAGTAAGGGAAAACCAAAAAAGTAGAGTCAAGGCGAGTTGAGTAGATACCATGCAGTGGAAAAACGCAAATGTTTGGTTTTAGAAGTGTCACTGGATGAGTGAAACATTTGAGCTGCTGGTGGCTTTAAAGAAAAATTCAGGGAGGGAGAGAAAACATAGAGTAGAGAAGACAATTTGACATTGAGAGAAAAAGACTACCAAAAAAAAAAAGAACATAAGGCCAAAGTAGTGAAGCTGTGGCAGCGATGTGAGGCGAATGTCCACTCAACATCTTCAGGTTCACTAGTGGAGGGTGAAAACAGCTGTGTGGCCTGCCGGGACAGCGGACAGAAATGACAAGTATTTTATGAGATCTTTTGAAGATGGCGGCCTTATTACAGTGGGTCTACGTCTTCGAAACAGCCCAGTGAAGATTTAGCACCTCATAACCTTCTGGTTTTTCAGAGCACCACAAGAATTGTGTTTGTGTGTGTGTTTGTGTAAGTGTGTGTGAAAGAGAGTGTATAAGTGTGCGTGCGTGCGAGAATCTCCAAGGCAACAAGCAAAGTTTGATGAGTTTGGGGTGGCGGCTTGGATTTTTGACACATTAACTAAATGTTCAAAAACGTCCACATTTGCAGTGGCTCAGCCCCGCTCTGTGACGTTGTGCCAAAATGCGATCCAAATGAGGAATGTTTTATTACATCTGAAGCCTCGCTGTGATTCCAAAGAGTGACAGACAAGAAGCAACAGAGGGGAAACTGTGTGCATACTTTACTGGTGACCAATGAATCCATCCTGTATTTCTCCCAGACAGAAGAAAACTCGTCAACATCTTAAAAAGCCTCCCACTTGAAAGAAAATATGATGTAATGGTTTGTTGCACCTCTATATTGCAGAGCTTCTGGGATGGCATTAAGGTGCAAATGCATACTCATTTTTGACTGTAAACAGGTTTTAGAAGCTGCGTTAGATGTGAGATTATTATCAGCCCCTTACTCAAGATTGAAGTACCAGATGTTCTTTTCCTGGGTAATTTCCATCAGCTTCTTTGAGAGGATCCCCTGGTACTCCTAGGGCAGCTGGGATATATAGGCTTACATATGTTCTGTGGTCTCCTCCTAGTCGGTTATGCTCAAAGGGAGGCACCCAGAGGTTATGCTTACCTCGTGCCATGAACTATCTTAACTGTCACCTGTCAGTGCAGAGGGAGACCAGTTAGGAATCTGAGGTCATCCCCCATTGCTGAACCCCTCAACTGTTCATGAAATATGAAATCTGACAACCGATATGAATGCTGATGCTCATGCAATTTGCACTCTGATCTGATGTTGCTCATTTTAATGATGTCTCATTTTCCTTCTTCTTTTTCTACTCTTTTTTTCTTCAGGTGCACTTGGGTTCCGTGGAGCTCCAGCCAGCTCCAGACCCTCTAGAGCTAAACCGGGAGATGATTTGCCAGTCCCTAAAGCGCAGTACAGGTCTGAAGTCAAAAAACCACCAGCTGTTAGAGGAGAGCCGTAGATTGAAACAGGAGCACCAGATAATACTCAACAGTAAGGATGAGGAGAAAAGCAGCCCTGTGTTTTCTGCTGATGGATTTAAATGTGTGTTTTTTTAAAGAATATGTGATGAAGAGCAAATGTCAAGATTGAATGGAAAATACCCAGAGAGACTGCTTTTTAAGTTGCGCTGCCAGCTGTTTTTATGTACAGCAATACCCCAGTATGACATCACTGGTCGCCTATTTGGGAGAAAAACGGGCTCCACCCAATGTTGCAAACTGGGCTTCGGATTTCTAGGAACTAATTTCAAATGATTCACTTGTATGTCTTTCATTTATATATCGCTGCTCTTCATCAGCATAATTCCTTTTAGCAAATTTCTCCCAGAAGGCAAACAAACAACAACCTTGAAGCTTTTAAAACATGCATTTGTCACATGTGTGCCCATGTGCAAGTGGGAGTCCATTTTCCTGCATGTATGTTTTTGTTTTAATTGTGGTCTTGTTATGTACTTTCAGTATTATATTGTACTGTCTACAAACTGATCGATTGGTATTAAATGTATGTGTTTGTATGCACCTGTTGTCAGTACTTTTTGCCCAAAACTAATTTTCTTTGGGACAATAAAGTTTATCTTATCTTATCTTTTCTTTTCTCAACAGGCTGGAGCAGCAAGTTGAGGATAAGGAGATGTTGGAGGGGGCGCTGTACTCACGTTTTGTCATGGTGCTGAATGAGAAGAAGGCCAAGATCAGATGCCTGCAGGATGCTCTCCGCCAGCTCCAACAGCAGAGAGAGGAGGACGGGACACAAAGGTCAGCAGACTTTGCATAACTTCAACTAATCTGTGATGCTCTGGTATAACTTATAAATGCAGGTGAACCAGTGAAATACGTTTTATTCTATCTGTGTGTGTTCACATATTTTCACAGTTTTTATACACAGTACCTGTTATAGTCCAGATTGACGACGATTTATTTAGGGGATTACTCCGGTGCCGCTGGCAGATTGGTTGGATGTCGCTCACCTTCCGCTTTCTTTTGTGTTGGCATTCTAAACTCTGGTGGATTTATGAGGACTATGGTTAACTAGCTAGACTATCTGTCCAATCTGAGTTTTCTGTTGTACGACTCAAAACTACTGAACGAGCACCTGCCACCAAAACAAGTTCCTTGTTGAGGCTGTTTTGCAGAGGCACCATCATTTCCTTGGCGCATAGCACTGCCCAAATCAATTGTGATTGGTTTAAAGCAGTGCTGTTAGTTAAACGCGTTATTAACAGCGTTAACGCAAACCCATTTAAACGACATCAATTTTTTATGCAAGATTAACATTCTTTTTAGCCTTGCAAACTTTGTGTTTTTTTTCATGCTGTTGCAACTAGTAACGTTAGGAAAACTACAACACCACACCGGATCTAGCTTGACCAGAAACAAAACAACAGGCACACCACATACACATGTTTGGGCTTGCAATCCATTAACTTTACGTTTTGAGTGGCTGTCGAGTGTGAGATGCCGAAATGGATGCCAATAAGATTCTGAATAGAAAGTTTACTTTTTAAAAGTTGCCAAATGGTTCCATTGACAAGACCAAAGTGATCTGCGTGTTTTGTGTTGAACTGAGCTATCATTGCAGCACGTCCGGTCTGAAATACCACCTGATGGCCAAGCACACAACTGATGCGAATTCTCCACCCCTTTTGTAGTATTTCTTTCACCCTTTTATTGATGGAAAGTGTTACACTGTGTGAGAGATTATTTGCTCTAAGTGAGAATGTTACGTGTGACATTGAACACTACAGTATGCCATATGCCAATGTTGTTTTGCACAAAGCAAGCCGATCCACTTAGCCATGTTGATAAGAGCATTAAAATAAAAATAATAGGACAAAAAGAAATCAAAGGAAATTTAGAATAGATAAAAATGTACAATTGTGATTAATTGCGAGTTAACTATGACATTAATGCAATTAATCACGATTAAATATTTTAATTTTTGACAGCACTAGTTTAAAGAAATGCCAATACACCACAGCACTTTTTCTCACATTCAAACTGCACACATTTTGTAGTCATTCAAAACGCTGTGGTAATAAATAAATATTTTAATCTCAGATGTTATTAAATAGTTCCTAAATAAACCTAGTTTATTCTTTATAGCACATATATTCTTGATATAGCATCTATAGTCTATCTTTATTCCAGTGTTGTCATCTAGAAGCTTTGCAGAAATTGGTCTACATCAGTGCATGTGGCAATCAATTTAGCTCATTTACTGTTAAGCAGTGAGGATTTAGTTTTAGTATTGCTTTAGTTGCATACTTGCAGGTTTTATTTCCAAGCAGCTCAGCACAGTGCTGTCAAATCTGTGTTTACCACACCTTTGGCTTTTGCAGAACACAGACGGTTGCTAATTTGTGTTATTACATCTTCCATCATTGCAGGCCACAGTTTATGGATGGAAGATTTAACTCATAATCACTGCGTATGTTTCTGGCCTTGTGGTTCAATAATATAATACTTCAATACTTCATATTATATAATAATAGTAAAAATATTAAAATTATATATATATATATATATATATATATATATATATATATATATATATATATAATAATATATATATATATAATATATAATAATGAGGTTGAAAGGTGATTACTCATAGGTTTTATAAGTATAGTAAAATGAGTTGCTGAATTTTCTAGAGCATATTTACACCGTAACTCGTTTTTTCTGCTTTGTTCTACACACACTCCCTCACACACACAGTTTGTTCTATATGAAACATGTTCTCTTCTTCTCTCAAATTTATGTCATTTCCTTTAGTGACAATAACACAACTCACTGTAAAGACGACAGTCAGGACACAAGACAGGAGGCAGTCGGGAGCATCCATTCATCTCAAGAGCCGACTATTCTCATCACAGGTGTGTGTGTGTGTGTAATGTTAAGAGTGCAGCTTTTTTTTTTTTTTTTTTTACTTTTTATTGGGAAAACTGCTCCTAAGCCAATAGATATTTTCCCCTAACTCAGAATAAATAATTGTGTATTACAAATTAACAACATTTATAAGGGGGAAAAAAAACGATTTTTTTCTTCTTTGCCTGCGTCAGAATATGTCGCAAAATCAATGACAGCAAGACTGGAACATCTCCTTGCCCTCTAATTACTGAGAATTAAATAACAAAGGCTTTTCTCTCAGGGTAAGGCAGAGCTTAACAAATGCAATTCATAACATGATGGGAATTGGAAGGTTGCTGTGTATTTGTGAGTATAAACTGAAGGATCATTTTGGCTCAGGTGACAGGATTATGTTTCATAAAGTAATTTTAAAATTTGGACAGATTACTGATCTCTGACTTTCTTGTAGGTCACCTTTATAGAAATGTACTGTTACCATGACACACCATCAGCGCATTGTGCTCCAATATTCCATACACTTACACATGCACCATGGTTTGGTGGATCTGGGTGTGCAAGTATTGAACATGGCAAATGTTTGCCCATTCCCGTTACTCCTTGTTATGTCATAGGTCACAATGTGACTCAGTATTGTTGCAGACTGTAAATGAGACTCTTTTAGAGATTTTGCTTTCCTCAAACTGATTTTACTGTCTAATAAAGTTGACAGTTGAATGTAATTGATCATGTTAGCAGGGAGTTTTACCATAAACTTAAAAGCACACACATGCAGAGAGTTTACCCTCGGGTAGCCAGGTTCTAGGAAACACTTGCCAGTGAGTCATGAACCCACCCAGCGAAGTCTGCTTTGATTGCGGCAACGCGGCTGGCCACGAGGTGGTCTTCCCCTTCCTGTGTCATGCAGTGATGTCACATGTCTTGAGTCATACCCCCCTGTACTAGATTCTGTTGGGATAACCCACTGATCACTCTCTCTCAATGGCTGTTTGTGTGTTCAGAGCCAAACTCAACACATTAACATTATGGGTGTGTTTCAAAGGTTTTTGTAGTATTCACACTAACTCAGCTGTCCAACAAATCCATCCCTGGGTGGTGTCTCTTTTGGCCATCACTTGGCTGTGGTGGAAACAAGCCATCCCTTCATGTCAATAGTTGTCACTACACTATGCTAATGTATGCCTAATGCATTGTTATTCCATCTTGTTTATATTGTGCGGCCTTAATCTTGTAACCCCAGCAACTAATCAATTCGTGGCAACCTTCATAGGGATCTAATGACATTAAAACATACGACCTAGGGCAATATCTTGTTTACAAATACACTTTTGCAATTCAGTCCCCACCCATTTAGCTGTTGCAAAATTTGACCTAGATCAGTGCTCAATAGCAAATTGATGTTTTATTTGCATTTAGAAATCTACCCAAACTTTACCCTTTGAATTGATTGGCCCCATTGAACCCTCGTGACTAGGGGTGTGTTTTCATATTACCTAATAAGAAAGAGTGATGGCAGGGTAGAATTGGAGACAAAAGAAGAAACCCTTTGACGTGTTCCCTCTAGTTTAGCATCTGATAGTGACAACATAAGGACGCATATCACTCACAATGGTGAGACTGAAGCTAGAAGAGATAAAGATGAAATAAGGGGAATGAAAGGAGAGGAGGGGGACAGTGTGACTCAAGGGATGAAGGAGTGTCTGAGAGAGAAGAAGAAAATTGATAAAAACTGATGGAAGGGGCCCTTTTAACATCCAGATGGACTGTAATGTCAGACTTTCTAAAATATTGTTTTATTTTTTATTTGCACAGTACAAACAAGACAATACAGTCAAACAACGCAAAACAAAAAAGAGAAAGGGGGGGTTGCAGAATATTTTACAGAATCTGTAGTACATTTTTATATTTATTCCACATGTAATGTCAGACTTGAATCACTCTTCAGTCATTTTACTGTGGATATCAACAGCGTTCATTCTTTCAAGTGTTATCTCCCGATCAAACAGCTAATAAAGTATTCTAAGTACCAGTAGTTTTTATCTCACACAACGGCTCAATCTGTCAATCTTTGAATTTGAATGGGCTATCAGCAGTGTTAAAGGGCAAACTGGTGTGTTTGTTTGTATGTAAACCATCCTATGACTGAGCTTGTGTGGAATGCCAGATCTCTATTCCCGATAAAGGTCACTGGTCTTTTGGGTGTGAAGTTGTCCGGGGTTAACAGAGGTTATCTGAAGCAGTTTGTCCTGAGACAACCACAAATGTGCCACAAATGTGTCACTGAAGGAGAATTGGTTTAAGCAATGGAGATGGAGAATTTCGGCTTCAGTAATGAAACCAAAAATCTCAAGAATTTGGAACAAGACAAGACATCAGCATGCAAGCATTAAGAAAGAGGCCATCAATTTGTTTAGAGTTTTTTGAGGAACTTGGAGTCCAAAAGTTAGAAGACAAAATATAATTAGCATCTACAATAGTACCTTTGATTTACAGTAGACATTATTTTTATTTTTTCATTAGTGACATAATTTATTAAAGATGCATAGCAACAATATTGATGTAGTAAGACCCCCAGTATCAGAGGTGGTTTTCTGAACAGTTCTATGTTTGTACATCTATATCTATGTGTTGTCTGCAGGCCGTAATCTGGTGTGCAATGGCATTCCTCAGGACCGGACCTTTTCTGATGAGGAAGATGAACAACCGAGCCAGAAGCGTAGATTGTGTCACCCTGTAAGCTCGGAACCTTCCTAGCAGGAATAAAACCACAGGTTGGTCAGATAACCAAGCAACCAATCAATGACCCGTATTTTGTATCATAGTTGTTCTGGCCACTGCTTCTTCTAGAGGACCCAAATGTTTTTGTTCCTAGCTGTTCTGTGGATCATTTTTTCACATACAGTAGCAGTACAACACTTATCATAAGAGAGATTAGATGTAACAACAAGATTATATATTACAGATCTTCTATTAAGATAGTGTCAACATAACACACAGTCCAGTCCTGTGTTCTCTCAGTTAGAGAATAAGCTGTTCCGTGTGGCCTGTGGCTCCAAACCAGAGTTTAACAAATAATTTCAAGCTTTGTTTTATGGCACTGTAAAACATTGCTGTCATTTCCCTACTTTTTTATTTTTTCCGTTTTCTGCACTCAGACAAACTTCTTAAAAAACACTGCAGTAACTAAATAATAAACGTGTACACTTCCCAGAATCCAACAGTGTCAGCTCTGGGCTCTTGCACATTTATGCATAAATATCTGGTTTTATCGATGTATTGATTGTACTGATTACCCATTAGCGACATACAGTACAGTACTCCTCATGCTGCCTCTGACCACAGCACTGGTTTCAGATCTTCAGATCTCCTCCTAATTAACAGGGCATACAAAACGGGCTTGTACTAAAAAAATAAAAAAATAAAATCAATACAAATGTACTTTTTTATATTCTATCCATGGCATTTAACTTCTTAAATTCTTCTGATTTATCCTTGCGCTCGTGAGTAGAATTTAGAAAATGCATGTCTATGGGTGTGAATATCTTAACAACATGACTTTAGAAAGATGGACTCACTGGTGGGTCTGACAGAGTTTAAGAAATTAATCCGCTTCTGTTTGGATTCTCGGGTTCTCCAATGTGTAGTGCAGCTCGGTCCAACTAAGCAATGACAGCAGCAGCCTTTTGAGTTCCAGTGATACATGCACTTCTTCTCTCATTTGCACCTTGCTATTACTTTCTATCATTTTCATTTCATCTGTACATCTTGGGCAGAATACAAGGTAATGTTATTCAGCCTTGGCTCATATCAAGATATTTAACTGTATTTCCCAAAGTGCATCTCTATATTGAGGGAAATGTCACATTTCAAATGTGACATTTTCTTTATTTATGCAATTTATACACACCCTCAAACTTTTTCACTGTCTTTATTCCCCTCTGTCTTTGCATCTCTTTCTCCCTGTCTTGTCTCCACCCTCCTCCTCAATGAATTGATGACTTCTGGGACTCATCATTAACACAATTAAAGACCTAAATCTAAGGCTTTCCTTGATAACATGTTTTCTTGATCTCACTTCAGGTATATAACAAGTTAGTCAACCTCCCCATAATACAAACAACCAAAACAGTGACAACCAGGCAACAGTGTCCTGGAGGTGTCTCCAGATTTTGTCCCAGATTGAGAAAGCTATTCCCTGAACGCTTGAGCAAATCACTGCCATCTGGTTTGCTTTAACTGTGACAATTACCTGCCACAGCTCTCATAAGAGACTTCAATAACTCATAAGACAGACAATTAACAACGCTATCTTTTTCCAAACAGTCCAAAGACTGCATGCTCCATTCGGAGCTGCTGCCAAGACTCTGCCCAGATGCGTTAGTGGCCATGTGATAACAGGCACTTAACGCCATTCAGTGCTTCCTCAGGCACTACTGGTGCTAGTAATGAAAATCTGGACCAGGAGTATAGAAGCAATTTTGTAAGAGTTTGACTTTGGCTGCCAAGACCCTCAGCCTTGAGACCAGACAAAGAGTAACAGCTGGCTACACCCAGAAAACAGGGTGTCACCAACAACGAACCAAAGCTTCTTTGTTGCTGCTTATTCATCATGTCTTGCTGATGTTTTCCTCCCTCTTTTCATTATGAAAATAAACTGTACACCATGTCTTTCATTTCCACTTTCTAAACTAGCATTTTACGAACAATAATTTGACCTTCCCTTTGTTTCTCATTTTCATCTGGCCTTTATTCCTTACATGTTCTGTGGCCCAGACTACATGAGGGGTGTTATGCAGAGGGTTAATAGGTTTATGTTGTCTCTCTGTCCTCACCTCCCACCTCTTCCTTTACTTCTGCTACCAGCTTCAGGTCCTGAGGTCATCACAGTGTGGCTTCACACTGACAGTAATGAACCTATGGAGATCTATTCAGAGTCTTCATCTGACCATTCTACCTTTTGACTTCTGGACCTTCCTGCTGTCTTTTATGATTTTGATACCTAAATGTCAGCTGAAGACCACGGGTGGCCGTCAGGATAATCCCACAACACGTGCTTGCTGGTATATCAATCCCTACAAGAATGTCACACTCTTTTCCTGTATACAGTGCAGTCCATAATAAGGAATTTTCCAAAGGGAAGACCCAATCAATTTCTAAGGAACATTTACAATGCATGATGACAACGCGGCCAATGGAAAATGAGACCAAGTGTGAAAGATTAAGAAACTATACTAAATTGGAAATTAATGGATATTGTATTTGTGATTTTTCCTTATTTTGAATAGAACATGATATATTTCTTTTCAAATGTAAAAGACATTTTAAATTCGGTCTTCAATCAGTTGATTCCAGAATACATATTTGTATTTGATTTTAGCAAATGTTTCCCTGGAAATGTATTAAATATGCATGAAGGAGAAAGTACTATTTCATTATGTGAAATATTGTAAATGTTTTTCAAATGTTGTCTGGGTTAATATCTATTTTGAAATGTCTCACAAGACATTTGTTAATTTCAACTTGACTTAAATAAACATTTAACTTTGCAACTTTGCTTTTTCAGCATTTACTAAATCATAAAGTCATTGCCCATTTTGGTAATTTAAGCTACAAAACATGATGCGTCTTGGGTTTAACATGTGACACGTTTCTGTCATGAGAGGTTTTATACTGTACAGTAAAAACATAAAATGTAGACATTTTGGTAAAAATTAACACTATGGAGATGCTTTTAATTTAGAGGTGTACACTGAAAAGAAGTTGTGTGTGTGTGGTGTGTGTGTGTGTGTGTGTCTGTGTGTGTGTGTTGTGTCTGTGTGTGTGTGTGTGTGTATATATATATATATATATATATATACAGATACTCTAATCATTGTTTAAAGCATCCAATTAATTTGAATGTTAATTAGGAAAAGTGACTGTTGGAGCCATGAAATTATTTCACTTTCATTTCCAATAGGCTCAGATGGATTCTAGGGGAAAATCCCACTCTGTGTTGGATTGTCATACTAGCTTCAATTCAAGTGTAACCAATCAATAATTATGTGTAAAAGCTGGCAACTGTTGAATTCCTGTTAATCTATAGATTTTCTTTACATGTTATAGCATTTTGTAATAAAACAGCAATGTTGCAAAAACATGACCTTCTGGCAAAGGCAGTCTAGAGATCAACGGGGCCATACAGCAGCCCATGCAGTTGTATGGGTTAACACTGTTTGTGAGAGAGCAATGAAGGCTGTGCCAGGCTGAAATTAAACGTTCAGCCTCTTGCTTATCATCGTCATTCATTTACTGCGTGCACCTGTAGGATTCCCATCATCCAGGGGAATGACAGGAGTCGTCCTGCTTTCCCGCCACAGAGCTGCAGTGAGACAGAGTGGTCATTGTCTGTCGGCCTGTGCTGTGCTCTCACTGCTCACCGCCTTACACCGTAATGTCTGAAACTACCAGGCAAAACATGTTTACAAAATGAAGATGACAACTCATTGGAGAATATGTAATCAAATACCATGAGTAACAGTATACTAACCCTTCATAGATGTGGACCAATATGTGAATGCTTCCACTTTGGATGATTGCACTACAGCCCCTTTGCTGCTTGAATCAAACACATTTTGTGATTCAATAAAAATCAACTAAGCAATAAACATGTTTTACTTTCTTCTTCATCTGGTGATTTCTCTTTCTAACTCAGAAATGTTATTGGTTTTAATGTGGCAGTTGTGTCAGACTGTATTACCTGTTGCTCCTCTTGCTCACAGTGGGCAGTAGCGCTGTTTCTGCTGGGGGCGGCACACATGGAAGTAAAGCAGTGGGCAGGCTGTTTAAAACTGAGGGAATATATTTCAGGGCAATAGAAAACCAGCAGTAAGACTTCCTGCTGGAGCACTTTGAATTGAATGTGTAAACTGTATGTGGGAAACCAAAGAGCTAGTCTATGTACATACATCTGACGTCTAGCATGGCCTTTATCATTTATTAGTATAACAGAAAGACCATCATACAACAACTTTCCAGATGTTGAATATCCATTGATGATGTGGCAAGAACATACTGTGCATGTGAGATAACATTTCTTACACTTATGCATCTTATACCATACAAGTCACATATATTGCAGCAATATTCCACAAACCTCCACTTCACATTTAGTGCTGACTTGTCTTGCAGTTGTGGAGCCTTTTCTGCACTGGTCTACAAGTTTTACCAGTGGCAAATAGTATCTTCTTTGTTTCAACCCAGTCATTAAAACAGTCTTTTGATCATTACAAACAAAGAGTGGTTTCTCTTTGAGATGCTGGTGCGAACTGATTGGCCTCATTATTTAATTAAAGCCAATGTTCTGCAGGGTTTAAGAGGATGGTAGTTGAACATTAAGTGTGGGATAATTAGAACCTGCTGCAGAGTGTGCTCAAGGCAAACTTTCACTTTTTGGACATTATAATGCAGTTTGTAAGAATGGTTATACATAAATATATATGTATTTTTTTCTTCTTCTTTAGTTACTCATGTGTAGACAAAACCTTTCAACCAGGCTTTAACATTGTGTACTGCTTATATTGTTACCCTGCTTTAAGAATGAAAAGATTGAGATCTGACTCACATGTATGTGTGTTAATGTTAGCAAGTGTGTTGGCTTGTATCACTATCAATGGTTTTGCATGTGAGAGTTCTACTTAGAAATACACCAATGTATAGTTACCACTTAGCAATTTCAAATATCAGTGTATGCCACCCAAGCATTTCACAGATGACCGAAACAGAGTTTTATTGCAGTTTTACCAAAACATCCTTTAAATTGTTAATTGAAACCAAAGAAACCAAAATGACTTTCAACAGCTGATTTGATTTCTCTCATGACTGGGAATGCATTATGTTATTATCTTGACTTTTTCTTGGTCAGAGACCAAAGGATCGACAAGCAGTCCACATTGCCTACTCTTGTGTAGGCCTAATTGCTGCCTGGCGGAATAACTGACTGTCTCACACACCCATTTTTTCTGTGGTTGAAGTACAGTGAGAAGACTCCTCTGGGAGACTTTATAGGGAGTCACGCAAATGTCACAGATCAAAATTTTTTATACATTCTCGAATATGACACAAACTCAATTTGAAATACTGTAATTCTGAGTCCCCAGAGGTTATGTATAGGGTGATTACAGCAGAAGGAATGGGGTTAGAGAATGAAATGGTTCCCACAATGATGCATTTGGTTAACTGCAGTTGGCAAAGATCTGTGACGTGGGAATCGTCTGGTTCTGGTTATCAAACCATTTTCTCCCCCCTCTCACATCCTGTCCTTGTTTCTTTGAACAAAAAAACAATGTAGCTCAGTCCCTAGGGAGCTGGGCTTGAACCGGAGGGTTGCTGGTCCCCCCCCCCCACCCCACCACTCAGGGTGCTAGTCGCAGCTCACTCACTCTGACATCTCTCCATTAGTGAATGCATTGGACCTGAGCATGTGTGTGTATTGCAGGCCTGTGTAAGGTGTGTTCTAACAAACGTAGTGTAAATTGTAATTTCAATACAAAAAGTATAAATTAAATTAGTTAATTAAACAGTCACCATCAGAGCTTGGTCCTTTCACAAGAGCTTTGACGCTGAGGTTTGGGGTGGTTTGGCTCAATCTGATGAAAATGTTCTTGTTTCAGAAGGAAGACTCAGCTCGATTTGTTCCAATTCTCATTAGTATTTAATAAGCTAAGCTGATTGATCTGATTCGCTAACAGCTAGCCAATCAGCATCCTTTACCCAGCTCAACTGGGCTCATGAATGTGTTCATGAATAGCAATGAGCTCAGGCAACATGACATCAGACTGACCAGCTTTGATAATTGGCCTGATTTCTCCTCTTATTTCTTTTCAGTGGCTAGAGCTGAAGGAGGAGGTAGCAGTTCATTTTTACATTCACAAAATAATACAAACACATATGGACTTAACATGTTTAAAAAAATACAAAGAAAAAGCTTTTTTGTGGCAGGGCACCTTTAAAGCTTGGGTATTGCCAATAATTTATGTTAAAAACATTATGATACATACTTTTTATCTGATTATTATTAAAACTGTTTGCATAATAATACCATATTATACTGATCACTCTAAACAAGATAACAACGGAGCCATCGTCTGTCCTTGTGAAAGGCACAGGATGTTTCTGGGGCAGAGCAGGCGGAGGAGATTCCCAGACTGAATGAGATAAACTGACAACATCAACGTTGTTATGACTTTGTATTAACATCCACTTTGTATAAATAAGCAGATGTAGAGAGCTTCCAGTTAGACATTTTCTGTACAATTCTAGTGTGGAAACTGTCTCCTTGTGTTCACAAGTAAAAAGGAACTATGATATAACTTCAGTGGTTCCTGTCTATTCTTGATTATAAAATTATTTTAAAATTTCCCACATCCCACATTTGATTACATTTTTCGACTTAATTCAATATCAGGTTAGTGAAATTTCAGTTACAATACCAATATTGCTTGGATATAAGAGAGATTCTCAGAGAATTTATGCTGTACATTTTACAAGCAAACAGCAACCCTCAAATATTTTTAGAATGCACCAGGTTAATGTTTACTTTAGGAATTAACCCCCAAAATGTTTCTGGTGGTTTACGCATCCATGGTGAAAAAGCATATATTAAAAGATTGATTTCAGAGATTTTATTAATCGATATCAGATCAATCAAACAAAGATCCATTTTAGTTAGGGAACCGATTATTTGAACCCAGCCCTGTGTGTATTACGTTTTACAGACAGGCCTTATTGTCTTAGTGATTCAGCCTCATCACAGCACCAATGCTGTGATTTTACCTCTAACTTCTCATGTTTAGTTTAGTTTATTAGTTTATAATGTTGTGGACAGTCCCCTTTTATTAACTTCACAGTAAAAAGAGCAGCTTTAGTCCCCGGCCAGCTGACAATAGGCATCCTAAAATACAATGGTTAACAAATTAAAATCCCTTACATTACATCTATAATGACAGCAGGCCTAGGCAAAAGAGATTAATACAAACAAATAGCACACAAACAAGCAAGCACTGATGATGCCAAAGGCATTAAAGCAGTCCATGCAGTAAAAACAATACAAAGGAGTCAAGGTAAAGTAGAATAGTCACACTGAGAGCACATACAAGGCATTACAAGGCAGGTAGCTACAATATTCATGTCAATATCAATCATTGTTGTCAAACAGCCATGTTTTAAGGTGAGTGTATAGGTGTAATATCCTTGCCAAGTTTAAAATATCAACATGTGATAATGTACTGTATGTATAGTACTGTACTGCGTTACATTTTACCCGTGCTCACGTGTGCTTATTGAATTGACATGGAGAACATAGGGAGAAATTTGTCAACCAAAGTAGAGCTGAAGTAGAAATTCATCCCTTTAATAAAATGGAGCCTTAATCTGGTCTTGTAGCATTTGGAGTTTGCCAACACCACATGACTGAAGAGCAGAGCAGTGTAAAACTGTAAAGGAAAAAAATGAAGCACTCGATAAATAAATAAATAATAGGTAAAGTAGGTTGATGGCTCTCACTAGAGGCACCAATTAGTGGACAGCAGGGCAAACCTAAGTATCTGTCAAAGCCGTCAGACCGACTGACAGGCCGCCAGCTGTCAGCACCATGACTGACACCTGCCTGCTGATTGACACCTGGTACTGAGGACTCCAGACAGTTGTGCCACTTGTGCAGTCGTCCTCACAATGGCAGTGTGCAGCTTCTTTTAATTTTTTTTAAATCTTTTTTTCTTTTAAATTCTTTTTATGTTGTTTGGATGTCGTACAAACGGGTGTGTGTGGCATTGAGCTGCTGCTGTCTGTTTCTATTAAAACACAGTTCATAGTTTACTGCTAATTTGTCTAAAATACTTCTAAAACATGTTAGACTTGACCAGCAAGGTTAGTTGCTATTGTGCAGATGTATCCATTATTTTCCTTTGGAATATGAACAATAAATAAATTTAAATACAATTTCATAGACCTGCAGAACAGTAATAGCCTGTGTTAGAACCAAGCCAATATATTAACATGACTTATCGCAGATATATCAATATTGATGTCCTGGAACATAATGAATATACATTGTAGTAGATACATCTTGTATAGTGTGCAATTTTATTTATTTGAACATTTTCCCCATCTGTGCAAGTTCAATATTTAAAATCCTTTTGTTGTATTTGTGTTTTAGCTTATAACAATTGGTTTACTTTTAATAAACATTCATTTTTTATTGCTAATGTCATGTTTATTAGTGAGGTTATTGATCAACTGTGTGTATGTATTTTTCACAATTCTATTATAACCAAATGCCAGGATTGAATATGCGATGATATATTGCTTTCTGTGTGGCTAGCGAATACCAAAATCCTGTTTAGCCACACTGTAGCCTGTACATGTACAATAACATTTTCATCAAGCTACTTTTGTGGTATGACAATATTGCCAAAAATGGTGCAATATCTGATTTTGGTCTGAATAAACATGATTAAAATCAGTTATGGTTGTCGCTTACTATGTCTCGCCCAAAGGTTCATGTCTGTCCTGAGGCAACTTCACTTCCCCACACGTTCTGCTCTAAACACGGTTCACTCACAAAAAACATACACACACATGCTTGTTTTCCTGTACCTTGCGAAATCACAGCAAATGCATTTACTCCCTATGTCACAGGTTTGGCTTTTATTTGACACTTAAACTGTACATCTTGTTTCACACTGCCCTTTATTCATTTTGTATATTTCTACAGGAGCAAACATTTCAGGTGACTTCACAGTGATTGCAGATTTCTTCTATTTGTCTTTAGATATATAGAAGATTTCCTTATACAGAATCAGAGAAACATCCTGATCTAGATGGAAACTGTGCAGCTTGTAATCAATAAAACACATTAAAATCAGAGCAGCATTCAAAATTGTGACTTTCAGTAGGACAAATTCCTTGAGGTCAGAGAAATTTAACGCCCCTTTTATGTGGTATGGGGCCGGAGGTAGACCACCTTTATAGGTTATGTGATATGTGGGTCATCTTGGGGCCCTCACAGCAGATCACCAGGATCAAACACTCTTTGATTGGCTCTTTGACTCATTGAGTTATGGGTACTGAAAGGCAACAGGAGATCCACGGTTACACATAGAGACGTTTTACATGGTAGTAAGTGACTTGCAACTTTTAACTTAACGATGTCTCAAGTGAAAAGGTGAACTAGTAAAATCATTAAAAATTCCTGTAACTGTAAACTAAAACTGAGTAGCTGTTAATTATGCTAGGGTCAGGTGGAAAATTCTACCCAGAGTCAGGTCAGTTTGAGCTCTTTGTCAAGTTCTTTGGTGAAAGTATGAAACCTGTTTCCTTACATTTTCACATCAGAATGCAATCTGTCTTTGTCAGTAGTGGCAGGTTGTACTGTGTGAAATAGGAAATTAGTCAAAATTGACAAGCTGTTAACTCCAGCCTTCCCGCTCTGTCTCACCAGTGCTTCTCTGGTCTCCTCTCTTTCTCAGAGTCCGACTGTCCAGACGAGTCCAGCCTTGTAAAGGAGAGCTGAACTGTGGGTAACTGGTGCGGAGCCCTGAGATGATTACAGTGCACAAAGGTATGGAAAAGGCTCGTAGGACTTTTTACAAGGCCTTCGGGCTTTAAGGGCAATCTTCTATATGAGTGGCTTATCACCTCTGCTCCGGCTCTCAGCTGGTGCGAGCACCTTCAGAAGGCAACACCTTGATTATGAACAATTAGTCCACTCCACTAGGATCAGCATCCAGACCCATCCATCAGTTGGATTCACATGCACAAGCCTGTATGTCTCTTAGGCTGTCATTTACGAACGCTATAAAAAGGATACCTTTCTGCTGATGTCGTTCATTATTTTGAACTGTTGCTCCTATGTCAAGTATGTTGGAGGGAAACAATATTCAGTTGCTCTTAAAATGATCTAAGTTGAGATACATGTTGATTTGTTTATAGACTGGACAAGATTCATGCATCTTGATAAGTTGTGGGTACCTTTTGCTCTGCAGTTACTCTCTAATGTGTAAGTGTAAAGCAAAAATGATAGCAAAATTGCACACAGCTAAAAAAAAACATAATTTGTGCACTGAACACACCATTCTGGATTTACAACAGATTAATTTTTACAACAAATTGTGTCCACTTTATGTTCAGTCCAACTCAATATCAGATATTTTCAAACATCACACACACACACACACACACACACACAAACACACACACACACACACACACACAACCAACAGCTGAGAAAAGCCAAGCCCTCCTACCTTTCTAGCAGTGTCCAATTGTGTTGATTCTTAGGCAAGAGTGGATAAATGGTGGTCCATCCTCTCCCCCGTGTGGAAAAGCCAAGCACAAGGTTAACCACTGTTTGCAGTCTCCCATCAGGTAGTCGTCATGATAACACATTTTGATTATTATTTTTTGTAAATTTGCGCTATACACACAACCACAGTCCAATTAAAACTTGTGCTTACAGTTAAAGAACTTTTCTTGAGACGAATTTTATTGATACAATATATTTTTGAAGTCAGACAAGCAGCAGAACTGCGACTCTAAAATTGGCTCAATGGGGTGGTTGGGAAGAACTCAACTCACAAATATTGACAGAAATGTGCTGTTTGAACAAACAGTTGGTTATGACTCAAAATCAACCAGAGACATGGCTGCACCACCCCGTTTCCATTGCGCACCCTTGCAAATGACGGGTGCGCTCCTCACTGAGACAGCATCAATCTCAAAGGCTGGTGATTATATCCAGCAAGCGATAGAAGCATGCAGTACTTATATTATAATAAAGGTTTGTGGTTGGCCTAATTAATTTCTCATTTGATATATGAAAACATCAGATTTGGAACTTGTCTAAAATGAAGATGCACTCACAGTAAAACGACAGATGTGTCACCTGCACAAATAATCCACGTGATTTCGGAGCAGTCCGATTGGGTGAGAATGCCCCTCTCGGGCACAGCACAGGGCCAAATTAGTTTTATCCCCGCCTCCCCAAGGTGTCTCATTCACTTTTCGAATGGAAACTCTTCCCCTCCTCTCTGACACTGACGAAATAACAGTGTGTGTTAGGCAAAATTGTAATTGTTGCTTGCCAGCATTTAACGCTTTCTGTCGCTTGGTTCAGAACTCCGGAGTGGGACTCAGCAACTCCAGAGCATCAAGGAGAAAAGAAAAGCGCACCGAGAGATAAGTGCTGTTGCGCCGATTTGGAGTGGACACATTTGGGCACTTTTACGCACCCATGTTACGCACTGGGACTAACTGGATTTAAGGACAGTATATCGGTATTTGTTTATTTTATGGAATAAAACAAGTTTAAAAGTAAGTATTTCTTCTGTTTCATGAAATATGAATATTGCTCGCAATTAATGCATCGTTGCTTAGCCTATTGTTTTCGTGATACTAACAGTTTATTATGATACGGAATAAATGACTAACATCAACGAATGAATATATTTCCGTTAACTTCTCAGTCTTAAATTGTTTGACATGACTCCCTCAGTGATGCCGCGTTGTCCTTAGATAACCTACACTGGTGTGTCCCGCTGCTGAGTGAAGTTCCAGAGACAGCCATGCGGGTTGGAGTTTCACAAACTTCACTTCATTTACAATTTTAAATATAAATAATTAATACCATGCATGAACAAACAGCATGTGTTTCTGTTAAAAGAAAGAAAAAAGTCAAAGAAACGGCACAAAAAATAAGTGAGAGTTTTCTTACTGGATGACAATATCAGTGTTTCAGCTCCCAGTAGCGGATATATTAGTATATTTATATTTATTGTGCTGATGTTTCTTTGAATGACCTTTTGCGTCTGTAGTTCACGCACATCGTTCACAAATTTTTTTACATACATTTCAACAGACTTATTTCTCTTATTCTTTCCCCAAAGTCTCAATTAATTAAAGTCCATTAGGGTGTTTCCGTCTACCTAATCATAGACGATACCCGCCCTGAAATATTTGAGATGATAGTCTTTTGATCTTGCCAGTTGTCATTGTATAGTGTGAGTGTTTTGTTTTTATTTTTTAGAGAAGTCTATAACAGTTTGCAGCTCCCACTGTGACCCACCACTCTGTGTGTATGTGGGTATGTATGTGTGTGTGTGTGTGCGTGTGTGTGTGCGTGTGCGTGTGCGTGTGCGTGTGTGTGTGTGTGTGTGTGTGTGTGTGTGTGTGTGTGTGTGGTCTGGGAGGGGGGAAGTGGGGGGTGAATCAATTCATTCCAAGAGAGAGATCAATTCAATATTATCTAGAAAATAAATTGGTGGAAGTTTAGGTTGAGTATTCATTTCAAGATTTTAGGCTCCACTAATGTCTGGACATTTCAGATTTATTTATCATTTTTATATAAGGAATATATATTTTCAACAATTCTTCTGCAGCCCAGGACAAAAAACAAACATCAGACAGACATTTCTATTATAACTCACCAAACCCTTGTCCCCTATGGAACACGTTGATACACTTAAAAAAACTAAAATAACTAAAACTTAAAGACCTTGTTCAACAAACGTATATTTATTTTTTATTTATTTTTTCAACAGATGATACCATACATAAAGTATATCCTGTGGTTATATTGTCTCTGTGAAGCTGCAACTGCAACAGGTATGTTTTGAATGATTAAATGCTTCTCCTCCCTCCCTCCCTCCCCCCATCTCATCCTGTCTTCTTATTCCCAAATCTCCCCCCCCCCCTTTCTTTTCTTTATCTTCTCCATCTCTCCCTTCCCCTTACTCCTTCTCTTCCTCTGTCCACCTCCGTGAGTTGCACTACACGTAAAGTCATTTGACTTGGTCTCATTTGGCTGGCGTCCATGCTCTTTAGCTTATCTGCAGAAAAACTGACCGATGTGTCAGCGGTACTTCTCAGCATTAAAGTTTCACTCTGTTCTTAAAGTAGTAGACCAGGATAAGCCCCAGTCTTCCTGTAAAATCTGCGAGACTTTACTCAATGGTTAAGGTGACAGTGTAAACCACATTAACAATGGCCAATGTGGTTTACATCTTGGGTCCCCCAGGCCCCCCTGGCTCTCATGGTTCCCTACGGATGGACACCTTTCAATTACACTCAGCTCCAAGTCTGGAAATAACAGCTGGTTTCACCCCCCCCCCTCACACACACACACACACACACACACACACACACACACACACACACACACACACACACACACACACACACACACACACACACACACACACACACTCATGCCTTGGGGCTGTCCCACCACTGTTTCCCCCACACCCAGACCCAACCCCAGACTGTGAAGCAAATCTCCTTCATGTAAATATCTATCTGTATTCAAGATGTGGGATTACATGAAATATCCTTAACCCAGAGCGGCAGTGTAGGTGTACTGGTGTGCAACATCAGCAGCAAGTGTTTAGCTGAGAATACAGTAGGAGGTCTTGAAAAGAGAGATACATAATATTGTCCAGTGTGCAGCACACTGATGACATATTTCACATCTTTTCATGTGGGTTTACCTGTTGGCATTTTGTAGGCCAAGGAGGGATTATTTGAGAAGGAGAACTGACATGCACAGAACTCAGCAGTGGCCTAACAGAAAGTAATGTAGTCATGACTCCGCTGTTTAACCAATTATCTTTAACTTCATACAAACATGCTGTACATACACTGCAGTCAGTGTTGAATGTGTTCCCACACCCAACATTTTAAGGATGAGGTTTGACTTTCCAAGAACTGTTTTCAAGCCATGATGCATGTTTTCTTTTATTAGGCTGGGTGTAGTTGTCACACGCCATCAATGTAAATGACTCGGGCAGTTTATTGTGTTTATGGTTAAAATGAGAACAGACATGTTTTTGTAGGGAAGAAAAACAATAAGAAATCAAATCGTGGCAAAAAATAAACAAATGATACAGTTGTAACTACATTTAAATGATTTGAAAATGCTTTGCTTTTGCCTTTCAGCCTCCAATGCATTATCGATTATTAGACCAGTCACTGGGTCCCTCTCAGGGAAGGTAAATCTTCCCTGCTTCTTCTCCATCATCCCAACCTCAGCACCCGAGATCAGTCCCAATGGAACGGCTATTTACAGCAGAGATTACTTACGAATTAAATGGACCAAAATAGAAGGAGAAGTTGAATCCACAGTGCTGGTGGCACAAAATGGAGTCATCAAAATAGGCTCCAGCTACAGGAACCGTGTATCAGTGCCCAGTCACCCTGAGGATGTGGGTGACGCCTCATTGACAATGGTCAAGCTGCTTGCCAGTGATGCGGGAACTTATCGGTGTGAGGTCATGTATGGAATTGAGGACACCCACGATACAGTAAACCTTGATGTCAATGGTAAGAAATTCATGATATCCTTCCCACATCATACAAAATATTCTAAAATTGCTTCCCCAAGTTACTCTCTCACTGTAGAGGGGTGTTGCTGCAAGGTTTTAATAATAGTGAAATGCGATACGAGTGGTGATAGAAATGTAAACGTAGTGAGAAAACTATGGACGCCCTTCTATAGTACTTACTTTGATAGCAGCAGCTACCCAGTAGTTACACAGAGTAACCACAGTTTGCAGTTCTTTTTTTGGAGGCAATGTCCTCTTAAAAAAGATGAGACTTTGGGTCCCTGTCCATTCAAATACTACAATGTTTTAATTTCAGTGTACAGCCATCAACCCAATACACTTTTAAAGCCCAAATATAGATGGTATTCACTATTCATCATGTTGGCAGAACAAAAGCTACCTATGTCTTTACCTTATCCATTCCTGTATTCTTGGGTGCCACCTTGTCAGTTTTTCTCTTGGTGGGGCACTCAGTGGGTGTTACCATGCCTTTACTGAGTAAAAACAGTATTCCCCATTATCCCTCCCTTAAATTTACACATGTTTAAATTATGTATTGTATCCAACAACAATGGTGCTGCACTCTCCTTGGTGGAGGGGGTTCTTTACCTAATGTCATTATGTGCACTCTATGTGTCACACGAGAAGTATTCTGTTAGATATAACTCATGTTTTGGGGATGTAGAAAACATGGGTGGGGTGGGGGGATACTGGGATAGTTTTGGTTTTCACTGGTTTACAATCTGCACAACCTCTCCTCCAACTATCTGCAATGTTAATTAGGTCTATCAATCTTATCTTCTGCGTCTGTTTACTGTCCACAAATATGGGGATTTCAGGGCCATGGCATCAGCTACAGTTATCTTGTTCATTTGTGGTGAACTGTAGAGTACTTTGCTTATGCTCTTGGTGTATTGCAAAGTTCCTTCTTTCCAAATAAGTAGAGAGACTCGATTATTTCACCCATGGTGTGTGCTTTATATGACATTTGACGTAATTTATAGCACCAAAATTATGCTGATGAACTCCAGATCACTATGTTCATGTTTATATGCAAAATTTCATGGAGTTTTATCTTTGGATGGTCATGTTCTTCTTCTATTTGTTTTCAGGTGTCGTTTTTCACTACCGGGCAAGAACGAGCAGGTACACTTTGGACTACCAGAAGGCTGTCCAAGCTTGCCAAGACATTGGAGCAACCATTGCTACATATGACCAACTGAAAGCAGCCTATGAAGACGGCTTTGATCAATGTGATGCCGGTTGGATTGCTGACCAGACAGTGAGGTTAGCTGCATTTTAATACTCTGCAATAAAGCAATTTCTTTTAAACAACACTGCCATTCAATTATGTACTTTGATTGTATTTGGAGGTAATGTAAAATTGAATCAATTTGTTTTTCTGTCTGTACAGATACCCAATTACAAAGCCAAGGAAGGGCTGCTTTGGCAACCTACGGACTAAACCTGGTGTCAGGTCATATGGGCCCAGGAATCCCACGGACACCTATGATGTATACTGCTACGTAGACAAACTTGATGGTGAGTCAGCCACAAAATGAAGATTTTGTTAGTTCCCAGCAATGAGGTTTCGTTTAGAGGCCCTAAACTCAATTAAAACCTCAAAATGAGCACATTGCCAATGCAAATTAATTTTACAACTTATAAGGACCCCTGTGGAAATAAACTCTATAATTTTTTCTTGAATACTGCATTTGTGAGAATGTGTGATCTTATCTTATCTCTTATCTTATATATTTTGTTGGCGGAAAGCAATTCCAGATGTTGTAGAAAGGGGCTTAGGGTTATAGAGAAGCTTCTGATAATTTGATTCTTTGAATCGAAATTGATTCTTCACCATAATGGTTTTTGAAAAGTCGGCAAACAAAATGTGATAACGAGGGTTTGAAATGTCTTTGGCACTGTTTATGGGAAGTCCTCACTTCTCAGCCAACAGTCTTTGTCTGTCGGTTCATTATTCAGCCTGTTACTGCTGATGGACTTCACTCCACTCAGAGTGTTTTATGAGCGTTAACATCTGTCTTGACATATCTTTAACTCCAGTCAGACCTCTGAAGTTGCTCTTTTATCTGGGATTTGTGCAGCTACAGAATCATATTACATCAAATCATATCATGTTTCATTATTTTGGCACAATTTGCAAATCATTTAGTTGTGAATGAAGCTATCAGTCAGTTTTGTGATATGTGTATTATTAGTGTTATGATCAGATGTATATACTGGTGCAAGGGAACAAACATACGTCTTCAAATTAGCGCTTCAACCCTTCCAAGAAACTTTTCATGCATCTTTGACCTCGCTGTATTCTGGGCCAATTACCCTACCTCGGCTAAAACACTCTACCTAAGAGTTACAGTAATAGTCTTGTTTTATTGTGTTGGGTTGCTACATTGTGTATTGATTTGTGATGTCAAGTTGCCAAAATACATCTTTTGTCTGGCATGTTGCCTTCATTAGATAGTTTGAAGTGGAGAGTTACCCAAAACATGGCTGAGAGAGAGGGGGAGGGGACTGGGGACATTGTGGTTGCATTGTTATGTGTCTTATAGTGCTGGCACACCCCAATGGTCTGGATACTCATTAGTATAATAATGTTAATTAATGCCAGACAATGTGTAAATAGTGAAGTTTGGTTGTTGTAAGTCTGGTTGTAGAGTATTACACGTCTCTCGTCTGCTCTTAAGAGTGAAGACATCTGCAGACATCTGGGTGGAAAGCATCTCCTAATCTCAAACCCGTTGTAAATCAATGGTATAAAAATTATCATGAGATATTTGAAATGTTACGCCCAAGACTAACTAAAAAAAACATGTAGTCAGTCAGTCAGTCATCTTCTCCTCTAATTTAGTTTGGTTCCGATCAAGATCCCACCCTTCTTGTTCATGTTTAATTTATGCTACCCTGCAGGCAGAAACAAATGTTTATAATTGCCATAGTGCAGTGACCTTTTTAAAGGTAAAACCCCTTGCAAGAACAACATGTAGGAAGGAAACATAGAAGGTGTTTTCTTGTTCACTCACCCCAAAGGAACACCTAATGTTCTGAAGAACAGACACATTCATTGACAGGCTAGGCACATTGTCTGCATTGTTATCCCACTTCAGATTGATTTAATGAATGACCTACTGTTGTCCTAAATATGATTGGTGGGTGATGTTTTGGGGCAATGCCTTGCACAGCTTTGACCTTTGTCAGCTGTTTTTGGGCTATATCTCTTCTGAAAGGTCAAAATGATTGAAAAATCAGTAGCTTGAGGTATAATATGCTTTTTAAATCGTTTTTTGTTTTTTTCTATGATGACTGATGGTTTGTTGTCATGTTACCTGAGTTAGTTCTTGAGTTAGCAAACTCTTTTTGTTTTGATATCTTTCATTCAGGTGAAGTGTACTATGCTCCTGTGACCCATAAAATGACTTTTGAGGAGCCAGTGCAGAGTGTAAGAAGATGAATGCTCTCCTGGCAACCCCTGGCCAGCTTCATGCTGCGTGGCGACAGGGTCTGGACAGATGTGACTATGGTTGGCTCTCCGATGGCAGTGCACGACACCCTGTTGCAGAACCCAGAGTGCAGTGCGGGGGAGGTCTGCTCGGCGTCAGGACCATGTACCGCTACAGAAACCAGACCGGCTTCCCAGAACCAACTATGAAACTCGGAGCTTACTGTTTCAAAGGTAAACTCTCTCACAAGGTCTAATATATTACGTCATGAAACAAAGTGTCACCTGCACATGGTCGGTTGTATGTGTTTATATTTTGGTTAAAACAGTGACAGACAATGTGTGAAGGCACAGACCATTCCCTGTCAAAAGCAGGCCTGGACTGTGAGAAGCTATGATCTCATCTCCCCTTAACCTCTGCTTCCCCACCCTTTGACATTCTGCTTCTTTGCACTGCTGTACACATTCCCACATCTGAACCAGACCAACATTTTGAAATGTTTACAACCTGTCTCATCTTCTGTCCATTGTTTTGGAGGACTGATTTTCTTATGAGCATCACATGTTACGTGTCAGAGTAGTCTTACAGATTGAAGTGTTGAGTTGACCTCACTGTCTCACGTTTTAGTTTCCCGCCCATTTTTATGGCCACAATAATTAGCCAAGAGGAGAGTAAAATCCTACTGGTGGCCTCTGTTTACTTTAGAAAGCATTGGACAAGGCAGTTTCTTATTCAAATAGCAGGACTAATGACTAATAGTTTGCTCAAGAATTTGTGAACAATCAGTTTCTGTCTGTTTCTTTATCTTTATTACTTCCAGCTGGGCTAATCCAGGCTTCTTAACCTTTATCCTTATACTACCCAACTGGTGGCGAGAAACAAACATTTTGTGCAAACCATGGTGATTACTAAACATTGGAAGACAGGAGAATATAGCTATGGATCCTTATAAATAGTGACACTTCATGGTTCACTGGAAGTTAGCAAAACTATGCTAATCCCTCCCCAGAATAAGAGTGTTCTTAACTAATTTCTATCCCCAGGGTAAAACCAGATGATAGTTGTCATTTAGAGAAACAGCAAAAGCAACTAACACCTCACCTGTCAGTCTTGCTATCTTACTCCCTTTTTTTCCTTTCTCATCTTGTTTCCGCTGTCAGAGTTTGCCTGCCGTCATTCGCACTTGTACTTATCAGAGCAGACGTTTAGATAATGGACAAAGCTACTGCTGGACTTCTAAATTCAGTCATCCTCGGTGACCCCTGACCTGGCCTTTCCATCTTTACAAATGAGAGGTTGAACAGATAAGCTGTCCCCTGCCTGGCCATTTACTGCCCCTGAGCTGTGCTAGGTCTCGCGGTGATAAGTCCCCATGGAGTTCAGAGGGCACACAAACAGGCCACCCTCACCTCCTGCTCTGTGTTTTCCACGTCAGCTCTCTCAGTCCTGTTGTATTTACGGCCCCGTCTAAGTGCTTTTCAAGTACCCTTGTTTGGTTGGACTCACTCCATCATATCCTGCTTTCCCACTGTCAGTAACATCCCAGAAAACTATGTAAACCTATGTCAGATAGACTACACAGAAACACAGGGAGAATAAAGGGTTGGTGCAGAGGGAAAAGTGCAATAATTGGTCTCTGATTGGTCTCTGCATTGCCCCAGAGAAAACAAAGGCCTCCGTGACAGCATCTGTGAGATAATGCACTCTCTAAGAGCAGGCACTATTTTTCCTGTTAGGGAAAAAGTGTGTCTCACACTTTACATCAGAGATAGTTTTGTGAAGAAAGAGGGCTAGTACGTAATGGTCAACAGCTGGCTTTACACAATCTGTCTGCATCAGCGAGGAAAGCTTTCTAAGTTTCTTTTCATGGGTGTGAGAAAATGAGAGAGCATGTGAGGTCAGAGAGGAAGTAGCAAATCTAAAGATGTAAATTAAGGGATTAGTTAATTAGGGAGCATTTGAAGACCATCACTGAGAGATAAAACAAATTCATGGCTGCTGTTCAATGACAGGACGAAACCCAAGTAAACACTCAAATTGTTGGAGGAGAAATCGAGCACAATGTACAAGAGAGAAAAAAAATAGTCAGATCAACTCGGACCAAACCACAATGCTAGATTCCTTCATGTTTAATTTCTCAGTTATAGTAATGTGTATACTTTCAGGCAGATCTGGACATGTTTGGAGAAACATTTAGAGTAGGCCAAACTTGGTTTTTCACAGAAAAAAAGAACACTTTGAAATGACCTCATCTACCATAAACTGACGTCAAACTATCCAACATCATCCGGTACAAGAGGCAGACTATTAAATTGAGAATCAGCATGATTATATTGGCCTCACTGATACCTTAAAATAATTGAGATTATTTGCCAACAATTCTGGTGCAGATAAAAACTTTGTTCCATAACTAAGCATTGAGTCCACTGTTTATTTGAGAACATTGCGTAAATGAATGTTAATCCAGGTCATAAACAGCATTAGGAGTTAAGAGAGGAAGTCCTTGCACATGTTTCTAGGAAGCCTACCTCTGTGTACTTCAATGTTAAGTAGCACACTTTTATTGCAGCTGTGGCATATTGTTCTTTGACTGCTATTTGACTCAAAAAGCTTGTCTCACAAACTTCCTGTTTTACATTCTAAAAACGTATGAACAAATTTAGTATATAAAAATTGTATCTGTTTTACACACCATTAGATCAAAGTGAGGTGAGGCCAATTTGACCGCTGGATCTTTTTGTTTATCTTGGCATCTTTCCACACCTCCGCATTTTGTCGGTATTCTTAAAGTGTTCTAAACAATTCTGCTTTATATTTGATGGAGTTATATTTTTTCAGATTATTGTAATCATTTTAGATTTTTTTAATTTATGTGTTTATGTGTGTTTCTTAGGAAGGACCAAGTTGATAAACCAGACTTCCTTTGTGGATATGTCTGTGGTAGGAACCACCACCATCAGCTCTCCCGCCTCCATCCCTTTATTGGAGAGTAGCATCATGACGCTAAGCCCAACATCTGAAACTGTATCAGAGGAAGACGAGTCTCCAGATTCTGCAGTTCCTACAAAACCTCCATTTATGTTCTCTACCAGCATGACACCACCTCGCTCCACTCCAGCAGACCAAGAAGAAGAGTTAATCACCACAGTTGGACCCACCATCAAAGAGGAACATGAAGATGCTGATCATGTTTCAACGGCCGCACCAGACGTTAATGTTGACGACTTTGTAAGTGAAAATGTAACCTATGTGGAAACCGCTCCCCACCGCGGTGACACATTTTCAGAACCCCAACACTCAACAGAGAGCACTGATACCACAGAGTCAGTGGTTAAACTCTTTGAGGAGCCTGACGATCAGTCAGTAATTGAGATCAGCACAATCCAACCTGATGTCCCCATACCAGACGCCTCTCTCAGCACAGAGCCCATGTTTGCAGAGGGGAAGACCGAGGAAGCAATTGTGGACTCTGGGATCACCACAGCCATGACCTCCGACCTCACCGACACTCCAACAGAATCAACTGAACTGACCAGCGAGGAAGTGTTCAGCCCCTCAGAATCACCCTCAACCACTGGGCTTTATTCAACAACACCATTCCCAGACTATGTTGATGAGCTTGAGACTGATTATGGTGTAGAGGGAGTGCCTTCTCAGCCACCCCAAGATGACTTCTCATCCAGCCCATCCGACAGCACTAGTATAATTGATGGAACAACATTCCCCACAACTATTCCCACAACTGTTCCCACTGACACCACCTTTATGTGTAACACCCAACCTGGCAGTGAGGTTGAGATCACCACCACAGGACCGCCAGAGACTACCAGCACTGAGGCACAGACCACACCTCGAACCCAGGATGTTGAGACACCGTCTGTCGTCTACAAGGAAGAGAGCACATCTGCTACTGCGATAGCCGTCACCGCTCTCATAGATGTTGGAACCTCAGCTGAAGATGTGACATCGCCAACAAGTGTGCATGTCTTTGACGAGTCCACTACTCAGGTGCCAGAGCACAGCAGTGACTCCTTGACAGAGGACAACACAGCAACAGAGATTGGCACAGAGTTCTTTGCATCCACTCACGTGCCTTCAGGTGTGGCTGACACAACCACCACTCCAGGTACAGTGGTTGCTGGTGTCCAAGTGACCACTGCCATGCAGAATCTATCAGGTAAGACATTCCAAAAATTAATTGAATCTTTCAAAGTTTCAACTTTGTAATCAGGGCAAATGGTTCTAATTTAAGTGTAGTTGTGCAAATAGGAAATGGCATCTTTGTTTACCACGACAATGAAATGGTAAACAATTGGAGGAGGGCCTGATTGAATGAAAACAATCCTCTTGGAGATAATTACAGCTTTCCACATTAAAGCATTGTTTTAGGCTGGCCTATAATTTACTCATGTTCAATGAGCTCTGCAATTTGGTCTATCCTCAAATAGTGTGTGTCCACTATACTGGAGTGTGATACGAATTTGTTTTATTTGTTGCTCTGTTTTTTTACAAGTTGATGCACTGGTTTGTTGAGACTTTGGTATTTCTCATGAACAGCCGTGTTGCTCTCTTTAGCATTATTTTGCATTGTACAATAGCTGGAAGTTGGGGAAGCTGTGCTGTCCGGGGTGCTGAATTAGAGAGAAAGTTTGATTTTAACTGTGAAATGTATTAATAGTTGGAGTACACTGATGTAATGTAAACATAACAAAAACAATGTGTTGGGCCTCTGCTGTTAGACAATTGGATTTTTGTCGTTTAACCAAAGCAGCTTAAAACAACTCTTGTTCTTTTTTCCTACCTGACTTTACTATTATTCCTAGATAAATTAGACTGTTAAATTTCAAGGATTAGTTAAATTGCAGGGACGTGCTCTCTAAATTACTATAATATTTTGTGGTAATTGTAATCTGCAATTACTGAACAATGTACTGGTACTCAGTTTTGCATGGCGAGTCAACTCCTTGCATGTAAGTTCTTCTGCAATTAACCAAGTTGAAGTGTTTTGTTTTCCGGTTCCCTAAGGCTCATGTTTGTGTTTGTTCTCAGTGTGAACTACTGCAGAAAGACTGCTTAGCCTCAGGACCTTCTCAGTCAGTCCAGCTGAGCAGATGTCCTTATAATTATTGTGACATAGACAAGCAAGAGAAGATGGGAAAGAGAGAGGGAGAGGCGAGAGACAACAGTAGAGAGAGAGAAAGAGAGAGCGAGAGAGAGAGAGAGAGGGATCAGAATCATATAATTTGTGATGTAATGTAACTAACTACATTTACTCAAGTACTGTACTTAAGTAGAAATGTGAGATACTCATACTTTACTTGAGCCTTTTCTTTTCATGCCACTTTCCATTTCCTCTTCACTACAAAATTGTACTTTTTACTCCACTTTATTAATCTGACAGCTTTAATTACTAGTTACCTTACAGATTCAAATTTTTGCACACAAAACACATGTTTATAAAAATACAATGTATTTTAAATAAATTTCAACAATAACGGCCTACAAGTCCAGCTAAAATGATTAGCCGATTAATCACAGAACAGTTTTGAATGTGAGTTGTTGTTTTTTTGCATTGAGTACTTTTACTTTTAATAATTTAAGTATACTTTCCTGATGATACTTACTACATACACACTTTTACTAAAATATTGTTTTAAAACTCAATAGAAAACTATAATATAATTGTATAATCTGTATTTCTCATATTTGAGTTATGTCAATTATGTTATTGTAGACATGACTTCAAGATATTTAGTTACAGCAAATTGAGCATTTTTAAATACATATTTAGGCCATGACTTTCAGGTTGAGTGGCAAACATTGCCATGGTGACTCATTCCTTGTCCCTGAAGAGCAGCTCCT
This sequence comes from Etheostoma spectabile, assembly GCF_008692095.1. NCBI lineage: Eukaryota > Metazoa > Chordata > Actinopteri > Perciformes > Percidae > Etheostoma > Etheostoma spectabile. The sequence continues at coordinate 9,543,084 of NC_045737.1, forward strand.
AGAGAGCAGAGGGATCTGTTGAATTGGAAAGGACACAAGTGAAAACATTGGTCATTTCACAGTTTTTGGAATTTGGTCTGATTTATTGCATAGGTGCATGGGAGAGCAGTAATCTGTATTTCAGGTTATAAACACTCTGAACTGCTTGTGTGTTCATCAGTACTGTGTATATGCAGTGTGGTCAGTTTGGTTGCCATGAGTATACATTGCATAATAATATGTATGTTTGTGTTTGCACTTACAGTACTATATATCAAAGAGATACAAAATATGTCTTTGTGTCTTTGCACATAGTGTATATTTGTACTGCAAATTTCCATGCATTTGCAGTATTTCTCTCCTTCTGTGTGCATGCACCGGCTTACTGCCAGCCTGGCAATAACAGCGTTGTGTTGGCAGTCTACCTGAGTAAGCGTAGAGGCTTTCTTTCCACACAGACTGGACACCACCTCAAGAGGTGATGTCATTGCTAACACAAAGCCTCCCCTCTGTATGTGCACAGCTGGAGGCTGCCTGACCAAAGCGACCGATTATAGCTACATTTGCTGTTATCATGTGATGTAGCTCAGCTGAGGCACTCAAGGGTTTTTCTGCCCTCCCAGTTTGTTTAGGAAAGGCTTGTGGAAAATATTGTGGCAATGGGAGGATATGTAGCAAGCTGTTGACAAAATAGCTATTCCATTGGCAACACAAAAATCTCGTAAACTCAGATTTGTGACCAGCCCATACTTGAGTGTGTTGCCTGGCTGCATGCTAACAAATTGCTCAATAATATCAATGAATGAACATTTAGTAAGACCCAATTTTTGTCAATATTATTGTCATTTGAAAAGTGCCCGTTTGTTTTGGATTATATCAAGACAATTACATATCAAGTGTTTGTAAAATACAGTATATTATGAAATACTGAAAACCTACAATTCACTTAGGCTTGCTAAGGCAGAGCCAGGCTAGAAGTTCCTTCTGTTTCCAGTCTTTATGCTAAAGTAAGCTAATAATTAACCACTTGAAGCTGATTGCTTGCTCAGGTAGTTATTTGTCCTATCCAGCTATGGTACTGCCTATGCCAATTCTACTGTGAGCTGCTTCGATTCAGTCATTCATTTTTAATGTGGTGTTGGGAATCTCAGCCCAGCCGACTGACTAGAGAGTGTGTTTGTGTGTGTGTGTGTGTGTGTGTGTGTGTGTGTGTGGTGTGTGTGTGTGTGTGTCTGCTGGTCAGGTGGGTCCATTGCCTGAATTCTCAGGCCTGGCCTAGGTTTGAAACAGGTGTCTTTCTGTAGAGCTGAGCTGGTACAGGTGTTCTTGTTTGCAACCAATAATCTTTCTGAATCACCATTTATGGGAAACAGAGAGAGAGAGAGAGAGAGAGAGAGAGAGAGAAACCAACATGACCAAGCCACACACACACACACAAACATATTAAGCCTTGAAAACATTTAGACTTATTATTATTACTTGAAAAGCTTTGTCTCATATTAATTTGATTATTACCATTGCTATATTGTTATTATTATTACTTTGGGTTTGTTACGATTGATTATATTGTTGTTGAATTTGTAATTGTATTAATTTGCGTGATGCTTTGGCAATATTTTCATGCCAATAAAGCTAATTGAATTGAATTGAGAGAGAGAGAAAGAGAAAGAGAGAAGAAAGAGAGAGTTTAAAGTTTGTATACCAAAGGATTTCATGTTGTTGGCTGTGAACAATCTTTTCCTCCTCTTTGCTTGTACTACATTAGCAAATGCCGGTAAATAATTCAGGCGCGACAAGACCAAACTGTTAATTTTAGGATTAACTATTACCTGTTAATTTTGCCAGCTGCCCAATGCATTTTATCGGATTTGCCGCCATGGCTCACTCTTAAGGCTTTTCTTTATTAATTAAGAGATAAAGGGCTGTTGTTTGGGCCAGTTTTCACATGTGACATGGTCCTTTCTACAGACACGTCATGTGGACATTCAGTGGGTGTCATCAGGGTTTTTTCCTTTCATCAATTCTTTTATTTCATGGCCTCAAAACCTTTTCTTAGTTTCAAAGGTTATGAATGCCATCTATTAGTTACCTAAATTGAGCTGTAATATAACATTCAAATCTAATATCTAATATCTTGGTGGTTGGGTTTTGTGTAGTAGTGGAAGGCAACTATCTTCTGGATTTGGACTATTTTCAGCCATACATTTTTTTTGTTGATATAAATACATAAACCCACTTGAGGCAGCATAGCGTAGATGAAGGATGATCAAATTGTAACATTGCATGCTGAAAAGGGACTGATATTCTGCTTCTGTGTTAGACTTAAAATCAAGAGCAGACAGCTGCTGACATTTAAACTTGGTCTTTGGAACTCTAATTAGATAATAAATAATGAGTGGACACAATACCATGACTAATTCTACAATATATTATCCAAATTATTAGTCCTACTATACATTTTACCTTTGTGAAGGTCATGATATGTATTAAGCATTGGACGCAGTTGTTTTGATTGAACTCCTACTAATATTTAAGCAGTAGATTGTGATGATGTTTTGTTGGGTTGTATTGTGTGTTCATGTTTTAAATCCTACAAACATAAGAATGAGTTCTAAAATAGTTGCATTTGATAGTGTATATGCCATTAATGTTGTTGACATACTGATTTACTACAATTCATATTTTCTGTTTTGAATGTGTTAACGTGTTTCAGTGAAGACAGGGCCGTTTTACCATGTGATGGATCTTGTAAATAATAATAATAGTAACTTTAATAAATCAACAGATCAAAACATTTTGTAAGTACTTGGCAATGTCTATGTTCAACTGGCCTCTTGATAATATTTTATTTTTTCACAGAAATTTAGAATATAAATCTTTGAATTATGGTTTGGATGAAGTTCAGACACACATGCTGGAGAGAGATTTATTTGCAGTCTTTTGCAATGTTTGTTTATTTCGAAATGTTTTTAGAAGGATTTTGTGAGAATACTAAAAACAAACTGTGAATGCTTGTTACAGTGATATCCGTATTGTTTTCATTCTAAATCACAATTTAACACATAGAAATTCAGGTTCAGCTTTTACTTGTAGTTTTCTTTTAATCCATTGACTCATTAAAGCAGTTGCAGCATAAGTAGTTCATACACTTTGTTTCGCAAGTGTTTAGAAACAGAACCCCTTGATCAATTGATGCTTTTTTGGGGTTAGACCCTCTCTGCCTGGTAAATGTCCATGTCTCTCTTTTTATTAAACATATGCTGTGTCATAATACAAGCTGACATAACCTTGGTGACGTAGAGGTATTTTCATAGACTTGATAAAGCTTCTTCCAGAGCAACAATCCAGAGCCACCATAGTCATGTAGTGGTAATCCCTATGTCTTGTAAACTCAATTTAATGTGAAAGTCTTTAACAGCTACCCCATACAATAAATCTTTAAAATAGCCTTTACTTGGTATCCTTTTTCAGTGATGTATTTGGTGTTTTTCCACTGACAATGAAAACAGCATCTCTAAAGTGTGATGTTTGTGATAGTGCGACTATCTATAATAGAATGTCATTCCTACCACTCCTGGAACTAAAATGTAAAGTTGTAGTTTTATTTTTTTTATCCATAAGCTACACATTTATAGTTACTTTGCAATCAAATTGCCACAATCTGCCCTTATGTTCATTTATTTTCTTTGCAGTTGACCAAGCTCCACATCCACAAGATTCTGAGTCTCCTGCCATACCAGTTGTGCCTGACCATCCCACCCCCTCCATAGCAGATGGTGAGCCCATCCTGCAGAGTGGGGACCCAGACCTTTCCTCCCAAGCTGCGGTAACCATCACTCCAACTGTTAGCTTTTTAAATGGTAAACATGAGATCACACTAGAGCCATCCAGCCCGGAAGACAAAGAAGCCAAAGGTACCCAGATTTTGACAAATGTAACAACTCTGGGAGCAAGCAATGAAATAACCACAGTGTTTAATAATAGTTGGACTGATTCAGCTGTTGATAGATCCACTGAATCACCAACAGAACTGACAGCAATACTGACCTCTACAGAGATCCCAGATGTTGATGTTGATGAGTACAACCCTGACATAATTTCACTAGTTGTATCAACACCTCCTCAGATAATCCCTGAAGCAGATAAGATGACCACAAAAGGCTACACACAGAAAGACACAACCTCTGTTACAGCCTCAACAGTAAAGGAAATAGAATTGAAAAGCACACACAAAATTAAAGTTGCCACAGACGCCACAGAGGGGATGAGTGATGTCACAGCTACCTTTGCTGACTTTTTTCCCTCAGTAACACCAGCTGAGTTACAGATCACCAAAGCAACTAAAGAGACCCAAACCATGAGGTCTCATGAGGAAACCACCTCTGTCATAACCACAATTGTACAAGAAGAGGCCGGGGAGTCAGGGAGGACTCCCACATATGTTAGAAGTGACTCCAGAGTGACTCAGACAGAGAAATCTAAGGACCAACCATCTGTTACTTCTGCAACTGAACTTTACACAGCCAGCGATAAAGTTGGCACCAAACAGGACACAAAGAGCACATTTGCGAGTCCAGCTGCTGAAGACAGCACTCAGACTATGTTGCAAACTGTATACACTCCTTCCTCTGATGACGCTGATGGGAAAACACCAATATCAACAACTAGTGACTCACAGACCTCCACTCAAGACGAGGAGGGTGGGACCAAGACTGAGATAACACCGGCTATAGATGCAGGCAACACTGAATCATCAGCATCTGCAGCACCTACCCTGGCTGAAACTTCAGAGGCTACAGTCAGAAGTCAGGGAGGGAATACAGCCAGCAAAATGCCTTCCGTCTCACCTAATGAGAAAGTTTTGACTGATGCAATGTCTATACAGGAGGTGGGTTCAAGGGTTAAAACCGTAAATTTCTTTACAACAGGACCACCATCACATACTTCAGCAGGGACAACATCATCTTCAAGTTTAAGTGCTGCAAATACAATGGATCAAGCTACATGGGAGAGTGAAGTAACGTCACAAATAGTAGAAACAGCAGGCACAGATAAAACATCATTTTCTGCCACTCGTAAGTTGGAAAAAACTTCAACACAGACCACTATGCACGAGGAGTGGAAACAAAATGAGACAACAACTCCTCCTTCTCATAAATCCACCACAACAACTGGTTCCCCCTTATACAGTGCTATTGAAATTATCAAGACAACAATGGCCTCTTTCACAGAATATTTTAGTCAGTACTCAACACAAAGTGCATCACTAATGACTGAATTATCTGAGAAAACCACCAGTGGTGTCAAAGATGTGGAGCCTTCAATAGATCAAACTGCCTCACCTGTGGTTAGTTCTTCTTCTCCAGTCATTAGCACAAGCAAACCAGATGAAAGCATTTCAACGGTGGAAATCTCAAGTGTGACTGAGGACGCAAAAAAGATACAAACTCTTACCGTGACCCAGGTCAGTGTCATTACAGAGACAGGGTCATTGCATCCTAGCATTGCTGAACAAATTACAGATGACCAAACTTCTGGTACAACATCAACAGGAGCTAGTGCAGCAGCTACCATGCTCATTACAGAGGAATCAGCTATTGGAACGACACAATATGAAACAGCTCATGGTTCAACCACAGCAAATTTGGTCACTTCATTGATTAACACAGCGACAACATCAATGACAGCAAGGCATGAAACTGAAACAAGTGACTCTTCAAAAAAAGCTGTCACTACAGCCTCAACATTATACACTACTGAAAAACCAACATCAGTATCACGTGAAACACAAGAGACTGTAACCACAAGTCAGACTGAGAAAGCATCAGTTACATCAGAGTCAATTTCTACTTTCCCAACAACAGATGAAGAGAGTTCAGGTGAACAGACAACTGAGATGTCTAGCAAAGATTCTAAAGGTCCTACAGCTTCATTGTTGTTTAGCACTGAGAAGCCAACAGCATTTCCAGTTGGGGAACAAGAAAGTGCTCTCACAGTTCAAACAGATAAGTCCTCACTCTCTCCTGACACAAAGAAAAGTTCAATTTTCACCCCAGCAGATGACGAGGACTCAGCTGACCAAACCCCTCACATGTTCACTTCTACCTCTTCTGTCACAAGGACATCTTCTCGTTACAGTACTGAGAAACCAACCTCAGTGTCAGCTGAAACACAAGACTCTGTAACAACAAGTCAAACAGAGCAAGTACCAGCTACAACAGAGATAAGTTATTCTTTTCCAACAACAGATGAAGAGAGCTCAGGTGATCCAACCCAAGAAATGTTCACTCAGACCTCCTCTATCACAGCTAAATCGTCTCTCTACAACACTGAGGCATCAACAGCAATATCTCCTGTTACAGCATCTGCTGTTTCAGACACTGACCCTAAAGTTAATAGTAGTGAAACTACAATGTTGGAGTCCATGCCTTCATCCAATGACTCAAGCATGGAACCTGATACATCATCTCTCCTCATTACCACAGATTCAAGGAGTTCTGAAGCAAACACTAAGGATTTCACAGAAGAGTCCATCATCACAGCAACTACTGTCTCTTCATTGAATACAGAGACACCATCAGTGACAGCAAGGCATGGAACTGAAACAAGTGATACTTCAAAAACAGCTGTCTTTACAGCTTCATCATTATACAGTACTGAAACACCAACATCAGTATCAGGTAAAACACAAGAGACTGTAACCACAAGTCAGACTGAGAAAGCATCAGTTACACCAGAATCAAGTTTTACTTTCCCAACAACAGATGAAGAGGGCTCAGGTGACCAAACCCCTCACATGTTCACTTCTACCTCTTCTGTCACAGGGACATCTTCTTTCTACAGTACTGATGCACCAACAGCAATGTCACCTAGAACAACAGAAAGTCTTGAAACGCATAAAACAAAACTGCCATCACTTACGAGTGAACCATCGGTTTCTCCCATCTCTGATGAGACACTCACAAGCTCAATAACAATGTCTCCAAGTTCGACTGCTGTTATATCATCCATTGATCCAGGCATTAAGGATGATGTTATCAGCCGTGAACCTACAATGGTCCAGTCCATTCCTTCATTGAGTGGATCAACCATGAGCCCTGAAACAGCATCATTGGGCCTTCACACTACCAGTGAAAGATCTGGAGACAGCAGTGTGGATTTCACTGGAGAGTCATTTCTTTTGGCAACCACTTTGTCCTCAGTGTCTAGCACTGAGACTCCATTAGTGAGAGCATCACACGAGACTGAAATAAGTGTTACTTCAAAGCCAGCTGATATTACAGCTTCATCCCTCTACAGTACTGAGAAACCAACCTCAGTGTCAGCTGAAACACAAGAGTCTGTAACAAGTCAAACAGAGCAACTACCACCTACAGCAGAGATTGGTTCTACTTTTCCAACAAGAGAGGAAGAGAGTTCAGGTGATCCAACCCAAGAAATGTTCACTCAGACCTCCTCTGTCACAGCTAAATTATCTCTCTATAGCACTGACGCATCAACAGCAAAATCTCCTGTTACAGCATCTGCTGTTTCAGACAATGACACTTACCTTATTAGCAGTGAAACTACAATGGTGGAGTCCATTCCTTCATCCACTGAATCAAGCATGGAACCTGATACATCATCTCTCCTCATTACCACAAATTCAAGGAGTTCTGAAGCAAACACTAAGGATTTCACAGAAGAGTCCATCATCACAGCAACTACTGTCTCTTCATTGAATACAGAGACACCATCAGTGACAGCAAGGCATGGAACTGAAACAAGTGATACTTCAAAAACAGCTGTCTTTACAGCTTCATCATTATACAGTACTGAAACACCAACATCAGTATCAGGTAAACACAAGAGACTGTAACCACAAGTCAGACTGAGAAAGCATCAGTTACACCAGAATCAAGTTTTACTTTCCCAACACAGATGAAGAGGGCTCAGGGTGACCAAACCCCTCACATGTTCACTTCTACCTCTTCTGTCACGGGACATCTTCTTTCTACAGTACTGATGCACCAACAGCAATGTCACCTAGAACAACAGAAAGTCTTGAAACGCATAAAACAAAACTGCCATCACTTACGAGTGAAACCATCGGTTTCTCCCATCTCTGATGAGACCTCACAAGCTCAATAACAATGTCTCCAAGTTCGACTGCTGTTATATCATCATTGATCCAGGCATTAAGGATGATGTTATCAGCCGTGAACTACAATGGTCCAGTCCATTCCTTCATTGAGTGGATCAACCATGAGCCCTGAAACAGCATCATTGGGCCTTCACACTACCAGTGAAAGATCTGGAGACAGCAGTGTGGATTTCACTGGAGAGTCATTTCTTTTGGCAACCACTTTGTCCTCAATGTCTAGCACTGAGACTCCATTATTGACCGCATCACATGAGACTGAAATAAGTGTTACTTCAAAGCCAACTGATATTACAGCTTCATCCCTCTACAGTACTGAGAAAACAACCTCAGTGTCAGCTGAAACAAAAGAGTCTGTAACAACAAGTCAAACAGAGCGAGTACCAGACACAGCAGAGATTAGTTCTACTTTTCCAACAACAGATGAAGAGAGCTCAGGTGATCCAACCCAAGACATTTTCACTCAGACATCCTCTGTCACTGCTAAATCGTCTCTCTACAGCACTGAGGAATCAACAGCAATATCTCCTGTTACAGCATCTGCTGTTTCAGACACTGGCCCTAAAGTTTTTAGAAGTGAAACTACAATGGTGGAGTCCATTCCTTCATCCAGTGAATCAAGCATGAAACTTGATACATCATCACTCCTCGTTACCACAGATTCAAGGAGTTCTGAAGCAAACACTGAGGATTTCACTGAAGAGTCAATCATTACATCAACTACTGTCTCTTCATTGACTACAGAGTCACCATCATTGACAGCAAGTCATGGAACTGAAACAAATGATACTTTGAAAACAACTGTCTATACAGCTTCATCATTATACAGTACTGAAAAACCAACATCAGTATCACATGAAACACATGAGACTGTAACCACAAGTCAGACTGAGAAAGGATCAGTTACACCAGAGTCAAGATCTACTTTCCCAACAACAGATGAAAAGAGCTCCTCTGAGCAGACTACTGAGATGCCCAGCAAAGATTCTAAAGGTCTTACAGCTTCATCATTGTTTAGCACTGAGAAGCCAACAGCATTTCCAGTTGGGGAAAAAGAAAGTGCTCTCACAGACCAAACAGATAAGTCCTCACTCTCTCCTGTTACTGATGAGACAGAGCAAAGTTCAGTTTTCACCCCAGCAGATGATGAGGGCTCAGGTGACCAAACCCCTCACATGTCCACTTCTACCACTTCTTTCACAAGGACATCTTCTCTCTACAGTACTGATGCACCAACAACAATGTCACCTAGAACAACAGAAAGTCTTGAAACACATAAAACAAAACTGCCATCACTTACGATTGAACCATCGGTTTCTTCACTCTCTGACAAGACACCCACAAGCTCAATAACAATGTCTCCAAGTTTGGCTTCTGTCATATCATCCATTCATCCAGTTATTGGGGATGATGTTATCAGCAGTGAGCCTAAAATGGTGGAGTCCATTCCTTCATTCAATGGATCAACCATGAGCCCTGAAACAGCATCTTTGGGGCTTCACACTACCAGTGAAAAATCTGGAGACAGCAGTGTTGATTTTACTGGAGAGTCATTACTTTTGGCAACCACTCTGTCCTCAGTGTCTAGCACTGAGACTCCATTAGTGAGAGCATCACACAAGACTGAAATAAGTGTTACTTCAAAGCCAGCTGATATTACAGCTTCATCCCTCTATAGTACTGAGAAACCAACCTCAGTGTCAGCTGAAACACAAGAGTCTGTAACAAGTCAAACAGAGCAACTACCACCTACAGCAGAGATTGGTTCTACTTTTCCAACAAGAGAGGAAGAGAGCTCAGGTGATCCAACCCAAGAAATGTTCACTCAGACCTCCTCTGTCACAGCTAAATTATCTCTCTATAGCACTGACGCATCAACAGCAAAATCTCCTGTTACAGCATCTGCTGTTTCAGACAATGACACTTACCTTATTAGCAGTGAAACTACAATGGTGGAGTCCATTCCTTCATCCACTGAATCAAGCATGGAACCTGATACATCATCACTCCTCGTTAGCACAGATTCAAAGAGTTCTGAAGCAAATACTGAGGATTTCATTAAAAAGTCAATCATCACAGCAACTACTGTCTCTTCATTGACTACAGAGTCACCATCAGTGACAAAAAGTCATGAAACTGAATTAAGTGGTACTTCGAAAACAGCAGTGTTTACAGCTTCATCATATTACAGTACTGAAAAACCAACATCATTATCAGGTAAAACACAAGACACTGTAACCACAAGTCAGACAGAGAAAACATCAGTTACACCAGAATCAAGTTCTACTTTCCCAACAACAGATGAAGAGGGCTCAGGTGACCAAACCCCTCACTTGTTCACTTCTACTTCATCTGTCACAGGGACATCTCTCTACAGTACTGTTGCACCAACAGCAGTGTCACCTAGAACAACAGAAAGTCCTGAAACACGTAAAACAAAACTGCCATCACTTACGACTGAACCATCGGTTTCTCCCATCTCTGACAAGACACTCACAAGCTCAGTAACAATGTCTCCAAGTTTGGCTTCTGTTATATCATTCATTGATCCAGGCATCAAGGATGATGTTATCAGTAGTGAGCGGACAATAGGGGAGTCCATTCCTTCATTGAGTGGATCAACCATGAGCCCTGAAACAGCATCATTGGGCCTTTACACTACCAGTGAAAGATCTGGAGACAGCAGTGTTGATTTCACTGGAGAGTCATTACTTTTGGCCATGACTTTGTCCTCAGTGTCTAGCACTGACACTCCATTATTGACCGCATCACATGAGACTGAAATAAGTGTTACTTCAAAGCCAACTGATATTACAGCTTCATCCCTCTACAGTACTGAGAAAACAACCTCAGTGTCAGCTGAAACACAAGAGTCTCTAACGACAAGTCAAACAGAGCAATTACCAGATACAGAAGCGATTGGTTCTACTTTTCCAACAATAGATGAAGAGAGCTCAGGTGATCAAACCCGGGAAATGTTCACTCAGACATCCTCTGTCACTGCTAAATCGTCTCTCTACAGCACTGAGGCATCAACAGCAATATCTCCTGTTACAGCATCTGCTGTTTCAGACACTGACCCTAAAGTCTTTAGAAGTGAAACTACAATGGTGGTGTCCATTCCTTCATCCAGTGAATCAAGCATGAAACTTGATACATCATCACTCCTCGTTACACAGATTCAAGGAGTTCGAGCAAACACTGAGGATTTCACTGAAGAGTCAATCATCACATCAACTACTGTCTCTTCATTGACTACAGAGTCACCATCATTGACAGCAAGTTATGGATCTGAAACAAATGATACTTTGAAAACAACTGTTAACAGCTTCACATTATACAGTACTGAAAAACCACATCAGTATCACATGAAAACACAAGAGACTGTAACCAAAAGTCAGACTGAGAAAGGATCGTTACACACCAGAGTCAAGATCTACTTCCCAACAACAGATGAAAAGAGTCTCTGAGCAGACTACTGAGATGTCCAGCAAAGATTCTAAAGGTCTTACAGCTCATCATTGTTTAGCACTGAGAAGCCAACAGCATTTCCAGTTGGGGGAAAGAAAGTGCTCTCACAGACCAGACAGATAAGTCCTCACTCTCTCCTGTTACTGATGAGACAGAGCAAAGTCAGTTTCGCCGCAGCAGATGATGAGGGCTCAGGTGACCAAACCCCTCACATGTTCACTTCTACCTCTTCTGTCACAGGGACATCTTCTTTCTACAGTACTGATGCACCAACAGCAATGTCCTAGAACAACAGAAAGTCTTGGAAAAACAAAAAACAAAACTGGGAACTTACGGGGAACCATCGGTTTCCCATCCCTGATGAACACTCACAAAGTCAATAACAAGGGTTTAAAATTTGGGGTTCTGTCAATTTTTCCATTCACCAAATTTTGGGGATGATGTTATCCCCAGTGAGCCTAAAATGGGGGAGTCCATTTCCCTTTAAAATTTAATGGATCAAACCTTAGCCCCGAAACAGCAAACTTTTGGGGGGGTTCACAATACCATGGAAAAAATTTGGGGGACGATGTTGATTTACTGGAGATTTTTACTTTGGAAAACCCCTCTGTCCCCAGTGGTAGCACTGAGACCCATTAGGGAGAGCCCTCACACAAGACTGAAAAAAAGGGGTTTCTTCAAAAAAAGCTGTTTTTACACTTCCCCCCCTATATACTGAAAAAACAAAACCCCATGTCACTTTAAACCAAGATCCCGTAACAAGTCAAAAAAACCAAAAACCACCTACAGCAGAGGTTTTTGGTTTAAAATTTTTTAACAGGAGGGAAGAGAGTCGGGGGATCCAACCCTGAAAGGTTCCTGACCCCCTCTGTCCCAGCTAAAATTTTCTCTCTATAGCACTGACGCATAACAGCAAAAAATTCCCGTTAAACATCTGCTGTTTCCCGACAAAGCCCTTTCCCTTTTTAGCAGTGAAAAATTTCAATGGGGGGGCATTCCTTATCCACGAAATTTAGCCGGAACTGATACAAAATTTAATCCCCTTAGGCACCCCGATTCAAAAAGTTCGAAACAAATAATGAGGATTTTATTAAAAAGGGCCTTACACAGCAAAATACTGTTTTTCTTCATTGATACAGAGTCCCCCATCAGTTTACAAAAGTCATGAAAATGAATTAAGTGGTACTTAAAACCCGCAAAAGGGGTTTTCAGCTTTCCCTATTTCATACTGAAAACCAAACCCTTATCAGGGAAAACCAAGGGCACGGGAACCACAAGTCGACAGAGAAAAAAATCCCTTTTCACCAAAACAAGTTCTTTCTTTTTCCCCAAAAAAAAAAGAAAAGGGCTCAGGTTTTACCAAACCCCTCCTTTTTCACTTCTACTCATCTTTCCCAGGGAAAACTCTCTACAGTCTGTTGCCCAACCATTTTCCCCCCTAAAAACCCAAAAAATCCCGAAACACTTAAACCAAAAATGCCATCCCTTTGCCCCGAAACCCCGGTTTTCTCCCATCTTGACAAACCTCCCCAAACTCATAACAAAGTCCCCCCAAGTTTGGTTTGTTAATTTTTCATTTTTGGGAAAACCAGGGATTTAAAGGAAAATTTTTATCAGTAGTGACGGAAAAAAGGGGGGGTCCCTCCCCTTTATTTATGGTCAACCATGACCCCGAAACGGGATCCCTTGGGGCCTTTTCAACCAGTGAAAATCTGGAGCAGCATGGTTTATTTCACTGGGAGTCCTTTCTTTTTTTGGGGGATGACCTTTTTCCTCAGTGTCTAGGGACGGGCCCCCCATTATTTTTCCGCACACCGAGATGAAATAATGGTTTCTTCAAAGCCAAATGATATTACGCTTAAACCCTTACGTATGGAAAACCAAACCCCGTGTCAGGGTGAAACACAAAGCCTAAAGACAAGTCAAAAAAGCAATTTCCCCGAACCGAAACGATTTGGGTTTTTCTTTTTCCAAAAATAAAATGAAGAAAAGGGTAGGTGATCAAAAACCCCGGGGGTGGGGTTCCCCTAGACATTTCCCCTGTCCCCTGCTAAAGTCTTTTCTCACCCCTGAGGCATCAACGGGAAAACTTTCCCCCTTTCGCATCTGCGGTTTCAGCCCCTGCCCTAAAATCTTTTGAAGGGAAATCCAAAGGTGGTGGGCCTTTTTTTTACCATTTAATCAAGCATGAAACTTTATACATCTCCCCTCTTACCACAGATTCAAGGAGTTCTGAAGCAAAACACTGAGGATTTCATAAAGAGTAATCATACATAAACTACTGTCTCTTCTTGACTACAGAGTCACCATCTTTGGACAGAAAGTTAGGATCTGAAAAAAAGGATACTTTGAAAAAAACTTCTATACATTCATTATACAGTAGAAAAAAAAACCGTATACAGAAACACAAAGACTGAAAACCAAAGCAGACTGAGAAAGGATCGTTAACCAGAGTCAACCTTTTCCCAACAAAAGATGAAAAGAGCTCCTCTGAGCAGATATGAGAGCCAGCAAGATTCTAAAGGTTTACAGCTCATATTTTTTAGATGAAAGCCAACAGCTTTCCCCTTTGGGGGGAAAAAAAAAGGGCTACAGACCAGCAGAAAGCCCCCTTTTTCCTTTTACTGTGAGACAGAGCAAAGTTCAGTTTTCGCCGGCAGATGAGAGGGCCGGGGTGACCAAACCCCCCAAGTTTATTTACCATTCTTCAAAGGAAAATTTTCCCCTTTACAACTGAGGGCACCAAAGAATTCACCAGAACAACAGAAAGTTTGAAACAATAAACCAAAAATGCCTCACTTAGGGTGAACCACGGTTTTCCCCTTTGAAAAAAACACCAAAAAGCCAATAAAAGCTCCAAGTTTGGCTTTTGCATATCATCCTTTTACCCGTTATTGGGGAAAGAGTTATCAGCAGTAGGGAAAAGGGGGAGTCCTTCTTTTTCAGGGGCAACCTGACCCGAAACAGCACTTGGGCCTTTACACTACCATGAAAACTGGAGACAGCAGTGTTGTTTACTGGGAGTCACTTTTGGCAACCACTTTCCTCGGGCTGCACTGAGACCATTAGTGAGAGCATCCCAAAAGACTGAAATAAGGTTAAATCAAAACCAGCTGATATTACAGCTTCACCCCCTTTAAAAACTGGGGAAAACAACCTCAGTTCAGCTGAAAACAAAAGTCTGTAACAAGTCAAACGGCAAAAATACCCCTACAGCGGATGTCTACTTTTCCAAAAAAGAAAGAAAGCCGGGGATCCAAACCCCCAAAAAAATGTCCTAGACCTCCTCTGTCACAGTAAATTATTCCTTAGCATGACCATCAAAAGCAAAAAATTCCTGTACGCACTGCTTTTCAGACAAAGACATTACCTTTTTAGCAGTGAAATCAATGGTGGGTCCATTCCTTTACCGAACAAGCATGGAACTGTAATATCCCCCCTCGTTAGCACAGTTCAAAGGTTCTGAAGCAAATACGAGGATTTCATTTAAAAAATCAATCATCACAGAAAAATTTCTTCATGACACAGATCACCCCAGTGACAAAAAGTCATAAAAATGAATTAAGTGTACTTCGAAAACGCGTGTTTTAAACTTCATCATATTTCGTACGAAAAACCAACATCATAAGGTAAAAAACAAAAACTTTAAACCCCAAATCAGACAAAGGAAAACATCAGGGAAAACCGAACAAGTTTTACTTTCCAAAAAACAGATGAAGAGGGCTCAGGTGACCAAACCCCTCACATGTTCACTTCTACTTCATCTGTCACAGGGACATCTTCTCTCTACAGTACTGTTGCACCAACAGCAATGTCACCTAGAACAACAGAAAGTCCTGAAACACGTAAAACAAAACTGCCATCACTTACGACTGAACCATCGGTTTCTCCCATCTCTGATGAGACACTCACAAGCTCAGTAACAATGTCTCCAAGTTTGGCTTCTGTTATATCATCCATTGATCCAGGCATCAAGGATGATGTTATAAGTAGTGAGCGGACAATAGTGGAGTCCATTCCTTCATTGAGTGGATCAACCATGAGCCCTGAAACAGCATCATTGGGCCTTCACACTACCAGTGAAAGATCTGGAGACAGCAGTGTTGATTTCACTGGAGAGTCATTTCTTTTGGCCACCACTTTGTCCTCAGTGTCTAGCACTGACACTCCATTATTGACCGCATCACATGAGACTGAAATAAGTGTTACTTCAAAGCCGACTGATATTACAGCTTCATCCCTCTACAGTACTGAGAAAACAACCTCAGTGTCAGCTGAAACACAAGAGTCTCTAACGACAAGTCAAAAAGAGCAATTACCAGATACAGAAGCGATTGGTTCTACTTTTCCAACAACAGATGAAGAGAGCTCAGGTGATCAAACCCGGGAAATGTTCACTCAGACATCCTCTGTCACTGCTAAATCGTCTCTCTACAGCACTGAGGCATCAACAGCAATATCTCCTGTTACAGCATCTGCTGTTTCAGACACTGACCCTAAAGTTTTTAGAAGTGAAACTACAATGGTGGAGTCCATTCCTTCATCCACTGAATCAAGCATGAAACTTGATACATCATCACTCCTCGTTACCACAGATTCAAGGAGTTCTGAAGCAAACACTGAGGATTTCACTGAAGAATCAATCATCACATTAACTACTGTCTCTTCACTGACTACAGAGTCACCATCATTGACAGCAAGTCATGGAACTGAAACAAATGATACTTTGAAAACAACTGTCTATACAGCTTCACCATTATACAGTACAGAAAAACCAACATCAGTATCACATAAAACACAAGAGACTGTAACCACAAGTCAGACTGAGAAAACATCAGTAACACAAAAATCAAGTTCTACTTTCCCAACAACAGATGAAGAGAGTTCAGGTGAACAGACTACTGAGATTTCCAGCAAAGATTCTAAAGGTCTTACAGCTTCATCATTGTTTAGCACTGAGAAGCCAACAGCATTTCCAGTTGGGGAACAAGAAAGTGCTCTCACAGACCAGACAGATAAGTCCTCACTCTCTCCTGTTACTGATGAGACGCAGCAAAGTTCAGATTTGTCCCCAGCAGATGACGAGGGCTCAGGTGACCTAACCCCTCACATGTTCACTTCTACCTCTTCTGTCACAGAGACATCTTCTCTCTACAGTACTGATGCACCAACAGCAACATCTCCTGTTAGAGAATATGCTTTTTCAGACACTAACACTTACGTTATTAGTGGTGAAACTACAATGGTGGAGTCCATTCCTTCATCCAGTGAATCAAGCATGGAACCTGATACATCATCACTTCTTGTTACCACTGATTCAAAGAGTTCTGAAGCAAACACTGAGGATTACACTGAAGAGTCAATCATCATAGCAACTACTGTCTCTTCATTGAGTACAGAGTCACCATTAGTGACAGCAAGTCATGAAACTGAAACAAATGATACTTTGAAAACAACTGTCTATACAGCTTCATCATTATACAGTACTGAAAAACCAACATCAATATCACATGAAACACAAGAAGCTGTAATCACAAGTCAGACTGAGAAAGCGTCAGTTACACCAGAATCGAGTTCTTTTTTCCCAACAACAGATGAAGAGAGCTCAGGTGAGCAGACAAATGAGACGTCCAGCAAAGATTCTAAAGGTCCTACAGCTTCATCATTGTTTAGCACTGAGAAGCCAACAGGATTTCCAAATGTGGAACAAGAAAGTGCTCTCACAGACCAGACAGATAAGTCCTCACTCTCTCCTGTAACTGATGAGACAAAGCAAAGTTCAGTTTTCACCCCAGCAGAGGACGAGGGCTCAGGTGACCAAACCCCTCACATGTTCACTTTTACCTCTTCTGTCACAGAGACATCTTCTCTCTACAGTACTGATGCAGCAACAGCAATGTCACATAGAACACCAGAAAGTCTTGAATCACATAAAACAAAACTGCCATCACTTACGCGTGAACCATCGTTTTCTTCACTCTCTGACGAGACACTCACAAGCTCAATGACAATGTCTCAAAGTTTGGCTACTGTTATATCATCCATTGATCCAGACATAAAGGATGATGTTATCAGCAGTGAGCAGACAACGGTGGGAACCATTCCTTCATTCAGTGGATCAACCATGAGCCCTGAAACAGCATCTTTGGGGCTTCACACTACCAGTAAAATACTGGAGACAGCAGTGTTGATTTTACTGGAGAGTCATTACTTTTGGCAACAACTCTGTCCTCATTCTAGCACTGAGACTCCATTAGTGAGAGCATACATGAGACTGAAATAAGTGTTACTTCAATGCCAGCTGATATGACAGTTCATCCCTCTACAGTAGTGAGATACCAACCTCAGTGTCAGCTAAAACACAAGAGTCTGTAACAAAGTCAAACAGAGAAACTACCAGCTACAGCAGAGATAATTTCACTTTTCCAACAAAAGATGAAGAGAGCTCAGGTGATCAAACCCAGGAAATTTTCACTCAGACATCCTCTGTCACAGCTAATCGTCTCTCTACAGCACTGAGGATCAACAGCAAATCTCCTGTACAGCATCTGATGTTTCAGACACTGACCCTAAAGTTTTTATTAGTGAAACTACAATGGTGGAGTCCATTCCTTCATCCAGTGAATCAAGCATGAAAGTCGATACATCATCTCTCCTCGTTACCACAGATTCAAGACTTCTGAAGCAAACACTGAGGATTTCACTGTAGAGTCAGTCATCACAGCAACTACTGTCTCTTCATGAGTACAGAGTCACCATCAGTGACAGCAAGTCATGAAACTGAAACAATTGATAATTCGAAAAAAGCTGTCACTACAGCTTCATCATTATACAGTACTGAAAAAACAACATCAGTATCACAAAAAACACAAGAAGCTGTAACCACAAGTCAGTCTGAGAAAGCATCAGTTACACCAGAGTCAAGTTCTTCTTTCCCAACAACAGATGAAGAGAGTTCAGGTGAACAGACTACTGAGACGTCCAGCAAAGATTCTAAAGGTCCTACAGCGTCATCATTGTTTAGCACTGAGAAGTCAACAGGATTTCCAGTTGTGGACCAAGAAAGTGCTCTCACAGACCAGACAGATAAGTCGTCACTCTCTCCTTTTACTGATTACACAAAGCAAAGTTCAGTGTTCACCCCAGCAGATGACAAGGGCTCAGGTGACCAAACTGCTCACATGTTCACTTCTACCTCTTCTGTCACAGAGACATCTTCTCTCTACAGTACTGATGCACCAACAGCAACATCTACTGTTGGAGAATCTGCTTTTTCAGACACTAACACTTACGTTATTAGTGGTGAAACTGCAATGGTGGAGTCCATTCCTTCATCCAGTGAATCAAGCATGGAACCTGATACATCATCACTCCTCGTTACCACTGATTCAAAGAGTTCTGAAGCAAACACTGAGGATTACACTGAAGAGTCAATCATCACAGCAACTACTGTCTTTTCATTGAGTACAGAGTCACCATCAGTGACAGCAAGTCATGAAACTGAAACAAATGATACTTTGAAAACAACTGTCTATACAGCTTCATCATTATACAGTACTGAAAAAACAACATCAGTATCACATGAAACACAAGAAGCTGTAACCACAAGTCAGACTGAGAAAGCATCAGTTACACCAGAGTCAAGTTCTTTTTTCCCAACAACAGATGAAGAGATCTCAGGTGAGCAGAGAACTGAGACGTCCAGCAAAGATTCTAAAGGTCCTACAGCTTCATCATTGTTTAGCACTGAGAAGCCAACAGCATTTCCAGTTGGGGAACAAGAAAGTGCTCTCACAGACCAGACAGATAAGTCCTCACTCTCTCCTGTAACTGATGAGACAGAGCAAAGTTTAGTTTTCACCCCAGCAGATGACGAGGGCTCAGGTGACCAAACCCCTCACATGTTCACTTTTACCTCTTCTGTCACAGAGACATCTTCTCTCTACAATACTGATTCACCAACAGCAATGTCACCTAGAACAACAGAAAGTCTTGTATCACATAAAACAAAACTGCCATCACTTACGACTGAACCATTGGTTTCTTCCCTCTCTGACAAGTCACTCACAAGCTCAATAACAATGTCTCCAAGTTTGGCTGCTGCTATATCTTCCATTGATCCAGGCATAAAGGATGATGTTATCAGCAGTGAGCGAACAACAGTGGGAACCATTCCTTCATTCAGTGGATCAACCATGAACCCTGAAACAGCATCTTTGGGGCTTCACACTACCAGTAAAATACCTGGAGACAGCAGTGTTGATTTTACTGGAGAGTCATTACTTTTGGCAACAACTCTGTCCTCACTATCTAGCACTGAGACTCCATTAGTGAGAGCATCACATGAGACTGAAATAAGTGTTACTTCAATGCCAGCATATATGACAGCTTCATCCCTCTACAGTAGTGAGATACCAACCTCAGTGTCAGCTAAAACACAAGAGTCTGTAACAAGTCAAACAGAGAAACTACCAGCTACAGCAGAGATAAGTTCTACTTTTCCAACAAAAGATGAAGAGAGCTCAGGTGATCAAACCCAGGAAATGTTCACTCAGACCTCCTCTGTCACAGCTAAATCGTCTGTCTACAGCACTGAGGCATCAACAGCAACATCTCCTGTTACAGCATCTGCTGTTTCAGACACTGACCCTAAAGTTATTAGAAGTGAAACTACAATGGTGGAGTCCATTCCTTCATCCAGTGAATCAAGCATGAAACTCGATACGTCATCCCTCCTAAATACCACAGATTCAATGAGTTCTGAAGCAAACACTGAGGATTTCACTGAAGAGTCAGTCATCAGAGCAACTACTGTCTCTTCATTGAGTACAGAGTCACCATCAGTGACAGCAAGTCATAAAACTGAAACAAATGATACTTTGAAAGCAACTGTCTATACAGCTTTATCAGTATACAGAACTGAAAAACCAACATCAGTGTCACGTAAAACACAAGAGACTGTAACCAAAAGTCAATCTGAGAAAGCATCAGTTACACCAGAATCAAGTTCTTCTTTCCCAACAACAGATGAAGAGAGTTCAGGTGAACAGACTACTGAGACGTCCAGCAAAGATTCTAAAAGTCCTACAGCGTCATCATTGTTTAGCACTGAGAAGTCAACAGCATTTCCAGTTGTGGAACAAGAAAGTGCTCTCACAGACCAGACAGAAAAGTCCTCACTCTCTCCTGTTACTGATTACACAAAGCATAGTTCAGTGTTCACCCCAGCAGATGACGAGGGCTCAGGTGACCAAACTCCTCAGATGTTCATTTCTACCTCTTCTGTCACAGAGACATCTTCTCTCTACAGTACTGATGCACCAACAGCAACATCTCTTGTTAGAGAATCTGCTTTTTCAGACACTAACACTTACGTTATTAGTGGTGAAACTACAATGGTGGAGTCCATTCCTTCATCCAGTGAATCAAGCATGGAACCTGATACATCATCACTTCTCGTTACCACTGATTCGAAGAGTTCTGAAGCAAACACTGAGGATTACACTGAAGAGTCAATCATCACAGCAACTACTGTCTTTTCATTGAGTACAGAGTCACCATCAGTGACAGCAAGTCATGAAACTGAAACAAATGATACTTTGAAAACAACTGTCTATACAGCTTCATCATTATACAGTACTGAAAATCCAACATCAGTATCACATGAAACACAAGAAGCTGTAACCACAAGTCAGTCTGAGAAAGCATCAGTTACACCAGAATCAAGTTCTACTTTCCCAACAACAGATGAAGAGAGTTCAGGTGAACAGACTACTGAGATGTCTAGCAAAGATTCTAAAGGTCCTACAGCTTCATCGTTGTTTAGCACTGAGAAGCCAACAGCATTTCCAGTTGTGGAACAAGAAAGTGCTCTCACAGACCAGACAGATAAGTCCTCACTCTCTCCTGTAACTGATGAGACAAAGCAAAGTTCAGTTTTCACCCCAGCAGATGACGAGGGCTCAGGTGACCTAACCCCTCACATGTTCACTTCTACCTCTTCTGTCACAGAGACATCTTCTCTCTACAGTACTGATGCAGCAACAGCAATGTCACATAGAACAACAGAAAGTCTTGAATCACATAAAACAAAACTGCCATCACTTACGCGTGAACCATCGTTTTCTTCACTCTCTGACGAGACACTCACAAGCTCAATGACAATGTCTCAAAGTTTGGCTACTGTTATATCATCCATTGATCCAGACATAAAGGATGATGTTATCAGCAGTGAGCAAACAACGGTGGGAACCATTCCTTCATTCAGTGGATCAACCATGAGCCCTGATACAGCACCTTTGGGGCTTCACACTACCAGTAAAATACCTGGAGACAGCAGTGTTGATTTTACTGGAGAGTCATTACTTTTGGCAACAACTCTGTCCTCACTATCTAGCACTGAGACTCCATTAGTGAGAGCATCACATGAGACTGAAATAAGTGTTACTTCAATGCCAGCTGATATGACAGTTTCATCCCTCTACAGTAGTGAGATACCAACCTCAGTGTCAGCTAAAACACAAGAGTCTGTAACAAGTCAAACAGAGAAACTACCAGCTACAGCAGAGATAAGTTCTACTTTTCCAACAAAAGATGAAGAGAGCTCAGGTGATCAAACCCAGGAAATTTTCACTCAGACCTCCTCTGTCACAGCTAAATCGTCTGTCTACAGCACTGAGGAATCAACAGAAACATCTCCTGTTACAGCATCTGATGTTTCAGACACTGACCCTAAAGTTTTTATTAGTGAAACTACAATGGTGGAGTCCATTCCTTCATCCAGTGAATCAAGCATGAAACTCGATACATCATCTCTCCTCGTTACCACAGATTCAATGACTTCTGAAGCAAACACTGAGGATTTCACTGAAGAGTCAGTCATCAGAGCAACTACTGTCTCTTCATTGAGTACAGAGTCACCATCAGTGACAGCAAGTCATGAAACTGAAACAATTGATAATTCGAAAAAAGCTGTCACTACAGCTTCATCATTATACAGTACTGAAAAAACAACATCAGTATCACATGAAACACAAGAAGCTGTAACCACAAGTCAGTCTGAGAAAGCATCAGTTACACCAGAGTCAAGTTCTTCTTTCCCAACAACAGATGAAGAGAGTTCAGGTGAACAGACTACTGAGACGTCCAGCAAAGATTCTAAGGGTCCTACAGCGTCATCATTGTTTAGCACTGAGAAGTCAACAGCGTTTCCAGTTGTGGAACAGGAAAGTGCTCTCACAGACCAGACAGATAAGTCCTCACTCTCTCCTGTAACTGATGAGACAAAGCAAAGTTCAGTTTTCACCCCAGCAGATGACGAGGGCTCAGGTGACCTAACCCCTCACATGTTCACTTCTACCTCTTCTGTCACAGAGACATCTTCTCTCTACAGTACTGATGCAGCAACAGCAATGTCACATAGAACAACAGAAAGTCTTGAATCACATAAAACAAAACTGCCATCACTTACGAGTGAACCATCGTTTTCTTCACTCTCTGACGAGACACTCACAAGCTCAATGACAATGTCTCAAAGTTTGGCTACTGTTATATCATCCATTGATCCAGACTAAAGGATGATGTTATCAGCAGTGAGCAAACAACGGTGGGAACCATTCCTTCGTTCAGTGGATCAACCATGAGCCCTGAAACAGCATCTTTGGGGCTTCACACTACCAGTAAATACCTGGAGACAGCAGTGTTGATTTTACTGGAGAGTCATTACTTTTGGCAACAACTCTGTCCTCACTATCTAGCACTGAGACTCCATTAGTGAGAGCATCACATGAGACTGAAATAAGTGTTACTTCAATGCCAGCTGATATGACAGTTTCATCCCCCTACAGTAGTGAGATACCAACCTCAGTGTCAGCTAAAACACAAGAGTCTGTAACAAGTCAAACAGAGAAACTACCAGCTACAGCAGAGATAAGTTCTACTTTTCCAACAAAAGATGAAGAGAGCTCAGGTGATCAAACACAGGAAATTTTCACTCAGACCTCCTCTGTCACAGCTAAATCGTCTGTCTACAGCACTGAGGAATCAACAGCAACATCTCCTGTTACAGCATCTGATGTTTCAGACACTGACCCTAAAGTTTTTATTAGTGAAACTACAATGGTGGAGTCCATTCCTTCATCCAGTGAATCAAGCATGAAACTCGATACATCATCTCTCCTCGTTACCACAGATTCAATGACTTCTGAAGCAAACACTGAGGATTTCACTGAAGAGTCAGTCATCACAGCAACTACTGTCTCTTCATTGAGTACAGAGTCACCATCAGTGACAGCAAGTCATGAAACTGAAACAATTGATAATTCGAAAAAAGCTGTCACTACAGCTTCATCATTATACGTACTGAAAAACAACATCAGTATCACAAAAACACAAGAAGCTGTAACCACAAGTCAGTCTGAAAGCATCAGTTACACCAGAGTCAAGTTCTTCTTTCCCAACAACAGATGAGAGGTTCAGGTGAACAGACTACTGAGACGTCCAGCAAGATTCTAAGGGTCCTACAGCGTCATCATTGTTTAGCACTGAGAAGTCAACAGCATTTCCAGTTGTGGAACAGAACGTGCTCTCACAGACCAGACAGAAAAGTCCTCACTCTCTCCTGTACTGATTAACAAAGCATAGTTCAGTTTTTCACCCCAGCAGATGACGAGGGCTCAGGTGACCAACCCTCAGATGTTCATTTCTACCTCTTCTGTCACAGAGACATCTTCTCTCTACAGTACTGATGCACCAACAGCAACATCTTTGTTAGAGAATCTGCTTTTTCCAGACACTAACACTTACGTTATTAGTGTTTAAACTACAATGGTGGAGTCCATTCCTTCATCCAGTGAATCAAGCATGGAACCTGATACATCATCACTTCTCGTTACCACTGATTCGAAGAGTTCTGAAGGCAAACACTGAGGATTTCACTGAAGAGTCAATCATCACAGCACTACTGTCTTTTCATTGAGTACAGAGTCCCCATCATGACAGCAAGTCATGAACTGAAACAAATGATACTTTGAAAACAACTGTCTATACAGCTCATCATTATACAGTACTGAAAATCCACATCAGTATCACATGAAACACAAGAAGCTGTAACCACAAGTCAGTCTGAGAAAGCATCAGTTACACCAGATCAAGTTCTACTTTTCCAACAACAGATGAAGAGAGTTCAGGGAACAGACTACTGAGATGTCTAGCAAAGATTCTAAGGTCCTACAGCTTCATCGTTGTTTAGCACTGGAAGTCAACAGCATTTCCAGTTGTGGAACAGAAAGTGCTCCACGACCAGACAGATAAGTCCTCACTCTCTCCTGTAACTGATGAGACAAAGCAAAGTTCAGTTTTCACCCCACAGATGACGAGGCTCAGTGACCTAAACCCCTCACATGTTCACTTCTACCTCTTCTGTCACAGAGACATCTCTCTCTACAGTACTGATGCGCAACAGCATGTCCATAGAACAACAGAAAGTCTTGATCACATAAAACAAACTGATCACTTACGCGTGAACCTCGTTTTCTTCACTCTCTGACAGACACCACAAGCTCATGACAATGTCTCAAAGTTTGGCTACTGTTATATCATCCATTGATCCAGACATCAAGGATGATGTTATCACAGTGAGCAAACAATGGTGGGAACCATTCCTTCATTCAGTGGATCAACCAGAGCCCTGATACGCACCTTTGGGGCTTCACACTACCAGTAAAAACCTGGAGACAGCAGTGTTGATTTACTGGAGAGTCATTACTTTTGGCAACACTCTGTCCTCACTATCTAGCACTGAGACTCCATTAGTAGAGAGCAAACACATGAGACTGAAATAAGTGTTACTTCAATGCCAGCTGATATGACAGTTTCATCCCTCTACAGTAGTGAGATACCAACCTCAGTGTCAGCTAAAACACAAGAGTCTGTAACAAGTCAAACAGAGAAACTACCAGCTACGCAGAGATAAGTTCTACTTTTCCAACAAAGATGAAGAGAGCTCAGGTGATCAAACCAGGAAATTTTCACTCAGACCTCTCTGTCCACAGCAAACAGTCGTCTACAGCACTGAGGAATCAACAGAAACATCTCCTGTTACAGCATCTGATGTTCAGACACTGACCCCAAGTTTTTATTAGTGAAACTAAATGGTGGAGTCCATTCCTTATCCAGGGAATCAGCATGAAACTCGATACATCATCTCTCCTCGTTACCACAGATTCAATGACTTCTGAAGCAAACACTGAGGATTTCACTGAAGAGTCAGTCATCAGAGCAACTACTGTCTCTTCTTGAGTACAGAGTCACCATCAGTGACAGCAAGTCATGAAACTGAAACAATTGATAATTCGAAAAAGCTGTCACTACAGCTCACATTATACAGTACTGAAAAACAACATCCGTATCACATGAAACACCAAGAAGCTGTAACCACAAGCAGTCTGAGAAAGCATCAGTTACACCAGAGTCAAGTTCTTCTTTCCCAACAACAGATGAAGAGAGTTCAGGTGAACAGACTACTGAGACGTCCAGCAAAGATTTTAAGGGTCCTACAGCGTCATCATTGTTTAGCACTGAGAAGTCAACAGCGTTTCCAGTTGTGGAACAGGAAAGTGCTCTCACAGACCAGACAGATAAGTCCTCACTCTCTCCTGTAACTGATGAGACAAAGCAAAGTTCAGTTTTCACCCCAGCAGATGACGAGGGCTCAGGTGACCTAACCCCTCACATGTTCACTTCTACCTCTTCTGTCACAGAGACATCTTCTCTCTACAGTACTGATGCAGCAACAGCAATGTCACATAGAACAACAGAAAGTCTTGAATCACATAAAACAAAACTGCCATCACTTACGAGTGAACCATCGTTTTCTTCACTCTCTGACGAGACACTCACAAGCTCAATGACAATGTCTCAAAGTTTGGCTACTGTTATATCATCCATTGATCCAGACATAAAGGATGATGTTATCAGCAGTGAGCAAACAACGGTGGGAACCATTCCTTCGTTCAGTGGATCAACCATGAGCCCTGAAACAGCATCTTTGGGGCTTCACACTACCAGTAAAATACCTGGAGACAGCAGTGTTGATTTTACTGGAGAGTCATTACTTTTGGCAACAACTCTGTCCTCACTATCTAGCACTGAGACTCCATTAGTGAGAGCATCACATGAGACTGAAATAAGTGTTACTTCAATGCCAGCTGATATGACAGTTTCATCCCTCTACAGTAGTAATATACCAACCTCAGTGTCAGCTAAAACACAAGACTCTTCAACAAGTCAAACAGAGCAACTACCAGCTACAGCAGAGATAAGTTCTACTTTTCCAACAACAGATGAAGAGAGCTCAGGTGATCAAACCCAGGAAATATTCACTCAGACATCCTCTGTCACAGCTAAATTGTCTCTCTACAGCACTGAGGAATCAACAGAAACATCTCCTATTACAGCATCTGCTGTTTCAGACACTGACCCTAAAGTTTTTATTAGTGAAACTACAATGGTGGAGTCCATTCCTTCATCCAGTGAATCAAGCATGAAACTTGATACATCATCTCTCCTTGTTACCACAGATTCAATGACTTCTGAAGCAAACACTGAGGATTTCACTGAAGAGTCAGTCATCACAGCAACTACTGTCTCTTCATTGAGTACAGAGTCACCATCAGTGACAGCAAGTCATGAAACTGAAACAATTGATAATTCGAAAAAAGCTGTCACTACAGCTTCATCATTATACAGTACTGAAAAAACAACATCAGTATCACATGAAACACAAGAAGCTGTAACCACAAGTCAGTCTGAGAAAGCATCAGTTACACCAGAGTCAAGTTCTTCTTTCCCAACAACAGATGAAGAGAGTTCAGGTGAACAGACTACTGAGATGTCCAGCAAAGATTCTAAAGGTCCTACAGCGTCATCATTGTTTAGCACTGAGAAGTCAACAGCATTTCCAGTTGTGGAACAAGAAAGTGCTCTCACAGACCAGACAGATAAGTCCTCACTCTCTCCTGTTACTGATTACACAAAGCATAGTTCAGTGTTCACCCCAGCAGATGACGAGGGCTCAGGTGACCAAACTCCTCAGATGTTCACTTCTACCTCTTCTGTCACAGAGACATCTTCTCTCTACAGTACTGATGCACCAACAGCAACATCTCCTGTTAGAGAATCTGCTTTTTCAGACACTAACACTTACGTTATTAGTGGTGAAACTACAATAGTGGAGTCCATTCCTTCATCCAGTGAATCAAGCATGGAACCTGATACATCATCACTCCTCGTTACCACTGATTCAAAGAGTTCTGAAGCAAACACTGAGGATTACATTGAAGAGTCAATCATCACAGCAACTACTGTCTCTTCATTGAGTACAGAGTTACCATCAGTGACAGCAAGTCATGAAACTGAAACAAATGATACTTTGAAAACAACTGTCTATACAGCTTCATCATTATACAGTACTGAAAAACCAACATCAGTATCACATGAAACAAGAAGCTGTAACCACAAGTCAGTCTGAGAAAGCATCAGTTACACCAGAATCAAGTTCTACTTTCCCAAACAACAGATGAAGAGAGTTCAGGTGAACAGACTACTGAGATGTCTAGCAAAGATTCTAAAGGTCCTACAGCTCATCGTTGTTTAGCACTGAGAAGCCAACAGCATTTCCAGTTGTGGAACAAGAAAGTGCTCTCACAGACCAGACAGATAAGTCCTCACTCTCTCCTGTAACTGATGAGACAAAGCAAAGTTCAGTTTTCACCCCAGCAGATGACGAGGGCTCAGGTGACCTAACCCTCACATTTCACTTCTACCTCTTCTGTCACAGAGACATCTTCTCTCTACAGTACTGATGCAGCAACAGCAATGTCACATAGAACAACAGAAAGTCTTGAATCACATAAAACAAAACTGACATCACTTACAAGTGAACCATCGGTTTCTTCACTCTCTGACGAGACACTCACAAGCTCAATAACAATGTCTCAAAGTTTGGCTGCTGTTACATCATCCATTGATCCAGACATAAAGGATGATGTTGTCAGCAGTGAGCGAACAACGGTGGGAACCATTCCTTCATTGAGTGGATCAACCATGAGCCCTGATACAGCACCTTTGGGGCTTCACACTACCAGTAAAATACCTGGAGACAGCAGTGTTGATTTTACTGGAGAGTCATTACTTTTGGCAACAACTCTGTCCTCACTATCTAGCACTGAGACTCCGTTAGTGAGAGCATCACATGACACTGAAATAAGTGTTACTTCAATGCCAGCTGATATGACAGTTTCATCCCTCTACAGAAGTAAGATACCAACCTCAGTGTCAACTGAAACACAAGACTCTTCAACAAGTCAAACAGAGCAACTACCAGCTACAGCAGACATAAGTTATACTTTTCCAACAACAGATGAAGAGAGCTCAGGTGATCAAACCCAGGAAATTTTCACTCAGACATCCTCTGTCACTGCTAAATCGTCTCTCTATAGCACTGAGGCATCAACAGCAACATCTCCTGTTACAGCATCTGATGTTTCAGACACTGACCCTAAAGTTATTAGTAGTGAAACTACAATGGTGGACTCCATTCCTTCATCCAGTGAATCAAGCATGGAACCTGATACATCATCACTCCTCATTACCACAGATTCAATGAGTTCTGAAGCAAACACTGAGGATTTCACTGAAGGGTCAATCTTCATAGCAACTACTGTCTCTTCATTGAGAACAGATACACCATCGGTGACAGAAAGGCATGAAACTGAAACAAGTGATACTTTGAAAACAACTGTCTCTACAGCTTCATCATTATACAGTACTGAAAAACCAACATCAGTATCACATGAAACACAAAACACTGTAACCACAAGTCAGTCTGAGAAAGCATCAGTTACACCAGAGTCAATTTCTTCTTTCCCAACAACTGATGAAGAAAGCTCAGGTGATCAACCCCAAGAAATGTTCACTCAGACCTCCTCTGTTACAGCTACATCTTCTCTTTACAGTACTCAAGCACCAACAGCAACATCTCCTGTTACAGCATCTGCTGTTTCACACCAAACCCCTGATATGTTTTCTCAGATCTCTGCTGTACTAGCTTCCTCTGTTGCCAGCACAGAGTCCCCAGGTGTCACATTATCAGTACAGCCAGATGAGGAAGTGGACAACAGCATCACCGGCGTCTTATTAGTTGATGCCCTACCTTATTTTGCGAGAACAACTCTCGAGCCTCCCAGCAGTGCTTTTACCACAGATTTACAGTCATTATTCACTGATGAGGAGGGTTCATCTGATTTTGGCAGTACTTCTATTTCTTCTATGTTTAGTACAAATAATCCAACAGCAGCATTTGCAGAAACAACAATGAATTCTGCAACAGATGAAACATCAGTTACTCCTACAGAGGTTCTCACAAAAGCACCAATGGGGCCATTATTGACAACAGCATCTCCTGAACCTGAAACAACTGAAGTTTTAAAATCTCATGTAACCAAAGCTTCTTCTCTCTTCAGTACTGAGAAACCAACACCAATGCCACCAATTTCCTCCAGTGAATCTCAAAGCAATCGTCCATTCTCTACACTAACAGATGAAAGTCCGATAGCTGAGACTCAGAAAACATTGCTGCCTGGTGTTGAATCAACAACCCAAACCTCATCACAGTTCATGCTAGAGGAGTCTAAAGATGCTACCCAATTGTCTATCACAATTGAGGCAATAACAGCCGACTTGTCTGAGTCCGGAAGTGGGGATTTTACTGAACTTGAGGAGTCAGGAGATGAAACATCTGCATCCACAGATGAAACCCCCTTCAAAACACAGACAGTGTCTCATCAACCCTCTGTGGAACAAACAACCTTTGCAATAACCACATTTAGAACATCAATTACATCCACAATTGCGGAAGGAAGTTCAATTGATAAACAATTCACAACAGTCACAACAAGTCCTTATACATTTGAAACCTCTCAACCCATAGCAATTCCCAATGTCACCATGTATACCTCAAAGGAGACCTCTACTTTCAGTGACATAGAGAGCTCTGGTGGCTCAACTGACGAGGATGATTTGGAGTCAAGTCCAGACGGATCTGGTGCAGAGGTATATATTGTGACTACTACAAAACCACAGGATGAATTCACTGTGGCCACAGATGAGACTGAAATAGATGGCAATAAGAGCACATCTGACACGTCAAGTGCTGCTTCTTTGACTCATTCAAGTACACAACTTACCAAGGAATTTATGTCAACAACCCAATCACCACAGATGACGAGCACTGAGCAGGGCAGTGGGGTCTTGACAGATGACTCTCCAGTAGAGGATGAGAGTTCAGGTGCTGATCGTTTCAATGGATCAACTACATTTGTACCAGTCACAAGTTATCCGGTTATGTCCACGACTGTAGCAGCTACAAAAAGAATTGCTTTGTCATCTATTGCTGTTGCTGTCACTGAAGAGAGATCAAGTGACAAAACAACAGCTAAGTCCACTGACGATGTTTTTACACAAAAACCTGCTGACACCGCAGTTTCTTCTCTTCACAGCACTAAGAAACCAACAGCTATGTCTCCTGAAATGCACACATCAACAGTTCCGGAACGCTCAGATGATATGTTCTTTCAGAAGTCATTTTCAACTGTTTATAACACAGAGTCTCCTGCGGTCACTTGGGTAACATCTTCAGCATTAGTGGATATTGATGATAAAGAGATAAAGAGTACAGCTTCTTCCTTGTTTAGCACAGAGAAACCTAAAACAACAACCGCATTGCATGAAAGTGGACCATCTGATAGTCCAAAATCTGCTGTAACTGCAGCTTCTTCTCTCTACAGCACTGAGAAGCCAAACATAACAACATTATATGCTGTCACATCTGCCCAGTCGGTTAACACTATATCTGTAACTGATAAATCAACACCAAGTTCAGCCTTTACATTAACAGAGGGAGAGAGTTCTGGTGACCAGACCACCGAGATGTTCACCACAAAGCCATCAGTGATGGAGAGCGTCACATTTGGAGAAGCAACAGGTGAAACCGAAACCTTTGTATCAATGACACCAAACGTTGATGAGCAAGTTTCCTCACAAAGGGATGAAATTACTCTAGATGCAGAAAGCCCCATTACACCTGAAGTGACAGAGCCCTCTGCTTTGAGCATTAGGAATGAAAGTACTATAGCTGAGCACATAACGCAATCCTCCTATATAACTACGTCCCCCCATACAATTGAAGCTTCAGAAAGTGATCATTCTACAGTTGACTTCACCACAGTAAGCTCTAGCAGTGAACATAAGCAAGATGGATTCTCAGCAATGTCCACCCCTATTCCCTCCATTATATATCACAGCGTTACAGACCAACAGGTTGTGATCATTACTCCCAGTAGCAGCCAAGCTAAGACTGACCAAACTGAGCAAACCCCAACCATGGTTCTGCATGTGTCTAAACCATCAACCAGCACAACTATCATATTCACAGAGAATGCAAAAAATGAAGATGAGCTGTTCTCTGCAGTTACAGACAGTATAAAGGAAGGCAGCTCCACTCCTGAGCTTATCACCAAAGATGATAATATCATTGATGCCGATACTATCTCCATTGTTCCCTCTTCTCCCTTTTACCCAACCATCCAGACAGAGGAAGCTGGAGGTGTCACACCATTTACAATGACACAAATGCTGGAGATAACAGAAGAATCAGAGGGTTCAGGGACTGATAGTACCACCTTCCATGCAACCTCAGCTATTAATTCATCATTAGCCTCTGCATCTTCTGAATATTTATCGTCCACTTTAAAACCATTAACTGTGGAAGGTGTGTCTAGTATGGAGATATCGAGCGAAGAGACGGTTACATTTGTACCACAGGCCACCCCAGCTACAACTCTCTCCACAAAGTCAGGCTCTGAAGAAACATATGATTTAACTACACCACATACAGTTTTCCCTATTGAGACTCCTTCCAAACCAGTTCCAGAGCTAGTGAAAGATGACTTATCAGGGGAAGACACTGCTGATAATGCCACTGAGTCTATCACGGAAATTGCCACTTCCTCACTTTTGCCTTCTCAAACTCTAACTAAAACAACAGACCCAAGCTCTGTCACTCCGGTGTCCAGTGAGGAGTATATGGTCAGCACAGTTGAAAAAGAAAAATCCATGACATCTTCACCCACAGCCGTTACAGCCACAAGTCATCACACAACAGAAGAAACGTTAAGTTCTACCATTTCCACGCAAACGGCTATACCTCCAGTTGCTGTCACATCAAACACACCAGTGTCGACGGAACATGGCACAGTAAAATCAACCAGTAAAGCATCTCGTGGCGAATCTTTAGATGTCATTGACTCTGAAGAAAGTTCTGCAGAAACAACTTCAGGGTACTCTGTGGATGGACGGACAGTATCTGAAAAGCCAGTGACATCTGCAGCCTCTTCACTGTTCAGCACTGAGAAACCAACTGTTGCCCCTGATACAGGACATGCAGGCGTTACTGATACAGACACTTCAAGTGGTCAAACTTCTGGTATAGTGGCAACGTCAACAGTGAAAGCCGAACTGGTAACATTTTCAGGTACCTCACCTACACCTGAAATTGCAGTATCAAGTCCTGCTTCCAGTCTTTATAGCACAAAGAAGCCAACGGTCACGTCATCTACTGATGTTACTGAGAAGGATATATCTTATAATCCCACTCATGTGACAGAGCCTGTGACAGAGACAGCTGCCTCTCTGTACGGTACAATGAAAATGGACCAAATGCTATCCACAACAACACTATCTCCTCCCTACAGCACAGATACATTTTCAGTGCCAAGTAACACCGATGTTGCAGGTGAGGAGGGCTCTGGAGGTGATATATCAGATACCACAACTGCATCACCTAAGACAGTGACATCTGAGGGTGAAAATACTGTAGCCACTTCAG